>NW_027441825.1:0-323518 GCF_048569485.1 Anomaloglossus baeobatrachus | reverse complement strand
AAAACTTTTAGTGGATTTCTACTTATTTTATTAAATATCATCTCCACCAAACAGGACAAGCTTGCATCTGTTATAGTTTTGGAGAAAAATGTGTTCATTTCATGTATGCGCGAAATGCCTTAAAAATGGCTTTAAAATGGATTTGGAGCATGGAAACGATTATCTCGGGATTGCAAGATAACCAAACAAAACTTTTAGTGGATTTCTACTTATTTTATTAAATATCATCTCCACCAAACAGGACAAGCTTGCATGTGTTATAGTTTTGGAGAAAAATGTGTTCATTTCATGTATGCGCAAAATGCCTTTGAAATGGCTTTAAAATGGATTTGGAGCATGGAGACGATTATCTCAGGATGGCAATATAAACAAACGAAACTTTTAGTAGATTTCTACTTATTTTATTAAATATTATCTCCACCAAACAGGACAAGCTTGCATCTGTTATAGTTTTGGAGAAAAATGTGTTCATTTCATGTATGCGCGAAATGCCTTAAAAATGGCTTTAAAATGGATTTGGAGCATGGAGACGATTATCTCGGGATTGCAAGATAACCAAACAAAACTTTTAGTGGATTTCTACTTATTTTATTAAATATCATCTCCACCAAACAGGACAAGCTTGCATCTGTTATAGTTTTGGAGAAAAATGTGTTCATTTCATGTATGCGCGAAATGCCTTAAAAATGGCTTTAAAATGGATTTGGAGCATGGAGACGATTATCTCGGGATTGCAAGATAACCAAACAAAACTTTTAGTGGATTTCTACTTATTTTATTAAATATCATCTCCACCAAACAGGACAAGCTTGCATGTGTTATAGTTTTGGAGAAAAATGTGTTCATTTCATGTATGCGCAAAATGCCTTTGAAATGGCTTTAAAATGGATTTGGAGCATGGAGACGATTATCTCGGGATTGCAAGATAACCAAACAAAACTTTTAGTAGATTTCTACTTATTTTATTAAATATCATCTCCACCAAACAGGACAAGCTTGCATCTGTTATAGTTTTGGAGAAAAATGTGTTCATTTCATGTATGCGCGAAATGCCTTAAAAATGACTTTAAAATGGATTTGGAGCATGGAGACGATTATCTCAGGATGGCAATATAAACAAACGAAACTTTTAGTAGATTTCTACTTATTTTATTAAATATTATCTCCACCAAACAGGACAAGCTTGCATCTGTTATAGTTTTGGAGAAAAATGTGTTCATTTCATGTATGCGCGAAATGCCTTAAAAATGGCTTTAAAATGGATTTGGAGCATGGAGACGATTATCTCGGGATTGCAAGATAACCAAACAAAACTTTTAGTGGATTTCTACTTATTTTATTAAATATCATCTCCACCAAACAGGACAAGCTTGCATGTGTTATAGTTTTGGAGAAAAATGTGTTCATTTCATGTGTGCGCAAAATGCCTTTGAAATGGCTTTAAAATAGATTTGGAGCATGGAGACGATTATTTCGGGATTGCAAGATAACCAAACAAAACTTTTAGTGGATTTCTACTTATTTTATTAAATATCATCTCCACCAAACAGGACAAGCTTGCATCTGTTATAGTTTTGGAGAAAAATGTGTTCATTTCATGTATGCGCGAAATGCCTTAAAAATGGCTTTAAAATGGATTTGGAGCATGGAGACGATTATCTCGGGATTGCAAGATAACCAAACAAAACTTTTAGTGGATTTCTACTTATTTTATTAAATATCATCTCCACCAAACAGGACAAGCTTGCATCTGTTATAGTTTTGGAGAAAAATGTGTTCATTTCATGTATGCGCGAAATGCCTTAAAAATGGCTTTAAAATGGATTTGGAGCATGGAGACGATTATCTCGGGATTGCAAGATAACCAAACAAAACTTTTAGTGGATTTCTACTTATTTTATTAAATATCATCTCCACCAAACAGGACAAGCTTGCATCTGTTATAGTTTTGGAGAAAAATGTGTTCATTTCATGTATGCGCGAAATGCCTTAAAAATGGCTTTAAAATGGACTTGGAGCATGGAGACGATTATCTCGGGATTGCAAGATAACCAAACAAAACTTTTAGTGGATTTCTACTTATTTTATTAAATATCATCTCCACCAAACAGGACAAGCTTGCATCTGTTATAGTTTTGGAGAAAAATGTGTTCATTTCATGTATGCGCGAAATGCCTTAAAAATGGCTTTAAAATGGATTTGGAGCATGGAGACGATTATCTCGGGATTGCAAGATAACCAAACAAAACTTTTAGTGGATTTCTACTTATTTTATTAAATATCATCTCCACCAAACAGGACAAGCTTGCATGTGTTATAGTTTTGGAGAAAAATGTGTTCATTTCATGTATGCGCAAAATGCCTTTGAAATGGCTTTAAAATGGATTTGGAGCATGGAGACGATTATCTCAGGATGGCAATATAAACAAACGAAACTTTTAGTAGATTTCTACTTATTTTATTAAATATTATCTCCACCAAACAGGACAAGCTTGCATCTGTTATAGTTTTGGAGAAAAATGTGTTCATTTCATGTATGCGCGAAATGCCTTAAAAATGGCTTTAAAATGGATTTGGAGCATGGAGACGATTATCTCGGGATTGCAAGATAACCAAAAAAAACTTTTAGTGGATTTCTACTTATTTTATTAAATATCATCTCCACCAAACAGGACAAGCTTGCATCTGTTATAGTTTTGGAGAAAAATGTGTTCATTTCATGTATGCGCGAAATGCCTTAAAAATGGCTTTAAAATGGATTTGGAGCATGGAGACGATTATCTCGGGATTGCAAGATAACCAAACAAAACTTTTAGTGGATTTCTACTTATTTTATTAAATATCATCTCCACCAAACAGGACAAGCTTGCATCTGTTATAGTTTTGGAGAAAAATGTGTTCATTTCATGTATGCGCGAAATGCCTTAAAAATGGCTTTAAAATGGATTTGGAGCATGGAGACGATTATCTCGGGATTGCAAGATAACCAAACAAAACTTTTAGTGGATTTCTACTTATTTTATTAAATATCATCTCCACCAAACAGGACAAGCTTGCATCTGTTATAGTTTTGGAGAAAAATGTGTTCATTTCATGTATGCGCGAAATGCCTTAAAAATGGCTTTAAAATGGATTTGGAGCATGGAGACGATTATCTCGGGATTGCAAGATAACCAAACAAAACTTTTAGTGGATTTCTACTTATTTTATTAAATATCATCTCCACCAAACAGGACAAGCTTGCATCTGTTATAGTTTTGGAGAAAAATGTGTTCATTTCATGTATGCGCGAAATGCCTTAAAAATGGCTTTAAAATGGATTTGGAGCATGGAGACGATTATCTCGGGATTGCAAGATAACCAAACAAAACTTTTAGTGGATTTCTACTTATTTTATTAAATATCATCTCCACCAAACAGGACAAGCTTGCATGTGTTATAGTTTTGGAGAAAAATGTGTTCATTTCATGTTTGCGCAAAATGCCTTTGAAATGGCTTTAAAATGGATTTGGAGCATGGAGACGATTATCTCGGGATTGCAAGATAACCAAACAAAACTTTTAGTGGATTTCTACTTATTTTATTAAATATCATCTCCACCAAACAGGACAAGCTTGCATCTGTTATAGTTTTGGAGAAAAATGTGTTCATTTCATGTATGCGCGAAATGCCTTAAAAATGGCTTTAAAATGGATTTGGAGCATGGAGACGATTATCTCGGGATTGCAAGATAACCAAACAAAACGTTTAGTGGATTTCTACTTATTTTATTAAATATCATCTCCACCAAACAGGACAAGCTTGCATGTGTTATAGTTTTGGAGAAAAATGTGTTCATTTCATGTATGCGCAAAATGCCTTTGAAATGGCTTTAAAATGGATTTGGAGCATGGAGACGATTATCTCAGGATGGCAATATAAACAAACGAAACTTTTAGTAGATTTCTACTTATTTTATTAAATATTATCTCCACCAAACAGGACAAGCTTGCATCTGTTATAGTTTTGGAGAAAAATGTGTTCATTTCATGTATGCGCGAAATGCCTTAAAAATGGCTTTAAAATGGATTTGGAGCATGGAGACGATTATCTCGGGATTGCAAGATAACCAAAAAAAACTTTTAGTGGATTTCTACTTATTTTATTAAATATCATCTCCACCAAACAGGACAAGCTTGCATCTGTTATAGTTTTGGAGAAAAATGTGTTCATTTCATGTATGCGCGAAATGCCTTAAAAATGGCTTTAAAATGGATTTGGAGCATGGAGACGATTATCTCGGGATTGCAAGATAACCAAACAAAACTTTTAGTGGATTTCTACTTATTTTATTAAATATCATCTCCACCAAACAGGACAAGCTTGCATCTGTTATAGTTTTGGAGAAAAATGTGTTCATTTCATGTATGCGCGAAATGCCTTAAAAATGGCTTTAAAATGGATTTGGAGCATGGAGACGATTATCTCGGGATTGCAAGATAACCAAACAAAACTTTTAGTGGATTTCTACTTATTTTATTAAATATCATCTCCACCAAACAGGACAAGCTTGCATCTGTTATAGTTTTGGAGAAAAATGTGTTCATTTCATGTATGCGCGAAATGCCTTAAAAATGGCTTTAAAATGGACTTGGAGCATGGAGACGATTATCTCGGGATTGCAAGATAACCAAACAAAACTTTTAGTGGATTTCTACTTATTTTATTAAATATCATCTCCACCAAACAGGACAAGCTTGCATCTGTTATAGTTTTGGAGAAAAATGTGTTCATTTCATGTATGCGCGAAATGCCTTAAAAATGGCTTTAAAATGGATTTGGAGCATGGAGACGATTATCTCGGGATTGCAATATAACCAAACAAAACTTTTAGTGGATTTCTACTTATTTTATTAAATATCATCTCCAGCAAACAGGACAAGCTTGCATCTGTTATAGTTTTGGAGAAAAATGTGTTCATTTCATGTATGCGCGAAATGCCTTAAAAATGGCTTTAAAATGGATTTGGAGCATGGAGACGATTATCTCGGGATTGCAAGATAACCAAACAAAACTTTTAGTGGATTTCTACTTATTTTATTAAATATCATCTCCACCAAACAGGACAAGCTTGCATCTGTTATAGTTTTGGAGAAAAATGTGTTCATTTCATGTATGCGCGAAATGCCTTAAAAATGGCTTTAAAATGGATTTGGAGCATGGAGACGATTATCTCGGGATTGCAAGATAACCAAACAAAACTTTTAGTGGATTTCTACTTATTTTATTAAATATCATCTCCACCAAACAGGACAAGCTTGCATCTGTTATAGTTTTGGAGAAAAATGTGTTCATTTCATGTATGCGCGAAATGCCTTAAAAATGGCTTTAAAATGGATTTGGAGCATGGAGACGATTATCTCGGGATTGCAAGATAACCAAACAAAACTTTTAGTGGATTTCTACTTATTTTATTAAATATCATCTCCACCAAACAGGACAAGCTTGCATGTGTTATAGTTTTGGAGAAAAATGTGTTCATTTCATGTTTGCGCAAAATGCCTTTGAAATGGCTTTAAAATGGATTTGGAGCATGGAGACGATTATCTCGGGATTGCAAGATAACCAAACAAAACTTTTAGTGGATTTCTACTTATTTTATTAAATATCATCTCCACCAAACAGGACAAGCTTGCATCTGTTATAGTTTTGGAGAAAAATGTGTTCATTTCATGTATGCGCGAAATGCCTTAAAAATGGCTTTAAAATGGATTTGGAGCATGGAGACGATTATCTCGGGATTGCAAGATAACCAAACAAAACGTTTAGTGGATTTCTACTTATTTTATTAAATATCATCTCCACCAAACAGGACAAGCTTGCATCTGTTATAGTTTTGGAGAAAAATGTGTTCATTTCATGTATGCGCGAAATGCCTTAAAAATGGCTTTAAAATGGATTTGGAGCATGGAGACGATTATCTCGGGATTGCAAGATAACCAAACAAAACTTTTAGTGGATTTCTACTTATTTTATTAAATATCATCTCCACCAAACAGGACAAGCTTGCATCTGTTATAGTTTTGGAGAAAAATGTGTTCATTTCATGTATGCGCGAAATGCCTTAAAAATGGCTTTAAAATGGATTTGGAGCATGGAGACGATTATCTCGGGATTGCAAGATAACCAAACAAAACTTTTAGTGGATTTCTACTTATTTTATTAAATATCATCTCCACCAAACAGGACAAGCTTGCATCTGTTATAGTTTTGGAGAAAAATGTGTTCATTTCATGTATGCGCGAAATGCCTTAAAAATGGCTTTAAAATGGATTTGGAGCATGGAGACGATTATCTCGGGATTGCAAGATAACCAAACAAAACGTTTAGTGGATTTCTACTTATTTTATTAAATATCATCTCCACCAAACAGGACAAGCTTGCATCTGTTATAGTTTTGGAGAAAAATGTGTTCATTTCATGTATGCGCGAAATGCCTTAAAAATGGCTTTAAAATGGATTTGGAGCATGGAGACGATTATCTCGGGATTGCAAGATAACCAAACAAAACTTTTAGTGGATTTCTACTTATTTTATTAAATATCATCTCCACCAAACAGGACAAGCTTGCATGTGTTATAGTTTTGGAGAAAAATGTGTTCATTTCATGTATGCGCAAAATGCCTTTGAAATGGCTTTAAAATGGATTTGGAGCATGGAGACGATTATCTCAGGATGGCAATATAAACAAACGAAACTTTTAGTAGATTTCTACTTATTTTATTAAATATTATCTCCACCAAACAGGACAAGCTTGCATCTGTTATAGTTTTGGAGAAAAATGTGTTCATTTCATGTATGCGCGAAATGCCTTAAAAATGGCTTTAAAATGGATTTGGAGCATGGAGACGATTATCTCGGGATTGCAAGATAACCAAACAAAACTTTTAGTGGATTTCTACTTATTTTATTAAATATCATCTCCACCAAACAGGACAAGCTTGCATCTGTTATAGTTTTGGAGAAAAATGTGTTCATTTCATGTATGCGCGAAATGCCTTAAAAATGGCTTTAAAATGGATTTGGAGCATGGAGACGATTATCTCGGGATTGCAAGATAACCAAACAAAACTTTTAGTGGATTTCTACTTATTTTATTAAATATCATCTCCACCAAACAGGACAAGCTTGCATCTGTTATAGTTTTGGAGAAAAATGTGTTCATTTCATGTATGCGCGAAATGCCTTAAAAATGGCTTTAAAATGGACTTGGAGCATGGAGACGATTATCTCGGGATTGCAAGATAACCAAACAAAACTTTTAGTGGATTTCTACTTATTTTATTAAATATCATCTCCACCAAACAGGACAAGCTTGCATCTGTTATAGTTTTGGAGAAAAATGTGTTAATTTCATGTATGCACGAAATGTCTTAAAAATGGCTTTAAAATGGATTTGGAGCATGGAGACGATTATCTCGGGATTGCAATATAACCAAACAAAACTTTTAGTGGATTTCTACTTATTTTATTAAATATCATCTCCACCAAACAGGACAAGCTTGCATCTGTTATAGTTTTGGAGAAAAATGTGTTCATTTCATGTATGCGCGAAATGCCTTAAAAATGGCTTTAAAATGGATTTGGAGCATGGAGACGATTATCTCGGGATTGCAAGATAACCAAACAAAACTTTTAGTGGATTTCTACTTATTTTATTAAATATCATCTCCACCAAACAGGACAAGCTTGCATCTGTTATAGTTTTGGAGAAAAATGTGTTCATTTCATGTATGCGCGAAATGCCTTAAAAATGGTTTAAAATGGATTTGGAGCATGGAGACAATTATCTCGGGATTGCAAGATAACCAAACAAAACTTTTAGTGGATTTCTACTTATTTTATTAAATATCATCTCCACCAAACAGGACAAGCTTGCATCTGTTATAGTTTTGGAGAAAAATGTGTTCATTTCATGTATGCGCGAAATGCCTTAAAAATGGCTTTAAAATGGATTTGGAGCATGGAGACGATTATCTCGGGATTGCAAGATAACCAAACAAAACTTTTAGTGGATTTCTACTTATTTTATTAAATATCATCTCCACCAAACAGGACAAGCTTGCATGTGTTATAGTTTTGGAGAAAAATGTGTTCATTTCATGTATGCGCAAAATGCCTTTGAAATGGCTTTAAAATGGATTTGGAGCATGGAGACGATTATCTCGGGATTGCAAGATAACCAAACAAAACTTTTAGTGGATTTCTACTTATTTTATTAAATATCATCTCCACCAAACAGGACAAGCTTGCATCTGTTATAGTTTTGGAGAAAAATGTGTTAATTTCATGTATGCGCGAAATGCCTTAAAAATGGCTTTAAAATGGATTTGGAGCATGGAGACGATTATCTCGGGATTGCAAGATAACCAAACAAAACTTTTAGTGGATTTCTACTTATTTTATTAAATATCATCTCCACCAAACAGGACAAGCTTGCATCTGTTATAGTTTTGGAGAAAAATGTGTTCATTTCATGTATGCGCGAAATGCCTTAAAAATGGCTTTAAAATGGATTTGGAGCATGGAGACGATTATCTCGGGATTGCAAGATAACCAAACAAAACGTTTAGTGGATTTCTACTTATTTTATTAAATATCATCTCCACCAAACAGGACAAGCTTGCATCTGTTATAGTTTTGGAGAAAAATGTGTTCATTTTATGTATGCGCGAAATGCCTTAAAAATGGCTTTAAAATGGATTTGGAGGATGGAGACGATTATCTCGGGATTGCAAGATAACCAAACAAAACTTTTAGTGGATTTCTACTTATTTTATTAAATATCATCTCCACCAAACAGGACAAGCTTGCATCTGTTATAGTTTTGGAGAAAAATGTGTTCATTTCATGTATGCGCGAAATGCCTTAAAAATGGCTTTAAAATGGATTTGGAGCATGGAGACGATTATCTCGGGATTGCAAGATAACCAAACAAAACTTTTAGTGGATTTCTACTTATTTTATTAAATATCATCTCCACCAAACAGGACAAGCTTGCATGTGTTATAGTTTTGGAGAAAAATGTGTTCATTTCATGTATGCGCAAAATGCCTTTGAAATGGCTTTAAAATGGATTTGGAGCATGGAGACGATTATCTCGGGATTGCAAGATAACCAAACAAAACTTTTAGTGGATTTCTACTTATTTTATTAAATATCATCTCCACCAAACAGGACAAGCTTGCATCTGTTATAGTTTTGGAGAAAAATGTGTTAATTTCATGTATGCGCGAAATGCCTTAAAAATGGCTTTAAAATGGATTTGGAGCATGGAGACGATTATCTCGGGATTGCAAGATAACCAAACAAAACTTTTAGTGGATTTCTACTTATTTTATTAAATATCATCTCCACCAAACAGGACAAGCTTGCATCTGTTATAGTTTTGGAGAAAAATGTGTTCATTTCATGTATGCGCGAAATGCCTTAAAAATGGCTTTAAAATGGATTTGGAGCATGGAGACGATTATCTCGGGATTGCAAGATAACCAAACAAAACGTTTAGTGGATTTCTACTTATTTTATTAAATATCATCTCCACCAAACAGGACAAGCTTGCATCTGTTATAGTTTTGGAGAAAAATGTGTTCATTTCATGTATGCGCGAAATGCCTTAAAAATGGCTTTAAAATGGATTTGGAGCATGGAGACGATTATCTCGGGATTGCAAGATAACCAAACAAAACTTTTAGTGGATTTCTACTTATTTTATTAAATATCATCTCCACCAAACAGGACAAGCTTGCATCTGTTATAGTTTTGGAGAAAAATGTGTTCATTTCATGTATGCGCGAAATGCCTTAAAAATGGCTTTAAAATGGATTTGGAGCATGGAGACGATTATCTCGGGATTGCAAGATAACCAAACAAAACGTTTAGTGGATTTCTACTTATTTTATTAAATATCATCTCCACCAAACAGGACAAGCTTGCATGTGTTATAGTTTTGGAGAAAAATGTGTTCATTTCATGTATGCGCAAAATGCCTTTGAAATGGCTTTAAAATGGATTTGGAGCATGGAGACGATTATCTCAGGATGGCAATATAAACAAACGAAACTTTTAGTAGATTTCTACTTATTTTATTAAATATTATCTCCACCAAACAGGACAAGCTTGCATCTGTTATAGTTTTGGAGAAAAATGTGTTCATTTCATGTATGCGCGAAATGCCTTAAAAATGGCTTTAAAATGGATTTGGAGCATGGAGACGATTATCTCGGGATTGCAAGATAACCAAACAAAACTTTTAGTGGATTTCTACTTATTTTATTAAATATCATCTCCACCAAACAGGACAAGCTTGCATCTGTTATAGTTTTGGAGAAAAATGTGTTCATTTCATGTATGCGCGAAATGCCTTAAAAATGGCTTTAAAATGGATTTGGAGCATGGAGACGATTATCTCGGGATTGCAAGATAACCAAACAAAACTTTTAGTGGATTTCTACTTATTTTATTAAATATCATCTCCACCAAACAGGACAAGCTTGCATCTGTTATAGTTTTGGAGAAAAATGTGTTCATTTCATGTATGCGCGAAATGCCTTAAAAATGGCTTTAAAATGGATTTGGAGCATGGAGACGATTATCTCGGGATTGCAAGATAACCAAACAAAACTTTTAGTGGATTTCTACTTATTTTATTAAATATCATCTCCACCAAACAGGACAAGCTTGCATCTGTTATAGTTTTGGAGAAAAATGTGTTCATTTCATGTATGCGCGAAATGCCTTAAAAATGGCTTTAAAATGGACTTGGAGCATGGAGACGATTATCTCGGGATTGCAAGATAACCAAACAAAACTTTTAGTGGATTTCTACTTATTTTATTAAATATCATCTCCACCAAACAGGACAAGCTTGCATCTGTTATAGTTTTGGAGAAAAATGTGTTCATTTCATGTATGCGCGAAATGCCTTAAAAATGGCTTTAAAATGGATTTGGAGCATGGAGACGATTATCTCGGGATTGCAATATAACCAAACAAAACTTTTAGTGGATTTCTACTTATTTTATTAAATATCATCTCCAGCAAACAGGACAAGCTTGCATCTGTTATAGTTTTGGAGAAAAATGTGTTCATTTCATGTATGCGCGAAATGCCTTAAAAATGGCTTTAAAATGGATTTGGAGCATGGAGACGATTATCTCGGGATTGCAAGATAACCAAACAAAACTTTTAGTGGATTTCTACTTATTTTATTAAATATCATCTCCACCAAACAGGACAAGCTTGCATCTGTTATAGTTTTGGAGAAAAATGTGTTCATTTCATGTATGCGCGAAATGCCTTAAAAATGGCTTTAAAATGGATTTGGAGCATGGAGACGATTATCTCGGGATTGCAAGATAACCAAACAAAACTTTTAGTGGATTTCTACTTATTTTATTAAATATCATCTCCACCAAACAGGACAAGCTTGCATCTGTTATAGTTTTGGAGAAAAATGTGTTCATTTCATGTATGCGCGAAATGCCTTAAAAATGGCTTTAAAATGGATTTGGAGCATGGAGACGATTATCTCGGGATTGCAAGATAACCAAACAAAACTTTTAGTGGATTTCTACTTATTTTATTAAATATCATCTCCACCAAACAGGACAAGCTTGCATGTGTTATAGTTTTGGAGAAAAATGTGTTCATTTCATGTTTGCGCAAAATGCCTTTGAAATGGCTTTAAAATGGATTTGGAGCATGGAGACGATTATCTCGGGATTGCAAGATAACCAAACAAAACTTTTAGTGGATTTCTACTTATTTTATTAAATATCATCTCCACCAAACAGGACAAGCTTGCATCTGTTATAGTTTTGGAGAAAAATGTGTTCATTTCATGTATGCGCGAAATGCCTTAAAAATGGCTTTAAAATGGATTTGGAGCATGGAGACGATTATCTCGGGATTGCAAGATAACCAAACAAAACTTTTAGTGGATTTCTACTTATTTTATTAAATATCATCTCCACCAAACAGGACAAGCTTGCATCTGTTATAGTTTTGGAGAAAAATGTGTTCATTTCATGTATGCGCGAAATGCCTTAAAAATGGCTTTAAAATGGATTTGGAGCATGGAGACGATTATCTCGGGATTGCAAGATAACCAAACAAAACTTTTAGTGGATTTCTACTTATTTTATTAAATATCATCTCCACCAAACAGGACAAGCTTGCATCTGTTATAGTTTTGGAGAAAAATGTGTTCATTTCATGTATGCGCGAAATGCCTTAAAAATGGCTTTAAAATGGATTTGGAGCATGGAGACGATTATCTCGGGATTGCAAGATAACCAAACAAAACTTTTAGTGGATTTCTACTTATTTTATTAAATATCATCTCCACCAAACAGGACAAGCTTGCATCTGTTATAGTTTTGGAGAAAAATGTGTTCATTTCATGTATGCGCGAAATGCCTTAAAAATGGCTTTAAAATGGATTTGGAGCATGGAGACGATTATCTCGGGATTGCAAGATAACCAAACAAAACTTTTAGTGGATTTCTACTTATTTTATTAAATATCATCTCCACCAAACAGGACAAGCTTGCATCTGTTATAGTTTTGGAGAAAAATGTGTTCATTTCATGTATGCGCGAAATGCCTTAAAAATGGCTTTAAAATGGATTTGGAGCATGGAGACGATTATCTCGGGATTGCAAGATAACCAAACAAAACTTTTAGTGGATTTCTACTTATTTTATTAAATATCATCTCCACCAAACAGGACAAGCTTGCATGTGTTATAGTTTTGGAGAAAAATGTGTTCATTTCATGTATGCGCAAAATGCCTTTGAAATGGCTTTAAAATGGATTTGGAGCATGGAGACGATTATCTCAGGATGGCAATATAAACAAACGAAACTTTTAGTAGATTTCTACTTATTTTATTAAATATTATCTCCACCAAACAGGACAAGCTTGCATCTGTTATAGTTTTGGAGAAAAATGTGTTCATTTCATGTATGCGCGAAATGCCTTAAAAATGGCTTTAAAATGGATTTGGAGCATGGAGACGATTATCTCGGGATTGCAAGATAACCAAACAAAACTTTTAGTGGATTTCTACTTATTTTATTAAATATCATCTCCACCAAACAGGACAAGCTTGCATCTGTTATAGTTTTGGAGAAAAATGTGTTCATTTCATGTATGCGCGAAATGCCTTAAAAATGGCTTTAAAATGGACTTGGAGCATGGAGACGATTATCTCGGGATTGCAAGATAACCAAACAAAACTTTTAGTGGATTTCTACTTATTTTATTAAATATCATCTCCACCAAACAGGACAAGCTTGCATCTGTTATAGTTTTGGAGAAAAATGTGTTAATTTCATGTATGCACGAAATGTCTTAAAAATGGCTTTAAAATGGATTTGGAGCATGGAGACGATTATCTCGGGATTGCAATATAACCAAACAAAACTTTTAGTGGATTTCTACTTATTTTATTAAATATCATCTCCACCAAACAGGACAAGCTTGCATCTGTTATAGTTTTGGAGAAAAATGTGTTCATTTCATGTATGCGCGAAATGCCTTAAAAATGGCTTTAAAATGGATTTGGAGCATGGAGACGATTATCTCGGGATTGCAAGATAACCAAACAAAACTTTTAGTGGATTTCTACTTATTTTATTAAATATCATCTCCACCAAACAGGACAAGCTTGCATCTGTTATAGTTTTGGAGAAAAATGTGTTCATTTCATGTATGCGCGAAATGCCTTAAAAATGGTTTAAAATGGATTTGGAGCATGGAGACAATTATCTCGGGATTGCAAGATAACCAAACAAAACTTTTAGTGGATTTCTACTTATTTTATTAAATATCATCTCCACCAAACAGGACAAGCTTGCATCTGTTATAGTTTTGGAGAAAAATGTGTTCATTTCATGTATGCGCGAAATGCCTTAAAAATGGCTTTAAAATGGATTTGGAGCATGGAGACGATTATCTCGGGATTGCAAGATAACCAAACAAAACTTTTAGTGGATTTCTACTTATTTTATTAAATATCATCTCCACCAAACAGGACAAGCTTGCATGTGTTATAGTTTTGGAGAAAAATGTGTTCATTTCATGTATGCGCAAAATGCCTTTGAAATGGCTTTAAAATGGATTTGGAGCATGGAGACGATTATCTCGGGATTGCAAGATAACCAAACAAAACTTTTAGTGGATTTCTACTTATTTTATTAAATATCATCTCCACCAAACAGGACAAGCTTGCATCTGTTATAGTTTTGGAGAAAAATGTGTTAATTTCATGTATGCGCGAAATGCCTTAAAAATGGCTTTAAAATGGATTTGGAGCATGGAGACGATTATCTCGGGATTGCAAGATAACCAAACAAAACTTTTAGTGGATTTCTACTTATTTTATTAAATATCATCTCCACCAAACAGGACAAGCTTGCATCTGTTATAGTTTTGGAGAAAAATGTGTTCATTTCATGTATGCGCGAAATGCCTTAAAAATGGCTTTAAAATGGATTTGGAGCATGGAGACGATTATCTCGGGATTGCAAGATAACCAAACAAAACGTTTAGTGGATTTCTACTTATTTTATTAAATATCATCTCCACCAAACAGGACAAGCTTGCATGTGTTATAGTTTTGGAGAAAAATGTGTTCATTTCATGTATGCGCGAAATGCCTTAAAAATGGCTTTAAAATGGATTTGGAGCATGGAGACGATTATCTCGGGATTGCAAGATAACCAAACAAAACTTTTAGTGGATTTCTACTTATTTTATTAAATATCATCTCCACCAAACAGGACAAGCTTGCATCTGTTATAGTTTTGGAGAAAAATGTGTTCATTTCATGTATGCGCGAAATGCCTTAAAAATGGCTTTAAAATGGATTTGGAGCATGGAGACGATTATCTCGGGATTGCAAGATAACCAAACAAAACTTTTAGTGGATTTCTACTTATTTTATTAAATATCATCTCCACCAAACAGGACAAGCTTGCATGTGTTATAGTTTTGGAGAAAAATGTGTTCATTTCATGTATGCGCAAAATGCCTTTGAAATGGCTTTAAAATGGATTTGGAGCATGGAGACGATTATCTCGGGATTGCAAGATAACCAAACAAAACTTTTAGTGGATTTCTACTTATTTTATTAAATATCATCTCCACCAAACAGGACAAGCTTGCATCTGTTATAGTTTTGGAGAAAAATGTGTTCATTTCATGTATGCGCGAAATGCCTTAAAAATGGCTTTAAAATGGATTTGGAGCATGGAGACGATTATCTCGGGATTGCAAGATAACCAAACAAAACGTTTAGTGGATTTCTACTTATTTTATTAAATATCATCTCCACCAAACAGGACAAGCTTGCATCTGTTATAGTTTTGGAGAAAAATGTGTTCATTTCATGTATGCGCGAAATGCCTTAAAAATGGCTTTAAAATGGATTTGGAGCATGGAGACGATTATCTCGGGATTGCAAGATAACCAAACAAAACTTTTAGTGGATTTCTACTTATTTTATTAAATATCATCTCCACCAAACAGGACAAGCTTGCATCTGTTATAGTTTTGGAGAAAAATGTGTTCATTTCATGTATGCGCGAAATGCCTTAAAAATGGCTTTAAAATGGATTTGGAGCATGGAGACGATTATCTCGGGATTGCAAGATAACCAAACAAAACTTTTAGTGGATTTCTACTTATTTTATTAAATATCATCTCCACCAAACAGGACAAGCTTGCATGTGTTATAGTTTTGGAGAAAAATGTGTTCATTTCATGTATGCGCAAAATGCCTTTGAAATGGCTTTAAAATGGATTTGGAGCATGGAGACGATTATCTCGGGATTGCAAGATAACCAAACAAAACTTTTAGTGGATTTCTACTTATTTTATTAAATATCATCTCCACCAAACAGGACAAGCTTGCATCTGTTATAGTTTTGGAGAAAAATGTGTTAATTTCATGTATGCGCGAAATGCCTTTGAAATGGCTTTAAAATGGATTTGGAGCATGGAGACGATTATCTCGGGATTGCAAGATAACCAAACAAAACTTTTAGTGGATTTCTACTTATTTTATTAAATATCATCTCCACCAAACAGGACAAGCTTGCATCTGTTATAGTTTTGGAGAAAAATGTGTTCATTTCATGTATGCGCGAAATGCCTTAAAAATGGCTTTAAAATGGATTTGGAGCATGGAGACGATTATCTCGGGATTGCAAGATAACCAAACAAAACGTTTAGTGGATTTCTACTTATTTTATTAAATATCATCTCCACCAAACAGCACAAGCTTGCATCTGTTATAGTTTTGGAGAAAAATGTGTTCATTTCATGTATGCGCGAAATGCCTTAAAAATGGCTTTAAAATGGATTTGGAGCATGGAGACGATTATCTCGGGATTGCAAGATAACCAAACAAAACTTTTAGTGGATTTCTACTTATTTTATTAAATATCATCTCCACCAAACAGGACAAGCTTGCATCTGTTATAGTTTTGGAGAAAAATGTGTTCATTTCATGTATGCGCGAAATGCCTTAAAAATGGCTTTAAAATGGATTTGGAGCATGGAGACGATTATCTCGGGATTGCAAGATAACCAAACAAAACTTTTAGTGGATTTCTACTTATTTTATTAAATATCATCTCCACCAAACAGGACAAGCTTGCATGTGTTATAGTTTTGGAGAAAAATGTGTTCATTTCATGTATGCGCGAAATGCCTTAAAAATGGCTTTAAAATGGACTTGGAGCATGGAGACGATTATCTCGGGATTGCAAGATAACCAAACAAAACTTTTAGTGGATTTCTACTTATTTTATTAAATATCATCTCCACCAAACAGGACAAGCTTGCATCTGTTATAGTTTTCATGTATGCGCGAAATGCCTTAAAAATGGCTTTAAAATGGATTTGGAGCATGGAGACGATTATCTCGGGATTGCAATATAACCAAACAAAACTTTTAGTGGATTTCTACTTATTTTATTAAATATCATCTCCACCAAACAGGACAAGCTTGCATCTGTTATAGTTTTGGAGAAAAATGTGTTCATTTCATGTATGCGCGAAATGCCTTAAAAATGGCTTTAAAATGGATTTGGAGCATGGAGACGATTATCTCGGGATTGCAAGATAACCAAACAAAACTTTTAGTGGATTTCTACTTATTTTATTAAATATCATCTCCACCAAACAGGACAAGCTTGCATCTGTTATAGTTTTGGAGAAAAATGTGTTCATTTCATGTATGCGCGAAATGCCTTAAAAATGGCTTTAAAATGGATTTGGAGCATGGAGACGATTATCTCGGGATTGCAAGATAACCAAACAAAACTTTTAGTGGATTTCTACTTATTTTATTAAATATCATCTCCACCAAACAGGACAAGCTTGCATGTGTTATAGTTTTGGAGAAAAATGTGTTCATTTCATGTATGCGCAAAATGCCTTTGAAATGGCTTTAAAATGGATTTGGAGCATGGAGACGATTATCTCGGGATTGCAAGATAACCAAACAAAACTTTTAGTGGATTTCTACTTATTTTATTAAATATCATCTCCACCAAACAGGACAAGCTTGCATCTGTTATAGTTTTGGAGAAAAATGTGTTAATTTCATGTATGCGCGAAATGCCTTAAAAATGGCTTTAAAATGGATTTGGAGCATGGAGACGATTATCTCGGGATTGCAAGATAACCAAACAAAACTTTTAGTGGATTTCTACTTATTTTATTAAATATCATCTCCACCAAACAGGACAAGCTTGCATCTGTTATAGTTTTCGAGAAAAATGTGTTCATTTCATGTATGCGCGAAATGCCTTAAAAATGGCTTTAAAATGGATTTGGAGCATGGAGACGATTATCTCGGGATTGCAAGATAACCAAACAAAACGTTTAGTGGATTTCTACTTATTTTATTAAATATCATCTCCACCAAACAGGACAAGCTTGCATCTGTTATAGTTTTGGAGAAAAATGTGTTCATTTCATGTATGCGCGAAATGCCTTAAAAATGGCTTTAAAATGGATTTGGAGCATGGAGACGATTATCTCGGGATTGCAAGATAACCAAACAAAACTTTTAGTGGATTTCTACTTATTTTATTAAATATCATCTCCACCAAACAGGACAAGCTTGCATCTGTTATAGTTTTGGAGAAAAATGTGTTCATTTCATGTATGCGCGAAATGCCTTAAAAATGGCTTTAAAATGGATTTGGAGCATGGAGACGATTATCTCGGGATTGCAATATAACCAAACAAAACTTTTAGTGGATTTCTACTTATTTTATTAAAAATCATCTCCACCAAACAGGACAAGCTTGCATCTGTTATAGTTTTGGAGAAAAATGTGTTCATTTCATGTATGCGCGAAATGCCTTAAAAATGGCTTTAAAATGGATTTGGAGCATGGAGACGATTATCTCGGGATTGCAAGATAACCAAACAAAACTTTTAGTGGATTTCTACTTATTTTATTAAATATCATCTCCACCAAACAGGACAAGCTTGCATCTGTTATAGTTTTGGAGAAAAATGTGTTCATTTCATGTATGCGCGAAATGCCTTAAAAATGGCTTTAAAATGGATTTGGAGCATGGAGACGATTATCTCGGGATTGCAAGATAACCAAACAAAACTTTTAGTGGATTTCTACTTATTTTATTAAATATCATCTCCACCAAACAGGACAAGCTTGCATCTGTTATAGTTTTGGAGAAAAATGTGTTCATTTCATGTATGCGCGAAATGCCTTAAAAATGGCTTTAAAATGGATTTGGAGCATGGAGACGATTATCTCGGGATTGCAAGATAACCAAACAAAACTTTTAGTGGATTTCTACTTATTTTATTAAATATCATCTCCACCAAACAGGACAAGCTTGCATCTGTTATAGTTTTGGAGAAAAATGTGTTCATTTCATGTATGCGCGAAATGCCTTAAAAATGGCTTTAAAATGGATTTGGAGCATGGAGACGATTATCTCGGGATTGCAAGATAACCAAACAAAACTTTTAGTGGATTTCTACTTATTTTATTAAATATCATCTCCACCAAACAGGACAAGCTTGCATCTGTTATAGTTTTGGAGAAAAATGTGTTCATTTCATGTATGCGCGAAATGCCTTAAAAATGGCTTTAAAATGGATTTGGAGCATGGAGACGATTATCTCGGGATTGCAAGATAACCAAACAAAACTTTTAGTGGATTTCTACTTATTTTATTAAATATCATCTCCACCAAACAGGACAAGCTTGCATCTGTTATAGTTTTGGAGAAAAATGTGTTCATTTCATGTATGCGCGAAATGCCTTAAAAATGGCTTTAAAATGGATTTGGAGCATGGAGACGATTATCTCGGGATTGCAAGATAACCAAACAAAACTTTTAGTGGATTTCTACTTATTTTATTAAATATCATCTCCACCAAACAGGACAAGCTTGCATCTGTTATAGTTTTGGAGAAAAATGTGTTCATTTCATGTATGCGCGAAATGCCTTAAAAATGGCTTTAAAATGGATTTGGAGCATGGAGACGATTATCTCGGGATTGCAAGATAACCAAACAAAACTTTTAGTGGATTTCTACTTATTTTATTAAATATCATCTCCACCAAACAGGACAAGCTTGCATCTGTTATAGTTTTGGAGAAAAATGTGTTCATTTCATGTATGCGCGAAATGCCTTAAAAATGGCTTTAAAATGGATTTGGAGCATGGAGACGATTATCTCGGGATTGCAAGATAACCAAACAAAACTTTTAGTGGATTTCTACTTATTTTATTAAATATCATCTCCACCAAACAGGACAAGCTTGCATCTGTTATAGTTTTGGAGAAAAATGTGTTCATTTCATGTATGCGCGAAATGCCTTAAAAATGGCTTTAAAATGGACTTGGAGCATGGAGACGATTATCTCGGGATTGCAAGATAACCAAACAAAACTTTTAGTGGATTTCTACTTATTTTATTAAATATCATCTCCACCAAACAGGACAAGCTTGCATCTGTTATAGTTTTGGAGAAAAATGTGTTCATTTCATGTATGCGCGAAATGTCTTAAAAATGGCTTTAAAATGGATTTGGAGCATGGAGACGATTATCTCGGGATTGCAATATAACCAAACAAAACTTTTAGTGGATTTCTACTTATTTTATTAAATATCATCTCCACCAAACAGGACAAGCTTGCATCTGTTATAGTTTTGGAGAAAAATGTGTTCATTTCATGTATGCGCGAAATGCCTTAAAAATGGCTTTAAAATGGATTTGGAGCATGGAGACGATTATCTCGGGATTGCAAGATAACCAAACAAAACTTTTAGTGGATTTCTACTTATTTTATTAAATATCATCTCCACCAAACAGGACAAGCTTGCATCTGTTATAGTTTTGGAGAAAAATGTGTTCATTTCATGTATGCGCGAAATGCCTTAAAAATGGCTTTAAAATGGATTTGGAGCATGGAGACGATTATCTCGGGATTGCAAGATAACCAAACAAAACTTTTAGTGGATTTCTACTTATTTTATTAAATATCATCTCCACCAAACAGGACAAGCTTGCATCTGTTATAGTTTTGGAGAAAAATGTGTTCATTTCATGTATGCGCGAAATGCCTTAAAAATGGCTTTAAAATGGATTTGGAGCATGGAGACGATTATCTCGGGATTGCAAGATAACCAAACAAAACTTTTAGTGGATTTCTACTTATTTTATTAAATATCATCTCCACCAAACAGGACAAGCTTGCATGTGTTATAGTTTTGGAGAAAAATGTGTTCATTTCATGTATGCGCAAAATGCCTTTGAAATGGCTTTAAAATGGATTTGGAGCATGGAGACGATTATCTCGGGATTGCAAGATAACCAAACAAAACTTTTAGTGGATTTCTACTTATTTTATTAAATATCATCTCCACCAAACAGGACAAGCTTGCATCTGTTATAGTTTTGGGGAAAAATGTGTTAATTTCATGTATGCGCGAAATGCCTTAAAAATGGCTTTAAAATGGATTTGGAGCATGGAGACGATTATCTCGGGATTGCAAGATAACCAAACAAAACTTTTAGTGGATTTCTACTTATTTTATTAAATATCATCTCCACCAAACAGGACAAGCTTGCATCTGTTATAGTTTTGGAGAAAAATGTGTTCATTTCATGTATGCGCGAAATGCCTTAAAAATGGCTTTAAAATGGATTTGGAGCATGGAGACGATTATCTCGGGATTGCAAGATAACCAAACAAAACGTTTAGTGGATTTCTACTTATTTTATTAAATATCATCTCCACCAAACAGGACAAGCTTGCATCTGTTATAGTTTTGGAGAAAAATGTGTTCATTTCATGTATGCGCGAAATGCCTTAAAAATGGCTTTAAAATGGATTTGGAGCATGGAGACGATTATCTCGGGATTGCAAGATAACCAAACAAAACTTTTAGTGGATTTCTACTTATTTTATTAAATATCATCTCCACCAAACAGGACAAGCTTGCATCTGTTATAGTTTTGGAGAAAAATGTGTTCATTTCATGTATGCGCGAAATGCCTTAAAAATGGCTTTAAAATGGATTTGGAGCATGGAGACGATTATCTCGGGATTGCAATATAACCAAACAAAACTTTTAGTGGATTTCTACTTATTTTATTAAATATCATCTCCACCAAACAGGACAAGCTTGCATCTGTTATAGTTTTGGAGAAAAATGTGTTCATTTCATGTATGCGCGAAATGCCTTAAAAATGGCTTTAAAATGGATTTGGAGCATGGAGACGATTATCTCGGGATTGCAAGATAACCAAACAAAACTTTTAGTGGATTTCTACTTATTTTATTAAATATCATCTCCACCAAACAGGACAAGCTTGCATCTGTTATAGTTTTGGAGAAAAATGTGTTCATTTCATGTATGCGCGAAATGCCTTAAAAATGGCTTTAAAATGGATTTGGAGCATGGAGACGATTATCTCGGGATTGCAAGATAACCAAACAAAACTTTTAGTGGATTTCTACTTATTTTATTAAATATCATCTCCACCAAACAGGACAAGCTTGCATCTGTTATAGTTTTGGAGAAAAATGTGTTCATTTCATGTATGCGCGAAATGCCTTAAAAATGGCTTTAAAATGGATTTGGAGCATGGAGACGATTATCTCGGGATTGCAAGATAACCAAACAAAACTTTTAGTGGATTTCTACTTATTTTATTAAATATCATCTCCACCAAACAGGACAAGCTTGCATGTGTTATAGTTTTGGAGAAAAATGTGTTCATTTCATGTATGCGCGAAATGCCTTAAAAATGGCTTTAAAATGGATTTGGAGCATGGAGACGATTATCTCGGGATTGCAAGATAACCAAACAAAACTTTTAGTGGATTTCTACTTATTTTATTAAATATCATCTCCACCAAACAGGACAAGCTTGCATCTGTTATAGTTTTGGAGAAAAATGTGTTCATTTCATGTATGCGCGAAATGCCTTAAAAATGGCTTTAAAATGGATTTGGAGCATGGAGACGATTATCTCGGGATTGCAAGATAACCAAACAAAACTTTTAGTGGATTTCTACTTATGTTATTAAATATCATCTCCACCAAACAGGACAAGCTTGCATCTGTTATAGTTTTGGAGAAAAATGTGTTCATTTCATGTATGCGCGAAATGCCTTAAAAATGGCTTTAAAATGGATTTGGAGCATGGAGACGATTATCTCGGGATTGCAAGATAACCAAACAAAACTTTTAGTGGATTTCTACTTATTTTATTAAATATCATCTCCACCAAACAAGACAAGCTTGCATCTGTTATAGTTTTGGAGAAAAATGTGTTCATTTCATGTATGCGCGAAATGCCTTAAAAATGGCTTTAAAATGGATTTGGAGCATGGAGACGATTATCTCGGGATTGCAAGATAACCAAACAAAACTTTTAGTAGATTTCTACTTATTTTATTAAATATCATCTCCACCAAACAGGACAAGCTTGCATCTGTTATAGTTTTGGAGAAAAATGTGTTCATTTCATGTATGCGCGAAATGCCTTAAAAATGGCTTTAAAATGGATTTGGAGCATGGAGACGATTATCTCGGGATTGCAAGATAACCAAACAAAACTTTTAGTAGATTTCTACTTATTTTATTAAATATCATCTCCACCAAACAGGACAAGCTTGCATCTGTTAAAGTTTTGGAGAAAAATGTGTTCATTTCATGTATGCGCGAAATGCCTTAAAAATGGCTTTAAAATGGATTTGGAGCATGGAGACGATTATCTCGGGATTGCAAGATAACCAAACAAAACTTTTAGTGGATTTCTACTTATTTTATTAAATATCATCTCCACCAAACAGTACAAGCTTGCATCTGTTATAGTTTTGGAGAAAAATGTGTTCATTTCATGTATGCGCGAAATGCCTTAAAAATGGCTTTAAAATGGATTTGGAGCATGGAGACGATTATCTCGGGATTGCAAGATAACCAAACAAAACTTTTAGTGGATTTCTACTTATTTTATTAAATATCATCTCCACCAAACAGGACAAGCTTGCATCTGTTATAGTTTTGGAGAAAAATGTGTTCATTTCATGTATGCGCGAAATGCCTTAAAAATGGCTTTAAAATGGATTTGGAGCATGGAGACGATTATCTCGGGATTGCAATATAACCAAACAAAACTTTTAGTGGATTTCTACTTATTTTATTAAATATCATCTCCACCAAACAGGACAAGCTTGCATCTGTTATAGTTTTGGAGAAAAATGTGTTCATTTCATGTATGCGCGAAATGCCTTAAAAATGGCTTTAAAATGGATTTGGAGCATGGAGACGATTATCTCGGGATTGCAAGATAACCAAACAAAACTTTTAGTGGATTTCTACTTATTTTATTAAATATCATCTCCACCAAACAGGACAATCTTGCATCTGTTATAGTTTTGGAGAAAAATGTGTTCATTTCATGTATGCGCGAAATGCCTTAAAAATGGCTTTAAAATGGATTTGGAGCATGGAGACGATTATCTCGGGATTGCAGGATAACCAAACAAAACTTTTAGTGGATTTCTACTTATTTTATTAAATATCATCTCCACCAAACAGGACAAGCTTGCATGTGTTATAGTTTTGGAGAAAAATGTGTTCATTTCATGTATGCGCAAAATGCCTTTGAAATGGCTTTAAAATGGATTTGGAGCATGGAGACGATTATCTCAGGATGGCAATATAAACAAACGAAACTTTTAGTAGATTTCTACTTATTTTATTAAATATTATCTCCACCAAACAGGACAAGCTTGCATCTGTTATAGTTTTGGAGAAAAATGTGTTCATTTCATGTATGCGCGAAATGCCTTAAAAATGGCTTTAAAATGGATTTGGAGCATGGAGACGATTATCTCGGGATTGCAAGATAACCAAACAAAACTTTTAGTGGATTTCTACTTATTTTATTAAATATCATCTCCACCAAACAGGACAAGCTTGCATCTGTTATAGTTTTGGAGAAAAATGTGTTCATTTCATGTATGCGCGAAATGCCTTAAAATGGCTTTAAAATGGATTTGGAGCATGGAGACGATTATCTCGGGATTGCAAGATAACCAAACAAAACTTTTAGTGGATTTCTACTTATTTTATTAAATATCATCTCCACCAAACAGGACAAGCTTGCATCTGTTATAGTTTTGGAGAAAAATGTGTTCATTTCATGTATGCGCGAAATGCCTTAAAAATGGCTTTAAAATGGATTTGGAGCATGGAGACGATTATCTCGGGATTGCAAGATAACCAAACAAAACTTTTAGTGGATTTCTACTTATTTTATTAAATATCATCTCCACCAAACAGGACAAGCTTGCATCTGTTATAGTTTTGGAGAAAAATGTGTTCATTTCATGTATGCGCGAAATGCCTTAAAAATGGCTTTAAAATGGATTTGGAGCATGGAGACGATTATCTCGGGATTGCAAGATAACCAAACAAAACTTTTAGTGGATTTCTACTTATTTTATTAAATATCATCTCCACCAAACAGGACAAGCTTGCATCTGTTATAGTTTTGGAGAAAAATGTGTTCATTTCATGTATGCGCGAAATGCCTTAAAAATGACTTTAAAATGGATTTGGAGCATGGAGACGATTATCTCAGGATGGCAATATAAACAAACGAAACTTTTAGTAGATTTCTACTTATTTTATTAAA
Source organism: Anomaloglossus baeobatrachus (assembly GCF_048569485.1). Taxonomy (NCBI): domain Eukaryota; kingdom Metazoa; phylum Chordata; class Amphibia; order Anura; family Aromobatidae; genus Anomaloglossus; species Anomaloglossus baeobatrachus. Next base: position 298,261 of record NW_027441825.1, on the reverse strand, counting down.
TATTATCTCCACCAAACAGGACAAGCTTGCATCTGTTATAGTTTTGGAGAAAAATGTGTTCATTTCATGTATGCGCGAAATGCCTTAAAAATGGCTTTAAAATGGATTTGGAGCATGGAGACGATTATCTCGGGATTGCAAGATAACCAAACAAAACTTTTAGTGGATTTCTACTTATTTTATTAAATATCATCTCCACCAAACAGGACAAGCTTGCATGTGTTATAGTTTTGGAGAAAAATGTGTTCATTTCATGTGTGCGCAAAATGCCTTTGAAATGGCTTTAAAATAGATTTGGAGCATGGAGACGATTATTTCGGGATTGCAAGATAATCAAACAAAACTTTTAGTGGATTTCTACTTATTTTATTAAATATCATCTCCACCAAACAGGACAAGCTTGCATCTGTTATAGTTTTGGAGAAAAATGTGTTCATTTCATGTATGCGCGAAATGCCTTAAAAATGGCTTTAAAATGGATTTGGAGCATGGAGACGATTATCTCGGGATTGCAAGATAACCAAACAAAACTTTTAGTGGATTTCTACTTATTTTATTAAATATCATCTCCACCAAACAGGACAAGCTTGCATCTGTTATAGTTTTGGAGAAAAATGTGTTCATTTCATGTATGCGCGAAATGCCTTAAAAATGGCTTTAAAATGGATTTGGAGCATGGAGACGATTATCTCGGGATTGCAAGATAACCAAACAAAACTTTTAGTGGATTTCTACTTATTTTATTAAATATCATCTCCACCAAACAGGACAAGCTTGCATCTGTTATAGTTTTGGAGAAAAATGTGTTCATTTCATGTATGCGCGAAATGCCTTAAAAATGGCTTTAAAATGGATTTGGAGCATGGAGACGATTATCTCGGGATTGCAAGATAACCAAACAAAACTTTTAGTGGATTTCTACTTATTTTATTAAATATCATATCCACCAAACAGGACAAGCTTGCATCTGTTATAGTTTTGGAGAAAAATGTGTTCATTTCATGTATGCGCGAAATGCCTTAAAAATGGCTTTAAAATGGATTTGGAGCATGGAGACGATTATCTCGGGATTGCAAGATAACCAAACAAAACTTTTAGTAGATTTCTACTTATTTTATTAAATATCATCTCCACCAAACAGGACAAGCTTGCATCTGTTATAGTTTTGGAGAAAAATGTGTTCATTTCATGTATGCGCGAAATGCCTTAAAAATGGCTTTAAAATGGATTTGGAGCATGGAGACGATTATCTCGGGATTGCAAGATAACCAAACAAAACTTTTAGTGGATTTCTACTTATTTTATTAAATATCATCTCCACCAAACAGGACAAGCTTGCATCTGTTATAGTTTTGGAGAAAAATGTGTTCATTTCATGTATGTGCGAAATGCCTTAAAAATGGCTTTAAAATGGATTTGGAGCATGGAGACGATTATCTCGGGATTGCAATATAACCAAACAAAACTTTTAGTGGATTTCTACTTATTTTATTAAATATCATCTCCACCAAACAGGACAAGCTTGCATCTGTTATAGTTTTGGAGAAAAATGTGTTCATTTCATGTATGCGCGAAATGCCTTAAAAATGGCTTTAAAATGGATTTGGAGCATGGAGACGATTATCTCGGGATTGCAAGATAACCAAACAAAACTTTTAGTGGATTTCTACTTATTTTATTAAATATCATCTCCACCAAACAGGACAAGCTTGCATGTGTTATAGTTTTGGAGAAAAATGTGTTCATTTCATGTATGCGCAAAATGCCTTTGAAATGGCTTTAAAATGGATTTGGAGCATGGAGACGATTATCTCAGGATGGCAATATAAACAAACGAAACTTTTAGTAGATTTCTACTTATTTTATTAAATATTATCTCCACCAAACAGGACAAGCTTGCATCTGTTATAGTTTTGGAGAAAAATGTGTTCATTTCATGTATGCGCGAAATGCCTTAAAAATGGCTTTAAAATGGATTTGGAGCATGGAGACGATTATCTCGGGATTGCAAGATAACCAAACAAAACTTTTAGTGGATTTCTACTTATTTTATTAAATATCATCTCCACCAAACAGGACAAGCTTGCATGTGTTATAGTTTTGGAGAAAAATGTGTTCATTTCATGTATGCGCAAAATGCCTTTGAAATGGCTTTAAAATAGATTTGGAGCATGGAGACGATTATCTCGGGATTGCAAGATAACCAAACAAAACTTTTAGTGGATTTCTACTTATTTTATTAAATATCATCTCCACCAAACAGGACAAGCTTGCATCTGTTATAGTTTTGGAGAAAAATGTGTTCATTTCATGTATGCGCGAAATGCCTTAAAAATGGCTTTAAAATGGATTTGGAGCATGGAGACGATTATCTCGGGATTGCAAGATAACCAAACAAAACTTTTAGTGGATTTCTACTTATTTTATTAAATATCATCTCCAGCAAACAGGACAAGCTTGCATGTGTTATAGTTTTGGAGAAAAATGTGTTCATTTCATGTATGCGCAAAATGCCTTTGAAATGGCTTTAAAATGGATTTGGAGCATGGAGACGATTATCTCAGGATGGCAATATAAACAAACGAAACTTTTAGTAGATTTCTACTTATTTTATTAAATATTATCTCCACCAAACAGGACAAGCTTGCATCTGTTATAGTTTTGGAGAAAAATGTGTTCATTTCATGTATGCGCGAAATGCCTTAAAAATGGCTTTAAAATGGATTTGGAGCATGGAGACGATTATCTCGGGATTGCAAGATAACCAAACAAAACTTTTAGTGGATTTCTACTTATTTTATTAAATATCATCTCCACCAAACAGGACAAGCTTGCATCTGTTATAGTTTTGGAGAAAAATGTGTTCATTTCATGTATGCGCGAAATGCCTTAAAAATGGCTTTAAAATGGATTTGGAGCATGGAGACGATTATCTCGGGATTGCAAGATAACCAAACAAAACTTTTAGTGGATTTCTACTTATTTTATTAAATATCATCTCCACCAAACAGGACAAGCTTGCATGTGTTATAGTTTTGGAGAAAAATGTGTTCATTTCATGTATGCACAAAATGCCTTTGAAATGGCTTTAAAATGGATTTGGAGCATGGAGACGATTATCTCGGGATTGCAAGATAACCAAACAAAACTTTTAGTAGATTTCTACTTATTTTATTAAATATCATCTCCACCAAACAGGACAAGCTTGCATCTGTTATAGTTTTGGAGAAAAATGTGTTCATTTCATGTATGCGCGAAATGCCTTAAAAATGACTTTAAAATGGATTTGGAGCATGGAGACGATTATCTCAGGATGGCAATATAAACAAACGAAACTTTTAGTAGACTTCTACTTATTTTATTAAATATTATCTCCACCAAACAGGACAAGCTTGCATCTGTTATAGTTTTGGAGAAAAATGTGTTCATTTCATGTATGCGCGAAATGCCTTAAAAATGGCTTTAAAATGGATTTGGAGCATGGAGACGATTATCTCGGGATTGCAAGATAACCAAACAAAACTTTTAGTGGATTTCTACTTATTTTATTAAATATCATCTCCACCAAACAGGACAAGCTTGCATGTGTTATAGTTTTGGAGAAAAATGTGTTCATTTCATGTGTGCGCAAAATGCCTTTGAAATGGCTTTAAAATAGATTTGGAGCATGGAGACGATTATTTCGGGATTGCAAGATAATCAAACAAAACTTTTAGTGGATTTCTACTTATTTTATTAAATATCATCTCCACCAAACAGGACAAGCTTGCATCTGTTATAGTTTTGGAGAAAAATGTGTTCATTTCATGTATGCGCGAAATGCCTTAAAAATGGCTTTAAAATGGATTTGGAGCATGGAGACGATTATCTCGGGATTGCAAGATAACCAAACAAAACTTTTAGTGGATTTCTACTTATTTTATTAAATATCATCTCCACCAAACAGGACAAGCTTGCATCTGTTATAGTTTTGGAGAAAAATGTGTTCATTTCATGTATGCGCGAAATGCCTTAAAAATGGCTTTAAAATGGATTTGGAGCATGGAGACGATTATCTCGGGATTGCAAGATAACCAAACAAAACTTTTAGTGGATTTCTACTTATTTTATTAAATATCATCTCCACCAAACAGGACAAGCTTGCATCTGTTATAGTTTTGGAGAAAAATGTGTTCATTTCATGTATGCGCGAAATGCCTTAAAAATGGCTTTAAAATGGATTTGGAGCATGGAGACGATTATCTCGGGATTGCAAGATAACCAAACAAAACTTTTAGTGGATTTCTACTTATTTTATTAAATATCATATCCACCAAACAGGACAAGCTTGCATCTGTTATAGTTTTGGAGAAAAATGTGTTCATTTCATGTATGCGCGAAATGCCTTAAAAATGGCTTTAAAATGGATTTGGAGCATGGAGACGATTATCTCGGGATTGCAAGATAACCAAACAAAACTTTTAGTAGATTTCTACTTATTTTATTAAATATCATCTCCACCAAACAGGACAAGCTTGCATCTGTTATAGTTTTGGAGAAAAATGTGTTCATTTCATGTATGCGCGAAATGCCTTAAAAATGGCTTTAAAATGGATTTGGAGCATGGAGACGATTATCTCGGGATTGCAAGATAACCAAACAAAACTTTTAGTGGATTTCTACTTATTTTATTAAATATCATCTCCACCAAACAGGACAAGCTTGCATGTGTTATAGTTTTGGAGAAAAATGTGTTCATTTCATGTATGCGCAAAATGCCTTTGAAATGGCTTTAAAATGGATTTGGAGCATGGAGACGATTATCTCAGGATGGCAATATAAACAAACGAAACTTTTAGTAGATTTCTACTTATTTTATTAAATATTATCTCCACCAAACAGGACAAGCTTGCATCTGTTATAGTTTTGGAGAAAAATGTGTTCATTTCATGTATGCGCGAAATGCCTTAAAAATGGCTTTAAAATGGATTTGGAGCATGGAGACGATTATCTCGGGATTGCAAGATAACCAAACAAAACTTTTAGTGGATTTCTACTTATTTTATTAAATATCATCTCCACCAAACAGGACAAGCTTGCATCTGTTATAGTTTTGGAGAAAAATGTGTTCATTTCATGTATGCGCGAAATGCCTTAAAAATGGCTTTAAAATGGATTTGGAGCATGGAGACGATTATCTCGGGATTGCAAGATAACCAAACAAAACTTTTAGTGGATTTCTACTTATTTTATTAAATATCATCTCCACCAAACAGGACAAGCTTGCATCTGTTATAGTTTTGGAGAAAAATGTGTTCATTTCATGTATGCGCGAAATGCCTTAAAAATGGCTTTAAAATGGACTTGGAGCATGGAGACGATTATCTCGGGATTGCAAGATAACCAAACAAAACTTTTAGTGGATTTCTACTTATTTTATTAAATATCATCTCCACCAAACAGGACAAGCTTGCATCTGTTATAGTTTTGGAGAAAAATGTGTTAATTTCATGTATGCACGAAATGTCAAAAATGGCTTTAAAATGGATTTGGAGCATGGAGACGATTATCTCGGGATTGCAATATAACCAAACAAAACTTTTAGTGGATTTCTACTTATTTTATTAAATATCATCTCCACCAAACAGGACAAGCTTGCATCTGTTATAGTTTTGGAGAAAAATGTGTTCATTTCATGTATGCGCGAAATGCCTTAAAAATGGCTTTAAAATGGATTTGGAGCATGGAGACGATTATCTCGGGATTGCAAGATAACCAAACAAAACTTTTAGTGGATTTCTACTTATTTTATTAAATATCATCTCCACCAAACAGGACAAGCTTGCATCTGTTATAGTTTTGGAGAAAAATGTGTTCATTTCATGTATGCGCGAAATGCCTTAAAAATGGTTTAAAATGGATTTGGAGCATGGAGACAATTATCTCGGGATTGCAAGATAACCAAACAAAACTTTTAGTGGATTTCTACTTATTTTATTAAATATCATCTCCACCAAACAGGACAAGCTTGCATCTGTTATAGTTTTGGAGAAAAATGTGTTCATTTCATGTATGCGCGAAATGCCTTAAAAATGGCTTTAAAATGGATTTGGAGCATGGAGACGATTATCTCGGGATTGCAAGATAACCAAACAAAACTTTTAGTGGATTTCTACTTATTTTATTAAATATCATCTCCACCAAACAGGACAAGCTTGCATGTGTTATAGTTTTGGAGAAAAATGTGTTCATTTCATGTATGCGCAAAATGCCTTTGAAATGGCTTTAAAATGGATTTGGAGCATGGAGACGATTATCTCGGGATTGCAAGATAACCAAACAAAACTTTTAGTGGATTTCTACTTATTTTATTAAATATCATCTCCACCAAACAGGACAAGCTTGCATCTGTTATAGTTTTGGAGAAAAATGTGTTAATTTCATGTATGCGCGAAATGCCTTAAAAATGGCTTTAAAATGGATTTGGAGCATGGAGACGATTATCTCGGGATTGCAAGATAACCAAACAAAACTTTTAGTGGATTTCTACTTATTTTATTAAATATCATCTCCACCAAACAGGACAAGCTTGCATCTGTTATAGTTTTGGAGAAAAATGTGTTCATTTCATGTATGCGCGAAATGCCTTAAAAATGGCTTTAAAATGGATTTGGAGCATGGAGACGATTATCTCGGGATTGCAAGATAACCAAACAAAACGTTTAGTGGATTTCTACTTATTTTATTAAATATCATCTCCACCAAACAGGACAAGCTTGCATCTGTTATAGTTTTGGAGAAAAATGTGTTCATTTCATGTATGCGCGAAATGCCTTAAAAATGGCTTTAAAATGGATTTGGAGCATGGAGACGATTATCTCGGGATTGCAAGATAACCAAACAAAACTTTTAGTGGATTTCTACTTATTTTATTAAATATCATCTCCACCAAACAGGACAAGCTTGCATCTGTTATAGTTTTGGAGAAAAATGTGTTCATTTCATGTATGCGCGAAATGCCTTAAAAATGGCTTTAAAATGGATTTGGAGCATGGAGACGATTATCTCGGGATTGCAAGATAACCAAACAAAACTTTTAGTGGATTTCTACTTATTTTATTAAATATCATCTCCACCAAACAGGACAAGCTTGCATGTGTTATAGTTTTGGAGAAAAATGTGTTCATTTCATGTATGCGCAAAATGCCTTTGAAATGGCTTTAAAATGGATTTGGAGCATGGAGACGATTATCTCGGGATTGCAAGATAACCAAACAAAACTTTTAGTGGATTTCTACTTATTTTATTAAATATCATCTCCACCAAACAGGACAAGCTTGCATCTGTTATAGTTTTGGAGAAAAATGTGTTCATTTCATGTATGCGCGAAATGCCTTAAAAATGGCTTTAAAATGGATTTGGAGCATGGAGACGATTATCTCGGGATTGCAAGATAACCAAACAAAACGTTTAGTGGATTTCTACTTATTTTATTAAATATCATCTCCACCAAACAGGACAAGCTTGCATCTGTTATAGTTTTGGAGAAAAATGTGTTCATTTCATGTATGCGCGAAATGCCTTAAAAATGGCTTTAAAATGGATTTGGAGCATGGAGACGATTATCTCGGGATTGCAAGATAACCAAACAAAACTTTTAGTGGATTTCTACTTATTTTATTAAATATCATCTCCACCAAACAGGACAAGCTTGCATCTGTTATAGTTTTGGAGAAAAATGTGTTCATTTCATGTATGCGCGAAATGCCTTAAAAATGGCTTTAAAATGGATTTGGAGCATGGAGACGATTATCTCGGGATTGCAAGATAACCAAACAAAACTTTTAGTGGATTTCTACTTATTTTATTAAATATCATCTCCACCAAACAGGACAAGCTTGCATCTGTTATAGTTTTGGAGAAAAATGTGTTCATTTCATGTATGCGCGAAATGCCTTAAAAATGGCTTTAAAATGAATTTGGAGCATGGAGACGATTATCTCGGGATTGCAAGATAACCAAACAAAACTTTTAGTGGATTTCTACTTATTTTATTAAATATCATCTCCACCAAACAGGACAAGCTTGCATCTGTTATAGTTTTGGAGAAAAATGTGTTCATTTCATGTATGCGCGAAATGCCTTAAAAATGGTTTAAAATGGATTTGGAGCATGGAGACAATTATCTCGGGATTGCAAGATAACCAAACAAAACTTTTAGTGGATTTCTACTTATTTTATTAAATATCATCTCCACCAAACAGGACAAGCTTGCATCTGTTATAGTTTTGGAGAAAAATGTGTTCATTTCATGTATGCGCGAAATGCCTTAAAAATGGCTTTAAAATGGATTTGGAGCATGGAGACGATTATCTCGGGATTGCAAGATAACCAAACAAAACTTTTAGTGGATTTCTACTTATTTTATTAAATATCATCTCCACCAAACAGGACAAGCTTGCATGTGTTATAGTTTTGGAGAAAAATGTGTTCATTTCATGTATGCGCAAAATGCCTTTGAAATGGCTTTAAAATGGATTTGGAGCATGGAGACGATTATCTCGGGATTGCAAGATAACCAAACAAAACTTTTAGTGGATTTCTACTTATTTTATTAAATATCATCTCCACCAAACAGGACAAGCTTGCATCTGTTATAGTTTTGGAGAAAAATGTGTTAATTTCATGTATGCGCGAAATGCCTTAAAAATGGCTTTAAAATGGATTTGGAGCATGGAGACGATTATCTCGGGATTGCAAGATAACCAAACAAAACTTTTAGTGGATTTCTACTTATTTTATTAAATATCATCTCCACCAAACAGGACAAGCTTGCATCTGTTATAGTTTTGGAGAAAAATGTGTTCATTTCATGTATGCGCGAAATGCCTTAAAAATGGCTTTAAAATGGATTTGGAGCATGGAGACGATTATCTCGGGATTGCAAGATAACCAAACAAAACGTTTAGTGGATTTCTACTTATTTTATTAAATATCATCTCCACCAAACAGGACAAGCTTGCATCTGTTATAGTTTTGGAGAAAAATGTGTTCATTTCATGTATGCGCGAAATGCCTTAAAAATGGCTTTAAAATGGATTTGGAGCATGGAGACGATTATCTCGGGATTGCAAGATAACCAAACAAAACTTTTAGTGGATTTCTACTTATTTTATTAAATATCATCTCCACCAAACAGGACAAGCTTGCATCTGTTATAGTTTTGGAGAAAAATGTGTTCATTTCATGTATGCGCGAAATGCCTTAAAAATGGCTTTAAAATGGATTTGGAGCATGGAGACGATTATCTCGGGATTGCAAGATAACCAAACAAAACTTTTAGTGGATTTCTACTTATTTTATTAAATATCATCTCCACCAAACAGGACAAGCTTGCATGTGTTATAGTTTTGGAGAAAAATGTGTTCATTTCATGTATGCGCAAAATGCCTTTGAAATGGCTTTAAAATGGATTTGGAGCATGGAGACGATTATCTCGGGATTGCAAGATAACCAAACAAAACTTTTAGTGGATTTCTACTTATTTTATTAAATATCATCTCCACCAAACAGGACAAGCTTGCATCTGTTATAGTTTTGGAGAAAAATGTGTTCATTTCATGTATGCGCGAAATGCCTTAAAAATGGCTTTAAAATGGATTTGGAGCATGGAGACGATTATCTCGGGATTGCAAGATAACCAAACAAAACGTTTAGTGGATTTCTACTTATTTTATTAAATATCATCTCCACCAAACAGGACAAGCTTGCATCTGTTATAGTTTTGGAGAAAAATGTGTTCATTTCATGTATGCGCGAAATGCCTTAAAAATGGCTTTAAAATGGATTTGGAGCATGGAGACGATTATCTCGGGATTGCAAGATAACCAAACAAAACTTTTAGTGGATTTCTACTTATTTTATTAAATATCATCTCCACCAAACAGGACAAGCTTGCATCTGTTATAGTTTTGGAGAAAAATGTGTTCATTTCATGTATGCGCGAAATGCCTTAAAAATGGCTTTAAAATGGATTTGGAGCATGGAGACGATTATCTCGGGATTGCAAGATAACCAAACAAAACTTTTAGTGGATTTCTACTTATTTTATTAAATATCATCTCCACCAAACAGGACAAGCTTGCATGTGTTATAGTTTTGGAGAAAAATGTGTTCATTTCATGTATGCGCAAAATGCCTTTGAAATGGCTTTAAAATGGATTTGGAGCATGGAGACGATTATCTCGGGATTGCAAGATAACCAAACAAAACTTTTAGTGGATTTCTACTTATTTTATTAAATATCATCTCCACCAAACAGGACAAGCTTGCATCTGTTATAGTTTTGGAGAAAAATGTGTTAATTTCATGTATGCGCGAAATGCCTTTGAAATGGCTTTAAAATGGATTTGGAGCATGGAGACGATTATCTCGGGATTGCAAGATAACCAAACAAAACTTTTAGTGGATTTCTACTTATTTTATTAAATATCATCTCCACCAAACAGGACAAGCTTGCATCTGTTATAGTTTTGGAGAAAAATGTGTTCATTTCATGTATGCGCGAAATGCCTTAAAAATGGCTTTAAAATGGATTTGGAGCATGGAGACGATTATCTCGGGATTGCAAGATAACCAAACAAAACGTTTAGTGGATTTCTACTTATTTTATTAAATATCATCTCCACCAAACAGCACAAGCTTGCATCTGTTATAGTTTTGGAGAAAAATGTGTTCATTTCATGTATGCGCGAAATGCCTTAAAAATGGCTTTAAAATGGATTTGGAGCATGGAGACGATTATCTCGGGATTGCAAGATAACCAAACAAAACTTTTAGTGGATTTCTACTTATTTTATTAAATATCATCTCCACCAAACAGGACAAGCTTGCATCTGTTATAGTTTTGGAGAAAAATGTGTTCATTTCATGTATGCGCGAAATGCCTTAAAAATGGCTTTAAAATGGATTTGGAGCATGGAGACGATTATCTCGGGATTGCAAGATAACCAAACAAAACTTTTAGTGGATTTCTACTTATTTTATTAAATATCATCTCCACCAAACAGGACAAGCTTGCATGTGTTATAGTTTTGGAGAAAAATGTGTTCATTTCATGTATGCGCGAAATGCCTTAAAAATGGCTTTAAAATGGACTTGGAGCATGGAGACGATTATCTCGGGATTGCAAGATAACCAAACAAAACTTTTAGTGGATTTCTACTTATTTTATTAAATATCATCTCCACCAAACAGGACAAGCTTGCATCTGTTATAGTTTTCATGTATGCGCGAAATGCCTTAAAAATGGCTTTAAAATGGATTTGGAGCATGGAGACGATTATCTCGGGATTGCAATATAACCAAACAAAACTTTTAGTGGATTTCTACTTATTTTATTAAATATCATCTCCACCAAACAGGACAAGCTTGCATCTGTTATAGTTTTGGAGAAAAATGTGTTCATTTCATGTATGCGCGAAATGCCTTAAAAATGGCTTTAAAATGGATTTGGAGCATGGAGACGATTATCTCGGGATTGCAAGATATCCAAACAAAACTTTTAGTGGATTTCTACTTATTTTATTAAATATCATCTCCACCAAACAGGACAAGCTTGCATCTGTTATAGTTTTGGAGAAAAATGTGTTCATTTCATGTATGCGCGAAATGCCTTAAAAATGGCTTTAAAATGGATTTGGAGCATGGAGACGATTATCTCGGGATTGCAAGATAACCAAACAAAACTTTTAGTGGATTTCTACTTATTTTATTAAATATCATCTCCACCAAACAGGACAAGCTTGCATCTGTTATAGTTTTGGAGAAAAATGTGTTCATTTCATGTATGCGCGAAATGCCTTAAAAATGGCTTTAAAATGGATTTGGAGCATGGAGACGATTATCTCGGGATTGCAAGATAACCAAACAAAACTTTTAGTGGATTTCTACTTATTTTATTAAATATCATCTCCACCAAACAGGACAAGCTTGCATGTGTTATAGTTTTGGAGAAAAATGTGTTCATTTCATGTATGCGCAAAATGCCTTTGAAATGGCTTTAAAATGGATTTGGAGCATGGAGACGATTATCTCGGGATTGCAAGATAACCAAACAAAACTTTTAGTGGATTTCTACTTATTTTATTAAATATCATCTCCACCAAACAGGACAAGCTTGCATCTGTTATAGTTTTGGAGAAAAATGTGTTAATTTCATGTATGCGCGAAATGCCTTAAAAATGGCTTTAAAATGGATTTGGAGCATGGAGACGATTATCTCGGGATTGCAAGATAACCAAACAAAACTTTTAGTGGATTTCTACTTATTTTATTAAATATCATCTCCACCAAACAGGACAAGCTTGCATCTGTTATAGTTTTCGAGAAAAATGTGTTCATTTCATGTATGCGCGAAATGCCTTAAAAATGGCTTTAAAATGGATTTGGAGCATGGAGACGATTATCTCGGGATTGCAAGATAACCAAACAAAACGTTTAGTGGATTTCTACTTATTTTATTAAATATCATCTCCACCAAACAGGACAAGCTTGCATCTGTTATAGTTTTGGAGAAAAATGTGTTCATTTCATGTATGCGCGAAATGCCTTAAAAATGGCTTTAAAATGGATTTGGAGCATGGAGACGATTATCTCGGGATTGCAAGATAACCAAACAAAACTTTTAGTGGATTTCTACTTATTTTATTAAATATCATCTCCACCAAACAGGACAAGCTTGCATCTGTTATAGTTTTGGAGAAAAATGTGTTCATTTCATGTATGCGCGAAATGCCTTAAAAATGGCTTTAAAATGGATTTGGAGCATGGAGACGATTATCTCGGGATTGCAATATAACCAAACAAAACTTTTAGTGGATTTCTACTTATTTTATTAAAAATCATCTCCACCAAACAGGACAAGCTTGCATCTGTTATAGTTTTGGAGAAAAATGTGTTCATTTCATGTATGCGCGAAATGCCTTAAAAATGGCTTTAAAATGGATTTGGAGCATGGAGACGATTATCTCGGGATTGCAAGATAACCAAACAAAACTTTTAGTGGATTTCTACTTATTTTATTAAATATCATCTCCACCAAACAGGACAAGCTTGCATCTGTTAAAGTTTTGGAGAAAAATGTGTTCATTTCATGTATGCGCGAAATGCCTTAAAAATGGCTTTAAAATGGATTTGGAGCATGGAGACGATTATCTCGGGATTGCAAGATAACCAAACAAAACTTTTAGTGGATTTCTACTTATTTTATTAAATATCATCTCCACCAAACAGGACAAGCTTGCATCTGTTATAGTTTTGGAGAAAAATGTGTTCATTTCATGTATGCGCGAAATGCCTTAAAAATGGCTTTAAAATGGATTTGGAGCATGGAGACGATTATCTCGGGATTGCAAGATAACCAAACAAAACTTTTAGTGGATTTCTACTTATTTTATTAAATATCATCTCCACCAAACAGGACAAGCTTGCATCTGTTATAGTTTTGGAGAAAAATGTGTTCATTTCATGTATGCGCGAAATGCCTTAAAAATGGCTTTAAAATGGATTTGGAGCATGGAGACGATTATCTCGGGATTGCAAGATAACCAAACAAAACTTTTAGTGGATTTCTACTTATTTTATTAAATATCATCTCCACCAAACAGGACAAGCTTGCATCTGTTATAGTTTTGGAGAAAAATGTGTTCATTTCATGTATGCGCGAAATGCCTTAAAAATGGCTTTAAAATGGATTTGGAGCATGGAGACGATTATCTCGGGATTGCAAGATAACCAAACAAAACTTTTAGTGGATTTCTACTTATTTTATTAAATATCATCTCCACCAAACAGGACAAGCTTGCATCTGTTATAGTTTTGGAGAAAAATGTGTTCATTTCATGTATGCGCGAAATGCCTTAAAAATGGCTTTAAAATGGATTTGGAGCATGGAGACGATTATCTCGGGATTGCAAGATAACCAAACAAAACTTTTAGTGGATTTCTACTTATTTTATTAAATATCATCTCCACCAAACAGGACAAGCTTGCATCTGTTATAGTTTTGGAGAAAAATGTGTTCATTTCATGTATGCGCGAAATGCCTTAAAAATGGCTTTAAAATGGATTTGGAGCATGGAGACGATTATCTCGGGATTGCAAGATAACCAAACAAAACTTTTAGTGGATTTCTACTTATTTTATTAAATATCATCTCCACCAAACAGGACAAGCTTGCATCTGTTATAGTTTTGGAGAAAAATGTGTTCATTTCATGTATGCGCGAAATGCCTTAAAAATGGCTTTAAAATGGATTTGGAGCATGGAGACGATTATCTCGGGATTGCAAGATAACCAAACAAAACTTTTAGTGGATTTCTACTTATTTTATTAAATATCATCTCCACCAAACAGGACAAGCTTGCATCTGTTATAGTTTTGGAGAAAAATGTGTTCATTTCATGTATGCGCGAAATGCCTTAAAAATGGCTTTAAAATGGACTTGGAGCATGGAGACGATTATCTCGGGATTGCAAGATAACCAAACAAAACTTTTAGTGGATTTCTACTTATTTTATTAAATATCATCTCCACCAAACAGGACAAGCTTGCATCTGTTATAGTTTTGGAGAAAAATGTGTTCATTTCATGTATGCGCGAAATGTCTTAAAAATGGCTTTAAAATGGATTTGGAGCATGGAGACGATTATCTCGGGATTGCAATATAACCAAACAAAACTTTTAGTGGATTTCTACTTATTTTATTAAATATCATCTCCACCAAACAGGACAAGCTTGCATCTGTTATAGTTTTGGAGAAAAATGTGTTCATTTCATGTATGCGCGAAATGCCTTAAAAATGGCTTTAAAATGGATTTGGAGCATGGAGACGATTATCTCGGGATTGCAAGATAACCAAACAAAACTTTTAGTGGATTTCTACTTATTTTATTAAATATCATCTCCACCAAACAGGACAAGCTTGCATCTGTTATAGTTTTGGAGAAAAATGTGTTCATTTCATGTATGCGCGAAATGCCTTAAAAATGGCTTTAAAATGGATTTGGAGCATGGAGACGATTATCTCGGGATTGCAAGATAACCAAACAAAACTTTTAGTGGATTTCTACTTATTTTATTAAATATCATCTCCACCAAACAGGACAAGCTTGCATCTGTTATAGTTTTGGAGAAAAATGTGTTCATTTCATGTATGCGCGAAATGCCTTAAAAATGGCTTTAAAATGGATTTGGAGCATGGAGACGATTATCTCGGGATTGCAAGATAACCAAACAAAACTTTTAGTGGATTTCTACTTATTTTATTAAATATCATCTCCACCAAACAGGACAAGCTTGCATGTGTTATAGTTTTGGAGAAAAATGTGTTCATTTCATGTATGCGCAAAATGCCTTTGAAATGGCTTTAAAATGGATTTGGAGCATGGAGACGATTATCTCGGGATTGCAAGATAACCAAACAAAACTTTTAGTGGATTTCTACTTATTTTATTAAATATCATCTCCACCAAACAGGACAAGCTTGCATCTGTTATAGTTTTGGAGAAAAATGTGTTAATTTCATGTATGCGCGAAATGCCTTAAAAATGGCTTTAAAATGGATTTGGAGCATGGAGACGATTATCTCGGGATTGCAAGATAACCAAACAAAACTTTTAGTGGATTTCTACTTATTTTATTAAATATCATCTCCACCAAACAGGACAAGCTTACATCTGTTATAGTTTTGGAGAAAAATGTGTTAATTTCATGTATGCGCGAAATGCCTTAAAAATGGCTTTAAAATGGATTTGGAGCATGGAGACGATTATCTCGGGATTGCAAGATAACCAAACAAAACGTTTAGTGGATTTCTACTTATTTTATTAAATATCATCTCCACCAAACAGGACAAGCTTGCATCTGTTATAGTTTTGGAGAAAAATGTGTTCATTTCATGTATGCGCGAAATGCCTTAAAAATGGCTTTAAAATGGATTTGGAGCATGGAGACGATTATCTCGGGATTGCAATATAACCAAACAAAACTTTTAGTGGATTTCTACTTATTTTATTAAATATCATCTCCACCAAACAGGACAAGCTTGCATCTGTTATAGTTTTGGAGAAAAATGTGTTCATTTCATGTATGCGCGAAATGCCTTAAAAATGGCTTTAAAATGGATTTGGAGCATGGAGACGATTATCTCGGGATTGCAAGATAACCAAACAAAACTTTTAGTGGATTTCTACTTATTTTATTAAATATCATCTCCACCAAACAGGACAAGCTTGCATCTGTTATAGTTTTGGAGAAAAATGTGTTCATTTCATGTATGCGCGAAATGCCTTAAAAATGGCTTTAAAATGGATTTGGAGCATGGAGACGATTATCTCGGGATTGCAAGATAACCAAACAAAACTTTTAGTGGATTTCTACTTATTTTATTAAATATCATCTCCACCAAACAGGACAAGCTTGCATCTGTTATAGTTTTGGAGAAAAATGTGTTCATTTCATGTATGCGCGAAATGCCTTAAAAATGGCTTTAAAATGGATTTGGAGCATGGAGACGATTATCTCGGGATTGCAAGATAACCAAACAAAACTTTTAGTGGATTTCTACTTATTTTATTAAATATCATCTCCACCAAACAGGACAAGCTTGCATGTGTTATAGTTTTGGAGAAAAATGTGTTCATTTCATGTATGCGCGAAATGCCTTAAAAATGGCTTTAAAATGGATTTGGAGCATGGAGACGATTATCTCGGGATTGCAAGATAACCAAACAAAACTTTTAGTGGATTTCTACTTATTTTATTAAATATCATCTCCACCAAACAGGACAAGCTTGCATCTGTTATAGTTTTGGAGAAAAATGTGTTCATTTCATGTATGCGCGAAATGCCTTAAAAATGGCTTTAAAATGGATTTGGAGCATGGAGACGATTATCTCGGGATTGCAAGATAACCAAACAAAACTTTTAGTGGATTTCTACTTATGTTATTAAATATCATCTCCACCAAACAGGACAAGCTTGCATCTGTTATAGTTTTGGAGAAAAATGTGTTCATTTCATGTATGCGCGAAATGCCTTAAAAATGGCTTTAAAATGGATTTGGAGCATGGAGACGATTATCTCGGGATTGCAAGATAACCAAACAAAACTTTTAGTGGATTTCTACTTATTTTATTAAATATCATCTCCACCAAACAAGACAAGCTTGCATCTGTTATAGTTTTGGAGAAAAATGTGTTCATTTCATGTATGCGCGAAATGCCTTAAAAATGGCTTTAAAATGGATTTGGAGCATGGAGACGATTATCTCGGGATTGCAAGATAACCAAACAAAACTTTTAGTGGATTTCTACTTATTTTATTAAATATCATCTCCACCAAACAGGACAAGCTTGCATCTGTTATAGTTTTGGAGAAAAATGTGTTCATTTCATGTATGCGCGAAATGCCTTAAAAATGGCTTTAAAATGGATTTGGAGCATGGAGACGATTATCTCGGGATTGCAAGATAACCAAACAAAACTTTTAGTAGATTTCTACTTATTTTATTAAATATCATCTCCACCAAACAGGACAAGCTTGCATCTGTTAAAGTTTTGGAGAAAAATGTGTTCATTTCATGTATGCGCGAAATGCCTTAAAAATGGCTTTAAAATGGATTTGGAGCATGGAGACGATTATCTCGGGATTGCAAGATAACCAAACAAAACTTTTAGTGGATTTCTACTTATTTTATTAAATATCATCTCCACCAAACAGTACAAGCTTGCATCTGTTATAGTTTTGGAGAAAAATGTGTTCATTTCATGTATGCGCGAAATGCCTTAAAAATGGCTTTAAAATGGATTTGGAGCATGGAGACGATTATCTCGGGATTGCAAGATAACCAAACAAAACTTTTAGTGGATTTCTACTTATTTTATTAAATATCATCTCCACCAAACAGGACAAGCTTGCATCTGTTATAGTTTTGGAGAAAAATGTGTTCATTTCATGTATGCGCGAAATGCCTTAAAAATGGCTTTAAAATGGATTTGGAGCATGGAGACGATTATCTCGGGATTGCAATATAACCAAACAAAACTTTTAGTGGATTTCTACTTATTTTATTAAATATCATCTCCACCAAACAGGACAAGCTTGCATCTGTTATAGTTTTGGAGAAAAATGTATTCATTTCATGTATGCGCGAAATGCCTTAAAAATGGCTTTAAAATGGATTTGGAGCATGGAGACGATTATCTCGGGATTGCAAGATAACCAAACAAAACTTTTAGTGGATTTCTACTTATTTTATTAAATATCATCTCCACCAAACAGGACAATCTTGCATCTGTTATAGTTTTGGAGAAAAATGTGTTCATTTCATGTATGCGCGAAATGCCTTAAAAATGGCTTTAAAATGGATTTGGAGCATGGAGACGATTATCTCGGGATTGCAGGATAAGCAAACAAAACTTTTAGTGGATTTCTACTTATTTTATTAAATATCATCTCCACCAAACAGGACAAGCTTGCATGTGTTATAGTTTTGGAGAAAAATGTGTTCATTTCATGTATGCGCAAAATGCCTTTGAAATGGCTTTAAAATGGATTTGGAGCATGGAGACGATTATCTCAGGATGGCAATATAAACAAACGAAACTTTTAGTAGATTTCTACTTATTTTATTAAATATTATCTCCACCAAACAGGACAAGCTTGCATCTGTTATAGTTTTGGAGAAAAATGTGTTCATTTCATGTATGCGCGAAATGCCTTAAAAATGGCTTTAAAATGGATTTGGAGCATGGAGACGATTATCTCGGGATTGCAAGATAACCAAACAAAACTTTTAGTGGATTTCTACTTATTTCATTAAATATCATCTCCACCAAACAGGACAAGCTTGCATCTGTTATAGTTTTGGAGAAAAATGTGTTCATTTCATGTATGCGCGAAATGCCTTAAAATGGCTTTAAAATGGATTTGGAGCATGGAGACGATTATCTCGGGATTGCAAGATAACCAAACAAAACTTTTAGTGGATTTCTACTTATTTTATTAAATATCATCTCCACCAAACAGGACAAGCTTGCATCTGTTATAGTTTTGGAGAAAAATGTGTTCATTTCATGTATGCGCGAAATGCCTTAAAAATGGCTTTAAAATGGATTTGGAGCATGGAGACGATTATCTCGGGATTGCAAGATAACCAAACAAAACTTTTAGTGGATTTCTACTTATTTTATTAAATATCATCTCCACCAAACAGGACAAGCTTGCATCTGTTATAGTTTTGGAGAAAAATGTGTTCATTTCATGTATGCGCGAAATGCCTTAAAAATGGCTTTAAAATGGATTTGGAGCATGGAGACGATTATCTCGGGATTGCAAGATAACCAAACAAAACTTTTAGTGGATTTCTACTTATTTTATTAAATATCATCTCCACCAAACAGGACAAGCTTGCATCTGTTATAGTTTTGGAGAAAAATGTGTTCATTTCATGTATGCGCGAAATGCCTTAAAAATGACTTTAAAATGGATTTGGAGCATGGAGACGATTATCTCAGGATGGCAATATAAACAAACGAAACTTTTAGTAGATTTCTACTTATTTTATTAAATATTATCTCCACCAAACAGGACAAGCTTGCATCTGTTATAGTTTTGGAGAAAAATGTGTTCATTTCATGTATGCGCGAAATGCCTTAAAAATGGCTTTAAAATGGATTTGGAGCATGGAGACGATTATCTCGGGATTGCAAGATAACCAAACAAAACTTTTAGTGGATTTCTACTTATTTTATTAAATATCATCTCCACCAAACAGGACAAGCTTGCATGTGTTATAGTTTTGGAGAAAAATGTGTTCATTTCATGTGTGCGCAAAATGCCTTTGAAATGGCTTTAAAATAGATTTGGAGCATGGAGACGATTATTTCGGGATTGCAAGATAATCAAACAAAACTTTTAGTGGATTTCTACTTATTTTATTAAATATCATCTCCACCAAACAGGACAAGCTTGCATCTGTTATAGTTTTGGAGAAAAATGTGTTCATTTCATGTATGCGCGAAATGCCTTAAAAATGGCTTTAAAATGGATTTGGAGCATGGAGACGATTATCTCGGGATTGCAAGATAACCAAACAAAACTTTTAGTGGATTTCTACTTATTTTATTAAATATCATCTCCACCAAACAGGACAAGCTTGCATCTGTTATAGTTTTGGAGAAAAATGTGTTCATTTCATGTATGCGCGAAATGCCTTAAAAATGGCTTTAAAATGGATTTGGAGCATGGAGACGATTATCTCGGGATTGCAAGATAACCAAACAAAACTTTTAGTGGATTTCTACTTATTTTATTAAATATCATCTCCACCAAACAGGACAAGCTTGCATCTGTTATAGTTTTGGAGAAAAATGTGTTCATTTCATGTATGCGCGAAATGCCTTAAAAATGGCTTTAAAATGGATTTGGAGCATGGAGACGATTATCTCGGGATTGCAAGATAACCAAACAAAACTTTTAGTGGATTTCTACTTATTTTATTAAATATCATATCCACCAAACAGGACAAGCTTGCATCTGTTATAGTTTTGGAGAAAAATGTGTTCATTTCATGTATGCGCGAAATGCCTTAAAAATGGCTTTAAAATGGATTTGGAGCATGGAGACGATTATCTCGGGATTGCAAGATAACCAAACAAAACTTTTAGTAGATTTCTACTTATTTTATTAAATATCATCTCCACCAAACAGGACAAGCTTGCATCTGTTATAGTTTTGGAGAAAAATGTGTTCATTTCATGTATGCGCGAAATGCCTTAAAAATGGCTTTAAAATGGATTTGGAGCATGGAGACGATTATCTCGGGATTGCAAGATAACCAAACAAAACTTTTAGTGGATTTCTACTTATTTTATTAAATATCATCTCCACCAAACAGGACAAGCTTGCATCTGTTATAGTTTTGGAGAAAAATGTGTTCATTTCATGTATGTGCGAAATGCCTTAAAAATGGCTTTAAAATGGATTTGGAGCATGGAGACGATTATCTCGGGATTGCAATATAACCAAACAAAACTTTTAGTGGATTTCTACTTATTTTATTAAATATCATCTCCACCAAACAGGACAAGCTTGCATCTGTTATAGTTTTGGAGAAAAATGTGTTCATTTCATGTATGCGCGAAATGCCTTAAAAATGGCTTTAAAATGGATTTGGAGCATGGAGACGATTATCTCGGGATTGCAAGATAACCAAACAAAACTTTTAGTGGATTTCTACTTATTTTATTAAATATCATCTCCACCAAACAGGACAAGCTTGCATGTGTTATAGTTTTGGAGAAAAATGTGTTCATTTCATGTATGCGCAAAATGCCTTTGAAATGGCTTTAAAATGGATTTGGAGCATGGAGACGATTATCTCAGGATGGCAATATAAACAAACGAAACTTTTAGTAGATTTCTACTTATTTTATTAAATATTATCTCCACCAAACAGGACAAGCTTGCATCTGTTATAGTTTTGGAGAAAAATGTGTTCATTTCATGTATGCGCGAAATGCCTTAAAAATGGCTTTAAAATGGATTTGGAGCATGGAGACGATTATCTCGGGATTGCAAGATAACCAAACAAAACTTTTAGTGGATTTCTACTTATTTTATTAAATATCATCTCCACCAAACAGGACAAGCTTGCATGTGTTATAGTTTTGGAGAAAAATGTGTTCATTTCATGTATGCGCAAAATGCCTTTGAAATGGCTTTAAAATAGATTTGGAGCATGGAGACGATTATCTCGGGATTGCAAGATAACCAAACAAAACTTTTAGTAGATTTCTACTTATTTTATTAAATATCATCTCCACCAAACAGGACAAGCTTGCATCTGTTATAGTTTTGGAGAAAAATGTGTTCATTTCATGTATGCGCGAAATGCCTTAAAAATGGCTTTAAAATGGATTTGGAGCATGGAGACGATTATCTCGGGATTGCAAGATAACCAAACAAAACTTTTAGTGGATTTCTACTTATTTTATTAAATATCATCTCCACCAAACAGGACAAGCTTGCATGTGTTATAGTTTTGGAGAAAAATGTGTTCATTTCATGTATGCGCAAAATGCCTTTGAAATGGCTTTAAAATGGATTTGGAGCATGGAGACGATTATCTCAGGATGGCAATATAAACAAACGAAACTTTTAGTAGATTTCTACTTATTTTATTAAATATTATCTCCACCAAACAGGACAAGCTTGCATCTGTTATAGTTTTGGAGAAAAATGTGTTCATTTCATGTATGCGCGAAATGCCTTAAAAATGGCTTTAAAATGGATTTGGAGCATGGAGACGATTATCTCGGGATTGCAAGATAACCAAACAAAACTTTTAGTGGATTTCTACTTATTTTATTAAATATCATCTCCACCAAACAGGACAAGCTTGCATCTGTTATAGTTTTGGAGAAAAATGGGTTCATTTCATGTATGCGCGAAATGCCTTAAAAATGGCTTTAAAATGGATTTGGAGCATGGAGACGATTATCTCGGGATTGCAAGATAACCAAACAAAACTTTTAGTGGATTTCTACTTATTTTATTAAATATCATCTCCACCAAACAGGACAAGCTTGCATGTGTTATAGTTTTGGAGAAAAATGTGTTCATTTCATGAATGCGCAAAATGCCTTTGAAATGGCTTTAAAATGGATTTGGAGCATGGAGACGATTATCTCGGGATTGCAAAATAACCAAACAAAACTTTTAGTAGATTTCTACTTATTTTATTAAATATCATCTCCACCAAACAGGACAAGCTTGCATCTGTTATAGTTTTGGAGAAAAATGTGTTCATTTCATGTATGCGCGAAATGCCTTAAAAATGACTTTAAAATGGATTTGGAGCATGGAGACGATTATCTCAGGATGGCAATATAAACAAACGAAACTTTTAGTAGATTTCTACTTATTTTATTAAATATTATCTCCACCAAACAGGACAAGCTTGCATCTGTTATAGTTTTGGAGAAAAATGTGTTCATTTCATGTATGCGCGAAATGCCTTAAAAATGGCTTTAAAATGGATTTGGAGCATGGAGACGATTATCTCGGGATTGCAAGATAACCAAACAAAACTTTTAGTGGATTTCTACTTATTTTATTAAATATCATCTCCACCAAACAGGACAAGCTTGCATGTGTTATAGTTTTGGAGAAAAATGTGTTCATTTCATGTGTGCGCAAAATGCCTTTGAAATGGCTTTAAAATAGATTTGGAGCATGGAGACGATTATTTCGGGATTGCAAGATAATCAAACAAAACTTTTAGTGGATTTCTACTTATTTTATTAAATATCATCTCCACCAAACAGGACAAGCTTGCATCTGTTATAGTTTTGGAGAAAAATGTGTTCATTTCATGTATGCGCGAAATGCCTTAAAAATGGCTTTAAAATGGATTTGGAGCATGGAGACGATTATTTTGGGATTGCAAGATAACCAAACAAAACTTTTAGTGGATTTCTACTTATTTTATTAAATATCATCTCCACCAAACAGGACAAGCTTGCATCTGTTATAGTTTTGGAGAAAAATGTGTTCATTTCATGTATGCGCGAAATGCCTTAAAAATGGCTTTAAAATGGATTTGGAGCATGGAGACGATTATCTCGGGATTGCAAGATAACCAAACAAAACTTTTAGTGGATTTCTACTTATTTTATTAAATATCATCTCCACCAAACAGGACAAGCTTGCATCTGTTATAGTTTTGGAGAAAAATGTGTTCATTTCATGTATGCGCGAAATGCCTTAAAAATGGCTTTAAAATGGATTTGGAGCATGGAGACGATTATCTCGGGATTGCAAGATAACCAAACAAAACTTTTAGTAGATTTCTACTTATTTTATTAAATATCATCTCCACCAAACAGGACAAGCTTGCATCTGTTATAGTTTTGGAGAAAAATGTGTTCATTTCATGTATGCGCGAAATGCCTTAAAAATGGCTTTAAAATGGATTTGGAGCATGGAGACGATTATCTCGGGATTGCAAGATAACCAAACAAAACTTTTAGTGGATTTCTACTTATTTTATTAAATATCATCTCCACCAAACAGGACAAGCTTGCATCTGTTATAGTTTTGGAGAAAAATGTGTTCATTTCATGTATGTGCGAAATGCCTTAAAAATGGCTTTAAAATGGATTTGGAGCATGGAGACGATTATCTCGGGATTGCAATATAACCAAACAAAACTTTTAGTGGATTTCTACTTATTTTATTAAATATCATCTCCACCAAACAGTACAAGCTTGCATCTGTTATAGTTTTGGAGAAAAATGTGTTCATTTCATGTATGCGCGAAATGCCTTAAAAATGGCTTTAAAATGGATTTGGAGCATGGAGACGATTATCTCGGGATTGCAAGATAACCAAACAAAACTTTTAGTGGATTTCTACTTATTTTATTAAATATCATCTCCACCAAACAGGACAAGCTTGCATCTGTTATAGTTTTGGAGAAAAATGTGTTCATTTCATGTATGCGCGAAATGCCTTAAAAATGGCTTTAAAATGGATTTGGAGCATGGAGACGATTATCTCGGGATTGCAATATAACCAAACAAAACTTTTAGTGGATTTCTACTTATTTTATTAAATATCATCTCCACCAAACAGGACAAGCTTGCATGTGTTATAGTTTTGGAGAAAAATGTGTTCATTTCATGTATGCGCAAAATGCCTTTGAAATGGCTTTAAAATGGATTTGGAGCATGGAGACGATTATCTCAGGATGGCAATATAAACAAACGAAACTTTTAGTAGATTTCTACTTATTTTATTAAATATTATCTCCACCAAACAGGACAAGCTTGCATCTGTTATAGTTTTGGAGAAAAATGTGTTCATTTCATGTATGCGCGAAATGCCTTAAAAATGGCTTTAAAATGGATTTGGAGCATGGAGACGATTATCTCGGGATTGCAAGATAACCAAACAAAACTTTTAGTGGATTTCTACTTATTTTATTAAATATCATCTCCACCAAACAGGACAAGCTTGCATGTGTTATAGTTTTGGAGAAAAATGTGTTCATTTCATGTATGCGCAAAATGCCTTTGAAATGGCTTTAAAATAGATTTGGAGCATGGAGACGATTATCTCGGGATTGCAAGATAACCAAACAAAACTTTTAGTGGATTTCTACTTATTTTATTAAATATCATCTCCACCAAACAGGACAAGCTTGCATGTGTTATAGTTTTGGAGAAAAATGTGTTCATTTCATGTATGCGCAAAATGCCTTTGAAATGGCTTTAAAATGGATTTGGAGCATGGAGACGATTATCTCAGGATGGCAATATAAACAAACGAAACTTTTAGTAGATTTCTACTTATTTTATTAAATATTATCTCCACCAAACAGGACAAGCTTGCATCTGTTATAGTTTTGGAGAAAAATGTGTTCATTTCATGTATGCGCGAAATGCCTTAAAAATGGCTTTAAAATGGATTTGGAGCATGGAGACGATTATCTCGGGATTGCAAGATAACCAAACAAAACTTTTAGTGGATTTCTACTTATTTTATTAAATATCATCTCCACCAAACAGGACAAGCTTGCATCTGTTATAGTTTTGGAGAAAAATGTGTTCATTTCATGTATGCGCGAAATGCCTTAAAAATGGCTTTAAAATGGATTTGGAGCATGGAGACGATTATCTCGGGATTGCAAGATAACCAAACAAAACTTTTAGTAGATTTCTACTTATTTTATTAAATATCATCTCCACCAAACAGGACAAGCTTGCATCTGTTATAGTTTTGGAGAAAAATGTGTTCATTTCATGTATGCGCGAAATGCCTTAAAAATGGCTTTAAAATGGATTTGGAGCATGGAGACGATTATCTCGGGATTGCAAGATAACCAAACAAAACTTTTAGTGGATTTCTACTTATTTTATTAAATATCATCTCCACCAAACAGGACAAGCTTGCATCTGTTATAGTTTTGGAGAAAAATGTGTTCATTTCATGTATGCGCGAAATGCCTTAAAAATGGCTTTAAAATGGATTTGGAGCATGGAGACGATTATCTCGGGATTGCAAGATAACCAAACAAAACTTTTAGTAGATTTCTACTTATTTTATTAAATATCATCTCCACCAAACAGGACAAGCTTGCATCTGTTATAGTTTTGGAGAAAAATGTGTTCATTTCATGTATGCGCGAAATGCCTTAAAAATGGCTTTAAAATGGATTTGGAGCATGGAGACGATTATCTCGGGATTGCAAGATAACCAAACAAAACTTTTAGTGGATTTCTACTTATTTTATTAAATATCATCTCCACCAAACAGGACAAGCTTGCATCTGTTATAGTTTTGGAGAAAAATGTGTTCATTTCATGTATGTGCGAAATGCCTTAAAAATGGCTTTAAAATGGATTTGGAGCATGGAGACGATTATCTCGGGATTGCAATATAACCAAACAAAACTTTTAGTGGATTTCTACTTATTTTATTAAATATCATCTCCACCAAACAGGACAAGCTTGCATCTGTTATAGTTTTGGAGAAAAATGTGTTCATTTCATGTATGCGCGAAATGCCTTAAAAATGGCTTTAAAATGGATTTGGAGCATGGAGACGATTATCTCGGGATTGCAAGATAACCAAACAAAACTTTTAGTGGATTTCTACTTATTTTATTAAATATCATCTCCACCAAACAGGACAAGCTTGCATCTGTTATAGTTTTGGAGAAAAATGTGTTCATTTCATGTATGCGCGAAATGCCTTAAAAATGGCTTTAAAATGGATTTGGAGCATGGAGACGATTATCTCGGGATTGCAAGATAACCAAACAAAACTTTTAGTTTATTTCTACTTATTTTATTAAATATCATCTCCACCAAACAGGACAAGCTTGCATCTGTTATAGTTTTGGAGAAAAATGTGTTCATTTCATGTATGCGCGAAATGCCTTAAAAATGGCTTTAAAATGGATTTGGAGCATGGAGACGATTATCTCGGGATTGCAAGATAACCAAACAAAACTTTTAGTGGATTTCTACTTATTTTATTAAATATCATCTCCACCAAACAGGACAAGCTTGCATGTGTTATAGTTTTGGAGAAAAATGTGTTCATTTCATGTATGCGCAAAATGCCTTTGAAATGGCTTTAAAATGGATTTGGAGCATGGAGACGATTATCTCGGGATTGCAAGATAACCAAACAAAACTTTTAGTAGATTTCTACTTATTTTATTAAATATCATCTCCACCAAACAGGACAAGCTTGCATCTGTTATAGTTTTGGAGAAAAATGTGTTCATTTCATGTATGCGCGAAATGCCTTAAAAATGATTTTAAAATGGATTTGGAGCATGGAGACGATTATCTCGGGATTGCAAGATAACCAAACAAAACTTTTAGTGGATTTCTACTTATTTTATTAAATATCATCTCCACCAAACAGGACAAGCTTGCATCTGTTATAGTTTTGGAGAAAAATGTGTTCATTTCATGTATGCGCGAAATGCCTTAAAAATGGCTTTAAAATGGATTTGGAGCATGGAGACGATTATCTCGGGATTGCAAGATAACCAAACAAAACTTTTAGTGGATTTCTACTTATTTTATTAAATATCATCTCCACCAAACAGGACAAGCTTGCATCTGTTATAGTTTTGGAGAAAAATGTGTTCATTTCATGTATGCGCGAAATGCCTTAAAAATGGCTTTAAAATGGATTTGGAGCATGGAGACGATTATCTCGGGATTGCAAGATAACCAAACAAAACTTTTAGTTTATTTCTACTTATTTTATTAAATATCATCTCCACCAAACAGGACAAGCTTGCATCTGTTATAGTTTTGGAGAAAAATGTGTTCATTTCATGTATGCGCGAAATGCCTTAAAAATGGCTTTAAAATGGATTTGGAGCATGGAGACGATTATCTCGGGATTGCAAGATAACCAAACAAAACTTTTAGTGGATTTCTACTTATTTTATTAAATATCATCTCCACCAAACAGGACAAGCTTGCATGTGTTATAGTTTTGGAGAAAAATGTGTTCATTTCATGTATGCGCAAAATGCCTTTGAAATGGCTTTAAAATGGATTTGGAGCATGGAGACGATTATCTCGGGATTGCAAGATAACCAAACAAAACTTTTAGTAGATTTCTACTTATTTTATTAAATATCATCTCCACCAAACAGGACAAGCTTGCATCTGTTATAGTTTTGGAGAAAAATGTGTTCATTTCATGTATGCGCGAAATGCCTTAAAAATGACTTTAAAATGGATTTGGAGCATGGAGACGATTATCTCGGGATTGCAAGATAACCAAACAAAACTTTTAGTGGATTTCTACTTATTTTATTAAATATCATCTCCACCAAACAGGACAAGCTTGCATCTGTTATAGTTTTGGAGAAAAATGTGTTCATTTCATGTATGCGCGAAATGCCTTAAAAATGGCTTTAAAATGGATTTGGAGCATGGAGACGATTATCTCGGGATTGCAAGATAACCAAACAAAACTTTTAGTGGATTTCTACTTATTTTATTAAATATCATCTCCACCAAACAGGACAAGCTTGCATCTGTTATAGTTTTGGAGAAAA
Organism: Anomaloglossus baeobatrachus; assembly: GCF_048569485.1. Taxonomy (NCBI): domain Eukaryota; kingdom Metazoa; phylum Chordata; class Amphibia; order Anura; family Aromobatidae; genus Anomaloglossus; species Anomaloglossus baeobatrachus. The sequence goes on along the minus strand of NW_027441825.1, from coordinate 269,622 downwards.
ATGTGTTCATTTCATGTATGCGCGAAATGCCTTAAAAATGGCTTTAAAATGGATTTGGAGCATGGAGACGATTATCTCGGGATTGCAAGATAACCAAACAAAACTTTTAGTGGATTTCTACTTATTTTATTAAATATCATCTCCACCAAACAGGACAAGCTTGCATCTGTTATAGTTTTGGAGAAAAATGTGTTCATTTCATGTATGCGCGAAATGCCTTAAAAATGGCTTTAAAATGGATTTGGAGCATGGAGACGATTATCTCGGGATTGCAAGATAACCAAACAAAACTTTTAGTTTATTTCTACTTATTTTATTAAATATCATCTCCACCAAACAGGACAAGCTTGCATCTGTTATAGTTTTGGAGAAAAATGTGTTCATTTCATGTATGCGCGAAATGCCTTAAAAATGGCTTTAAAATGGATTTGGAGCATGGAGACGATTATCTCGGGATTGCAAGATAACCAAACAAAACTTTTAGTGGATTTCTACTTATTTTATTAAATATCATCTCCACCAAACAGGACAAGCTTGCATGTGTTATAGTTTTGGAGAAAAATGTGTTCATTTCATGTATGCGCAAAATGCCTTTGAAATGGCTTTAAAATGGGTTTGGAGCATGGAGACGATTATCTCGGGATTGCAAGATAACCAAACAAAACTTTTAGTAGATTTCTACTTATTTTATTAAATATCATCTCCACCAAACAGGACAAGCTTGCATCTGTTATAGTTTTGGAGAAAAATGTGTTCATTTCATGTATGCGCGAAATGCCTTAAAAATGACTTTAAAATGGATTTGGAGCATGGAGACGATTATCTCGGGATTGCAAGATAACCAAACAAAACTTTTAGTGGATTTCTACTTATTTTATTAAATATCATCTCCACCAAACAGGACAAGCTTGCATCTGTTATAGTTTTGGAGAAAAATGTGTTCATTTCATGTATGCGCAAAATGCCTTAAAAATGGCTTTAAAATGGATTTGGAGCATGGAGACGATTATCTCGGGATTGCAAGATAACCAAACAAAACTTTTAGTGGATTTCTACTTATTTTATTAAATATCATCTCCACCAAACAGGACAAGCTTGCATCTGTTATAGTTTTGGAGAAAAATGTGTTCATTTCATGTATGCGCGAAATGCCTTAAAAATGGCTTTAAAATGGATTTGGAGCATGGAGACGATTATCTCGGGATTGCAAGATAACCAAACAAAACTTTTAGTGGATTTCTACTTATTTTATTAAATATCATCTCCACCAAACAGGACAAGCTTGCATGTGTTATAGTTTTGGAGAAAAATGTGTTCATTTCATGTATGCGCAAAATGCCTTTGAAATGGCTTTAAAATGGATTTGGAGCATGGAGACGATTATCTCAGGATGGCAATATAAACAAACGAAACTTTTAGTAGATTTCTACTTATTTTATTAAATATTATCTCCACCAAACAGGACAAGCTTGCATCTGTTATAGTTTTGGAGAAAAATGTGTTCATTTCATGTATGCGCGAAATGCCTTAAAAATGGCTTTAAAATGGATTTGGAGCATGGAGACGATTATCTCGGGATTGCAAGATAACCAAACAAAACTTTTAGTGGATTTCTACTTATTTTATTAAATATCATCTCCACCAAACAGGACAAGCTTGCATCTGTTATAGTTTTGGAGAAAAATGTGTTCATTTCATGTATGCGCGAAATGCCTTAAAAATGGCTTTAAAATGGATTTGGAGCATGGAGACGATTATCTCGGGATTGCAAGATAACCAAACAAAACTTTTAGTGGATTTCTACTTATTTTATTAAATATCATCTCCACCAAACAGGACAAGCTTGCATGTGTTATAGTTTTGGAGAAAAATGTGTTCATTTCATGTATGCGCAAAATGCCTTTGAAATGGCTTTAAAATGGATTTGGAGCATGGAGACGATTATCTCGGGATTGCAAGATAACCAAACAAAACTTTTAGTAGATTTCTACTTATTTTATTAAATATCATCTCCACCAAACAGGACAAGCTTGCATCTGTTATAGTTTTGGAGAAAAATGTGTTCATTTCATGTATGCGCGAAATGCCTTAAAAATGACTTTAAAATGGATTTGGAGCATGGAGACGATTATCTCAGGATGGCAATATAAACAAACGAAACTTTTAGTAGATTTCTACTTATTTTATTAAATATTATCTCCACCAAACAGGACAAGCTTGCATCTGTTATAGTTTTGGAGAAAAATGTGTTCATTTCATGTATGCGCGAAATGCCTTAAAAATGGCTTTAAAATGGATTTGGAGCATGGAGACGATTATCTCGGGATTGCAAGATAACCAAACAAAACTTTTAGTGGATTTCTACTTATTTTATTAAATATCATCTCCACCAAACAGGACAAGCTTGCATGTGTTATAGTTTTGGAGAAAAATGTGTTCATTTCATGTGTGCGCAAAATGCCTTTGAAATGGCTTTAAAATAGATTTGGAGCATGGAGACGATTATTTCGGGATTGCAAGATAACCAAACAAAACTTTTAGTGGATTTCTACTTAGTTTATTAAATATCATCTCCACCAAACAGGACAAGCTTGCATCTGTTATAGTTTTGGAGAAAAATGTGTTCATTTCATGTATGCGCGAAATGCCTTAAAAATGGCTTTAAAATGGATTTGGAGCATGGAGACGATTATCTCGGGATTGCAAGATAACCAAACAAAACTTTTAGTGGATTTCTACTTATTTTATTAAATATCATCTCCACCAAACAGGACAAGCTTGCATCTGTTATAGTTTTGGAGAAAAATGTGTTCATTTCATGTATGCGCGAAATGCCTTAAAAATGGCTTTAAAATGGATTTGGAGCATGGAGACGATTATCTCGGGATTGCAAGATAACCAAACAAAACTTTTAGTGGATTTCTACTTATTTTATTAAATATCATCTCCACCAAACAGGACAAGCTTGCATGTGTTATAGTTTTGGAGAAAAATGTGTTCATTTCACGTATGCGCAAAATGCCTTTGAAATGGCTTTAAAATGGATTTGGAGCATGGAGACGATTATCTCAGGATGGCAATATAAACAAACGAAACTTTTAGTAGATTTCTACTTATTTTATTAAATATTATCTCCACCAAACAGGACAAGCTTGCATCTGTTATAGTTTTGGAGAAAAATGTGTTCATTTCATGTATGCGCGAAATGCCTTAAAAATGGCTTTAAAATGGATTTGGAGCATGGAGACGATTATCTCGGGATTGCAAGATAACCAAAAAAAACTTTTAGTGGATTTCTACTTATTTTATTAAATATCATCTCCACCAAACAGGACAAGCTTGCATCTGTTATAGTTTTGGAGAAAAATGTGTTCATTTCATGTATGCGCGAAATGCCTTAAAAATGGCTTTAAAATGGATTTGGAGCATGGAGACGATTATCTCGGGATTGCAAGATAACCAAACAAAACTTTTAGTGGATTTCTACTTATTTTATTAAATATCATCTCCACCAAACAGGACAAGCTTGCATCTGTTATAGTTTTGGAGAAAAATGTGTTCATTTCATGTATGCGCGAAATGCCTTAAAAATGGCTTTAAAATGGATTTGGAGCATGGAGACGATTATCTCGGGATTGCAAGATAACCAAACAAAACTTTTAGTGGATTTCTACTTATTTTATTAAATATCATCTCCACCAAACAGGACAAGCTTGCATCTGTTATAGTTTTGGAGAAAAATGTGTTCATTTCATGTATGCGCGAAATGCCTTAAAAATGGCTTTAAAATGGACTTGGAGCATGGAGACGATTATCTCGGGATTGCAAGATAACCAAACAAAACTTTTAGTGGATTTCTACTTATTTTATTAAATATCATCTCCACCAAACAGGACAAGCTTGCATCTGTTATAGTTTTGGAGAAAAATGTGTTCATTTCATGTATGCGCGAAATGCCTTAAAAATGGCTTTAAAATGGATTTGGAGCATGGAGACGATTATCTCGGGATTGCAATATAACCAAACAAAACTTTTAGTGGATTTCTACTTATTTTATTAAATATCATCTCCACCAAACAGGACAAGCTTGCATCTGTTATAGTTTTGGAGAAAAATGTGTTCATTTCATGTATGCGCGAAATGCCTTAAAAATGGCTTTAAAATGGATTTGGAGCATGGAGACGATTATCTCGGGATTGCAAGATAACCAAACAAAACTTTTAGTGGATTTCTACTTATTTTATTAACCCCTTTACGACCGCCGATACGCCTTTTAACGGCGGTAAATAAGGGTACTTTTTCCGATCCGCCGCTTTTTAACGGCGGTCGGAAAAAAGGGTCTAGCGCCCCCCAGAGTCAGAAAATTTCCGGGGTCTCAGCTGCCGGGGGTAGCTGAGACCCTGGAGATCATGATTCGGGCCGGTTTTTCCGGTCCCCGCTCACCTGATGACCGGTATACACCGTATACCGATCATCAAGTTATAGTAAATGACCGCGCCGGTAAAAAATGATTTATCTCCCATCTGGCATGATCAAACATGCCAGATGGGAGATAAATCTTTTTCCCGGTTCCCTCCGGTCCCCCGGTGTCCCCAAAGTGCCCCCCCCGACCCCCAACCCCCTCCCGAAAATCCAAGATGGCCGCGCGCACCGGCGATCACAGCAGCGCGCCGGCCGCATTTCCACTGTTCCTATGGTTTCTGTCGCATGTGCCATCACACATGCGACAGAAACCTGCTCCCTAGGCCCTGCCGGGTCCCCCCCTACCCCCCCCTGGTGTCCCCCGGTGTCATACATACCGGAGTGCTGATCCCCCGCGGCCCCCTCCTCCGGCTCCTTCTCTGCAGACTCCGGTCACATGTGCCGAGCAGATGACAGCTTCCTGTGTTCAGGACGCTGGCTGCTGCTGCACAGAGTCTGCAGCTGTGACCCGGGGAGGGTGGGTGCAGATTCTTTGCACCCACTCTCCTCAAATGGAGGGTCTGCCCTCCTAGAAAATGGGGGATACGTTCCCTGAACGTGTCCCCCATATTCTAGAAGGTCCAGAGGCGACGTGGACGTCCAAATGGATTATTGTGGATTTTTTTTTTTTCTTTTCAATAAATTGGTCAATCAGGGAATGTTTTGGGGAGTGTTTTTTCAAATAAATTTTTTTTTGTTGTCAATTTTTTTTTTATTACTGTCAATTAGTTATGTCGGGTATCTGATAGACGCCGTGACATGACTAATTGCTGGGCTTGATGCCAGGTGACATTACACACCTGGTATCAACCCCATTCATTACCCCGTTAGCCAACGCACCAGGGCGCGGGATGAGCTGGGGCGAAGCGCCAGAATTGGCGCATCTAATGGATGCGCCACTTCTGGGGCAGCTGCGGCCTGCTATTTTTAGGCTGGGAAGAGTCCAATAACCGTGGCTCTTCCCATCCTGAGAATACCAGACCCCAGCTGTCAGCTTCACCTTGGCTGGTGATCTAATTTGGGGGGACCCCACGTTTGTTTTTTTTTTTTAATTATTTATTTATAAATAATTAAAAAAAAAAAACAGCTTGGGGAGCCCTCCAAATTGATCACCAGACAAGGTGAAGCTGTCAGCTGTGGTTTGCAGGCTACAGCTGTCTGCTTTACCCTAGCTGGCTATCAAAAATAGGGGGGACCCCACGTCATTTATTTTAATTATTTTTTTTTTTTTTGGGCTAAATACAAGGCTAGGCATCCTTTAGTGTCACATGAAAGGCACTAAAGGGCGCCAGCTTAGAATATGCAGGGGGGTGGGACGTTATATATGTTTGACATCTATCCATTCATCCATTGTAGCATTTTACGCTGTGTGCCCACAATCAGGGTTTGCAACATTTTGGGCGCAGAGTGTTTTCCCTGCGTCCATAACGCTGCGTTGTGCAGTAGAAGCACAGTGGCAGGATTTTTAGAAATCCCGTGCCCACTGTGTTTCTTTTCTCCGCAGCATAAATCGACCTGTGGCGCAGCTTCCCGAGCCTCAGCATGTCAATTTATGCTGCGGAGATGAGTGTTCTTTGCAGGTAGAATAGAACTAAAGTCCACAGCAGCCTGAACCCAAATCGTGGGCATGGGCAGCTGCGTTCTCCCGTGGACAACACTCACATTTCTGCAGGAGGCTGACACTGGGTACTAGACGCCGTGTCGCTGGATCATGGCCACATAGCCTAAAGGCTACTTTACACGCTGCGATATCGGTCCCGATATCGCTAGCGTGGGTACCCGCCCCCATCTGTTGTGCGACACGGGCAATCGCTGCCCATGCCGCACAACATCGCGCACATGCGTCACACATACTTACCTGCCCGGCGACGTCGCTGTGACCGGCAAACCGCCTCCTTTCTAAGGGGGCGGTCCGTGTGGCGTCACAGTGACGTCACTGAGCGGCCGCCCAATAGAAGCGGAGGGGCGGAGATGAGTGGCCGGAACATCCCGCCCACCTCCTTCCTTCCTCATAGCGGCCGGGAGGCAGGTAAGGGGAGCTTCCTCGTTCCTGCGGCGTCACACATAGCGATGTGTGCTGCCGCAGGAGCGACGAACTACATCGTTACTGCTGCAGTAACGATAATCGAGAATGGACCCCCATGTCACCGATGAGCGATTTTGCACGTTTTTGCAACGATGCAAAATCGCTCATCGGTGTCACACGCAGCAACATCGCTAATGCGGCCGGATGTGCGTCACCAATTCCGTGACCCTAACGACTCCGCATTAGCGATGTCGCAGCGTGTAAAGCCCCCTTAACAGTGAGAAATTTTTTGCTACAGCAACAGTTTTGTGAAGTACCTGTGGATTCAAAATGTTTACTATACTCCTGAATAAAATCCTTGAGGGGTCCAGTTTCCAAAATGAGGTCACTTGTGGGGGGTTTCTGATGTATAGGTGCCCAAGGGGCCCTGCTAATGTGACATGGTGCGCGCAATTTACTTCAACTTTTCCAAAATTCAAATGGTGCTCCTTCCATTCCAAGCCCTCCCATTTATCCAAACAAAGGTTTTTGGCCACATGTGTGGTATCCCTGCGCTCACAAGAAATTAGATAACAACCTGTGGGGTACACGTTTTGTTGTTGCCTCTTGAAAAAGTGAAAAATGTGTCGCTAAATCAACATTTTTGTGAAAAAAATGAAAATTTCAATATGGCAACCTAAGCTTATCAAATTCTGTGAAGTATTCGTGTATTCAAAATGCTCAATATACACCTAGATTAAAGCCTTGAGGGGTCTTATTTCCAGAATGGGGTCACTTGTGGGGGACCTCCACTGCTTAGGCACCTCAGGGGTTCTCCTAATGCAACATGGCGTCCGCTATTGATTCCAGCCAATTTTGCAGTCAAATTGCACTCCTTCTCTTCTGAGCCCTGTAGTGTGCCCAAACAGTTGATTTCCACCACATACAAGATATCAACAAACTCAGGAGAAATTGCGCAATAAATTTCATGGTGATTTTTTTCCTGTTACCCTTGTGAAAAAAAAAGCTACCTGGTTGAAGTAACAATTTTGTGGTAAAATTTTATTTTTTTATTTTCATGGCTCAACGTTATAAACTTCTGTAAAGCACCTGGGGGTTCAGGGTACTCACCAAACATCAAGATAAATTCCTTGAGGGGCCTAGTTTCCAATATGGGGTCACTTGTGGTGTTTTTTTGCTGTTTACGTACCTTAGGGGTCCTCCAAATGCGACATGGTGCCCGCAATCTTTTTCAGCCAAATTTCCTTTCCAAAATTCAAATATTGCTCCTTCCGTTCCAAGCCCTCCCATTTCTCCAAACAAAGGTTTCAGACCACAAGTGAGGTATCACCGCGCTCATAAAAAAGTGGGTAACAAACATTGGGGTCACATTTTTGGAATTACCTCTTGAAAAAGTGAAAAAATTGATGCTAAAGCAACATTTTTGAGAAAAAAATGAAAATTTTCAATGTGACAACGTAACGTTATCAAAATCTGTGAAGTACCTGTGTATCCAAAATGCTCACTATACCCCTAGATAGAAGCCTTAAGGGGTCTAGTTTCCAAAATGGTGTCACTTGTAAGGGGTTTCTGCTGTTTAGGTACCTTTGGCGGACATGTAAATGCAACATGGTGCCCGCAATCTATTTCAGCCAAATTTGCTTTCCAAAATTCAAATATTGCTCCTTCTGTTCCGAGCCCTCCCATTTGTCCAAACAAAGGTTTCTGACCACATGTGGGGTATTGGCGCGTTCATAAGAAAGTGGGTAACAAGTTTTGGGGTTCATTTTGTTGTGTTATTTCTTCTAAAAGTGAATAAATTTGGGGTAGAGCAACATTTTAGGTAAAATTTTATTTTTTGCTTTTTTTCATTCCACTTTGCTTTAGTTCCTGTGAAGCACCTGAAGGGTTAATAAACTTCTTGGATGTGGTTTTGAGTACTTTGAGGCGTGCTGTTTTGAGAATGGTGTCACTTTTAGGTATTTTCTGTCACTTAGGCCTCTCAAAGTCACTTCAAATGTGATGTGGTCCCTAAAAAAATGGTTTTGTGAATTTTGTTGAAAAAATGGGAAATTGCTGATGAACTTTGACCCCTTCTAACTTCCTAACCCCAAAACATTTTGTTTCAGAAATTGCGCTAATGTAAAGTAGACATGTGGGAAATGTTATTTATTAACTGTTTTGTGTGACATAACTCTCTGGGTTAAGGGCATAAAAATTAAAAGTTTGAAAATTGCAAAATTTTCAAAATTTTCATCAAATTTCCGATTTTTTCACAAATAAAAGCAAAAAATATCGTTCTAAATTTATAACTATCATGAAGTACAATATGTCACGAAAAAACAATGTCAGAATCACCGGGATCCGTTGAAGCGTTCCAGAGTTATGACCTCATAAAGTGACACTGGTCAGAATTGCAAAAAATGGCCTGGTCATTAAGTACAAAACTGGCTTCGTCCTAAAGGGGTTAAATATCATCTCCACCAAACAGGACAAGCTTGCATCTGTTATAGTTTTGGAGAAAAATGTGTTCATTTCATGTATGCGCGAAATGCCTTAAAAATGGCTTTAAAATGGATTTGGAGCATGGAGACAATTATCTCGGGATTGCAAGATAACCAAACAAAACTTTTAGTGGATTTCTACTTATTTTATTAAATATCATCTCCACCAAACAGGACAAGCTTGCATCTGTTATAGTTTTAAAGAAAAATGTGTTCATTTCATGTATGCGCGAAATGCCTTAAAAATGGCTTTAAAATGGATTTGGAGCATGGAGACGATTATCTCGGGATTGCAAGATAACCAAACAAAACTTTTAGTGGATTTCTACTTATTTTATTAAATATCATCTCCACCAAACAGGACAAGCTTGCATGTGTTATAGTTTTGGAGAAAAATGTGTTCATTTCATGTATGCGCAAAATGCCTTTGAAATGGCTTTAAAATGGATTTGGAGCATGGAGACGATTATCTCGGGATTGCAAGATAACCAAACAAAACTTTTAGTGGATTTCTACTTATTTTATTAAATATCATCTCCACCAAACAGGACAAGCTTGCATCTGTTATAGTTTTCGAGAAAAATGTGTTCATTTCATGTATGCGCGAAATGCCTTAAAAATGGCTTTAAAATGGATTTGGAGCATGGAGACGATTATCTCGGGATTGCAAGATAACCAAACAAAACGTTTAGTGGATTTCTACTTATTTTATTAAATATCATCTCCACCAAACAGGACAAGCTTGCATCTGTTAGAGTTTTGGAGAAAAATGTGTTCATTTCATGTATGCGCGAAATGCCTTAAAAATGGCTTTAAAATGGATTTGGAGCATGGAGACGATTATCTCGGGATTGCAAGATAACCAAACAAAACTTTTAGTGGATTTCTACTTATTTTATTAAATATCATCTCCACCAAACAGGACAAGCTTGCATCTGTTATAGTTTTGGAGAAAAATGTGTTCATTTCATGTATGCGCGAAATGCCTTAAAAATGGCTTTAAAATGGATTTGGAGCATGGAGACGATTATCTCGGGATTGCAATATAACCAAACAAAACTTTTAGTGGATTTCTACTTATTTTATTAAATATCATCTCCACCAAACAGGACAAGCTTGCATCTGTTATAGTTTTGGAGAAAAATGTGTTCATTTCATGTATGCGCGAAATGCCTTAAAAATGGCTTTAAAATGGATTTGGAGCATGGAGACGATTATCTCGGGATTGCAAGATAACCAAACAAAACTTTTAGTGGATTTCTACTTATTTTATTAAATATCATCTCCACCAAACAGGACAAGCTTGCATCTGTTATAGTTTTGGAGAAAAATGTGTTCATTTCATGTATGCGCGAAATGCCTTAAAAATGGCTTTAAAATGGATTTGGAGCATGGAGACGATTATCTCGGGATTGCAAGATAACCAAACAAAACTTTTAGTGGATTTCTACTTATTTTATTAAATATCATCTCCACCAAACAGGACAAGCTTGCATCTGTTATAGTTTTGGAGAAAAATGTGTTCATTTCATGTATGCGCGAAATGCCTTAAAAAATGGCTTTAAAATGGATTTGGAGCATGGAGACGATTATCTCGGGATTGCAAGATAACCAAACAAAACTTTTAGTGGATTTCTACTTATTTTATTAAATATCATCTCCACCAAACAGGACAAGCTTGCATCTGTTATAGTTTTGGAGAAAAATGTGTTCATTTCATGTATGCGCGAAATGCCTTAAAAATGGCTTTAAAATGGATTTGGAGCATGGAGACGATTATCTCGGGATTGCAAGATAACCAAACAAAACTTTTAGTGGATTTCTACTTATTTTATTAAATATCATCTCCACCAAACAGGACAAGCTTGCATCTGTTATAGTTTTCGAGAAAAATGTGTTCATTTCATGTATGCGCGAAATGCCTTAAAAATGGCTTTAAAATGGATTTGGAGCATGGAGACGATTATCTCGGGATTGCAAGATAACCAAACAAAACGTTTAGTGGATTTCTACTTATTTTATTAAATATCATCTCCACCAAACAGGACAAGCTTGCATCTGTTATAGTTTTGGAGAAAAATGTGTTCATTTCATGTATGCGCGAAATGCCTTAAAAATGGCTTTAAAATGGATTTGGAGCATGGAGACGATTATCTCGGGATTGCAAGATAACCAAACAAAACTTTTAGTGGATTTCTACTTATTTTATTAAATATCATCTCCACCAAACAGGACAAGCTTGCATCTGTTATAGTTTTGGAGAAAAATGTGTTCATTTCATGTATGCGCGAAATGCCTTAAAAATGGCTTTAAAATGGATTTGGAGCATGGAGACGATTATCTCGGGATTGCAATATAACCAAACAAAACTTTTAGTGGATTTCTACTTATTTTATTAAATATCATCTCCACCAAACAGGACAAGCTTGCATCTGTTATAGTTTTGGAGAAAAATGTGTTCATTTCATGTATGCGCGAAATGCCTTAAAAATGGCTTTAAAATGGATTTGGAGCATGGAGACGATTATCTCGGGATTGCAAGATAACCAAACAAAACTTTTAGTGGATTTCTACTTATTTTATTAAATATCATCTCCACCAAACAGGACAAGCTTGCATCTGTTATAGTTTTGGAGAAAAATGTGTTCATTTCATGTATGCGCGAAATGCCTTAAAAATGGCTTTAAAATGGATTTGGAGCATGGAGACGATTATCTCGGGATTGCAAGATAACCAAACAAAACTTTTAGTGGATTTCTACTTATTTTATTAAATATCATCTCCACCAAACAGGACAAGCTTGCATCTGTTATAGTTTTGGAGAAAAATGTGTTCATTTCATGTATGCGCGAAATGCCTTAAAAAATGGCTTTAAAATGGATTTGGAGCATGGAGACGATTATCTCGGGATTGCAAGATAACCAAACAAAACTTTTAGTGGATTTCTACTTATTTTATTAAATATCATCTCCACCAAACAGGACAAGCTTGCATCTGTTATAGTTTTGGAGAAAAATGTGTTCATTTCATGTATGCGCGAAATGCCTTAAAAATGGCTTTAAAATGGATTTGGAGCATGGAGACGATTATCTCGGGATTGCAAGATAACCAAACAAAACTTTTAGTGGATTTCTACTTATTTTATTAAATATCATCTCCACCAAACAGGACAAGCTTGCATGTGTTATAGTTTTGGAGAAAAATGTGTTCATTTCATGTATGCGCAAAATGCCTTTGAAATGGCTTTAAAATGGATTTGGAGCATGGAGACGATTATCTCAGGATGGCAATATAAACAAACGAAACTTTTAGTAGATTTCTACTTATTTTATTAAATATTATCTCCACCAAACAGGACAAGCTTGCATCTGTTATAGTTTTGGAGAAAAATGTGTTCATTTCATGTATGCGCGAAATGCCTTAAAAATGGCTTTAAAATGGATTTGGAGCATGGAGACGATTATCTCGGGATTGCAAGATAACCAAACAAAACTTTTAGTGGATTTCTACTTATTTTATTAAATATCATCTCCACCAAACAGGACAAGCTTGCATCTGTTATAGTTTTGGAGAAAAATGTGTTCATTTCATGTATGCGCGAAATGCCTTAAAAATGGCTTTAAAATGGATTTGGAGCATGGAGACGATTATCTCGGGATTGCAAGATAACCAAACAAAACTTTTAGTGGATTTCTACTTATTTTATTAAATATCATCTCCACCAAACAGGACAAGCTTGCATCTGTTATAGTTTTGGAGAAAAATGTGTTCATTTCATGTATGCGCGAAATGCCTTAAAAATGGCTTTAAAATGGATTTGGAGCATGGAGACGATTATCTCGGGATTGCAAGATAACCAAACAAAACTTTTAGTGGATTTCTACTTATTTTATTAAATATCATCTCCACCAAACAGGACAAGCTTGCATCTGTTATAGTTTTGGAGAAAAATGTGTTCATTTCATGTATGCGCGAAATGCCTTAAAAAATGGCTTTAAAATGGATTTGGAGCATGGAGACGATTATCTCGGGATTGCAAGATAACCAAACAAAACTTTTAGTGGATTTCTACTTATTTTATTAAATATCATCTCCACCAAACAGGACAAGCTTGCATCTGTTATAGTTTTGGAGAAAAATGTGTTCATTTCATGTATGCGCGAAATGCCTTAAAAATGGCTTTAAAATGGATTTGGAGCATGGAAACGATTATCTCGGGATTGCAAGATAACCAAACAAAACTTTTAGTGGATTTCTACTTATTTTATTAAATATCATCTCCACCAAACAGGACAAGCTTGCATGTGTTATAGTTTTGGAGAAAAATGTGTTCATTTCATGTATGCGCAAAATGCCTTTGAAATGGCTTTAAAATGGATTTGGAGCATGGAGACGATTATCTCAGGATGGCAATATAAACAAACGAAACTTTTAGTAGATTTCTACTTATTTTATTAAATATTATCTCCACCAAACAGGACAAGCTTGCATCTGTTATAGTTTTGGAGAAAAATGTGTTCATTTCATGTATGCGCGAAATGCCTTAAAAATGGCTTTAAAATGGATTTGGAGCATGGAGACGATTATCTCGGGATTGCAAGATAACCAAACAAAACTTTTAGTGGATTTCTACTTATTTTATTAAATATCATCTCCACCAAACAGGACAAGCTTGCATCTGTTATAGTTTTGGAGAAAAATGTGTTCATTTCATGTATGCGCGAAATGCCTTAAAAATGGCTTTAAAATGGATTTGGAGCATGGAGACGATTATCTCGGGATTGCAAGATAACCAAACAAAACTTTTAGTGGATTTCTACTTATTTTATTAAATATCATCTCCACCAAACAGGACAAGCTTGCATCTGTTATAGTTTTGGAGAAAAATGTGTTCATTTCATGTATGCGCGAAATGCCTTAAAAATGGCTTTAAAATGGATTTGGAGCATGGAGACGATTATCTCGGGATTGCAAGATAACCAAACAAAACTTTTAGTGGATTTCTACTTATTTTATTAAATATCATCTCCACCAAACAGGACAAGCTTGCATCTGTTATAGTTTTGGAGAAAAATGTGTTCATTTCATGTATGCGCGAAATGCCTTAAAAATGGCTTTAAAATGGACTTGGAGCATGGAGACGATTATCTCGGGATTGCAAGATAACCAAACAAAACTTTTAGTGGATTTCTACTTATTTTATTAAATATCATCTCCACCAAACAGGACAAGCTTGCATCTGTTATAGTTTTGGAGAAAAATGTGTTAATTTCATGTATGCACGAAATGTCTTAAAAATGGCTTTAAAATGGATTTGGAGCATGGAGACGATTATCTCGGGATTGCAATATAACCAAACAAAACTTTTAGTGGATTTCTACTTATTTTATTAAATATCATCTCCACCAAACAGGACAAGCTTGCATCTGTTATAGTTTTGGAGAAAAATGTGTTCATTTCATGTATGCGCGAAATGCCTTAAAAATGGCTTTAAAATGGATTTGGAGCATGTAGACGATTATCTCGGGATTGCAAGATAACCAAACAAAACTTTTAGTGGATTTCTACAAGCTTGCATCTTTTATAGTTTTGGAGAAAAATGTGTTCATTTCATGTATGCGCGAAATGCCTTAAAAATGGCTTTAAAATGGATTTGGAGCATGGAGACGATTATCTCGGGATTGCAAGATAACCAAACAAAACTTTTAGTGGATTTCTACTTATTTTATTAAATATCATCTCCACCAAACAGGACAAGCTTGCATCTGTTATAGTTTTGGAGAAAAATGTGTTCATTTCATGTATGCGCGAAATGCCTTAAAAATGGCTTTAAAATGGATTTGGAGCATGGAGACGATTATCTCGGGATTGCAAGATAACCAAACAAAACTTTTAGTGGATTTCTACTTATTTTATTAAATATCATCTCCACCAAACAGGACAAGCTTGCATGTGTTATAGTTTTGGAGAAAAATGTGTTCATTTCATGTATGCGCAAAATGCCTTTGAAATGGCTTTAAAATGGATTTGGAGCATGGAGACGATTATCTCGGGATTGCAAGATAACCAAACAAAACTTTTAGTGGATTTCTACTTATTTTATTAAATATCATCTCCACCAAACAGGACAAGCTTGCATCTGTTATAGTTTTGGAGAAAAATGTGTTAATTTCATGTATGCGCGAAATGCCTTAAAAATGGCTTTAAAATGGATTTGGAGCATGGAGACGATTATCTCGGGATTGCAAGATAACCAAACAAAACTTTTAGTGGATTTCTACTTATTTTATTAAATATCATCTCCACCAAACAGGACAAGCTTGCATCTGTTATAGTTTTCGAGAAAAATGTGTTCATTTCATGTATGCGCGAAATGCCTTAAAAATGGCTTTAAAATGGATTTGGAGCATGGAGACGATTATCTCGGGATTGCAAGATAACCAAACAAAACGTTTAGTGGATTTCTACTTATTTTATTAAATATCATCTCCACCAAACAGGACAAGCTTGCATCTGTTATAGTTTTGGAGAAAAATGTGTTCATTTCATGTATGCGCGAAATGCCTTAAAAATGGCTTTAAAATGGATTTGGAGCATGGAGACGATTATCTCGGGATTGCAAGATAACCAAACAAAACTTTTAGTGGATTTCTACTTATTTTATTAAATATCATCTCCACCAAACAGGACAAGCTTGCATCTGTTATAGTTTTGGAGAAAAATGTGTTCATTTCATGTATGCGCGAAATGCCTTAAAAATGGCTTTAAAATGGATTTGGAGCATGGAGACGATTATCTCGGGATTGCAATATAACCAAACAAAACTTTTAGTGGATTTCTACTTATTTTATTAAATATCATCTCCACCAAACAGGACAAGCTTGCATCTGTTATAGTTTTGGAGAAAAATGTGTTCATTTCATGTATGCGCGAAATGCCTTAAAAATGGCTTTAAAATGGATTTGGAGCATGGAGACGATTATCTCGGGATTGCAAGATAACCAAACAAAACTTTTAGTGGATTTCTACTTATTTTATTAAATATCATCTCCACCAAACAGGACAAGCTTGCATCTGTTATAGTTTTGGAGAAAAATGTGTTCATTTCATGTATGCGCGAAATGCCTTAAAAATGGCTTTAAAATGGATTTGGAGCATGGAGACGATTATCTCGGGATTGCAAGATAACCAAACAAAACTTTTAGTGGATTTCTACTTATTTTATTAAATATCATCTCCACCAAACAGGACAAGCTTGCATCTGTTATAGTTTTGGAGAAAAATGTGTTCATTTCATGTATGCGCGAAATGCCTTAAAAAATGGCTTTAAAATGGATTTGGAGCATGGAGACGATTATCTCGGGATTGCAAGATAACCAAACAAAACTTTTAGTGGATTTCTACTTATTTTATTAAATATCATCTCCACCAAACAGGACAAGCTTGCATCTGTTATAGTTTTGGAGAAAAATGTGTTCATTTCATGTATGCGCGAAATGCCTTAAAAATGGCTTTAAAATGGATTTGGAGCATGGAGACGATTATCTCGGGATTGCAAGATAACCAAACAAAACTTTTAGTGGATTTCTACTTATTTTATTAAATATCATCTCCACCAAACAGGACAAGCTTGCATCTGTTATAGTTTTCGAGAAAAATGTGTTCATTTCATGTATGCGCGAAATGCCTTAAAAATGGCTTTAAAATGGATTTGGAGCATGGAGACGATTATCTCGGGATTGCAAGATAACCAAACAAAACGTTTAGTGGATTTCTACTTATTTTATTAAATATCATCTCCCCCAAACAGGACAAGCTTGCATCTGTTATAGTTTTGGAGAAAAATGTGTTCATTTCATGTATGCGCGAAATGCCTTAAAAATGGCTTTAAAATGGATTTGGAGCATGGAGACGATTATCTCGGGATTGCAAGATAACCAAACAAAACTTTTAGTGGATTTCTACTTATTTTATTAAATATCATCTCCACCAAACAGGACAAGCTTGCATCTGTTATAGTTTTGGAGAAAAATGTGTTCATTTCATGTATGCGCGAAATGCCTTAAAAAATGGCTTTAAAATGGATTTGGAGCATGGAGACGATTATCTCGGGATTGCAAGATAACCAAACCAAACTTTTAGTGGATTTCTACTTATTTTATTAAATATCATCTCCACCAAACAGGACAAGCTTGCATCTGTTATAGTTTTGGAGAAAAATGTGTTCATTTCATGTATGCGCGAAATGCCTTAAAAATGGCTTTAAAATGGATTTGGAGCATGGAGACGATTATCTCGGGATTGCAAGATAACCAAACAAAACTTTTAGTGGATTTCTACTTATTTTATTAAATATCATCTCCACCAAACAGGACAAGCTTGCATGTGTTATAGTTTTGGAGAAAAATGTGTTCATTTCATGTATGCGCAAAATGCCTTTGAAATGGCTTTAAAATGGATTTGGAGCATGGAGACGATTATCTCAGGATGGCAATATAAACAAACGAAACTTTTAGTAGATTTCTACTTATTTTATTAAATATTATCTCCACCAAACAGGACAAGCTTGCATCTGTTATAGTTTTGGAGAAAAATGTGTTCATTTCATGTATGCGCGAAATGCCTTAAAAATGGCTTTAAAATGGATTTGGAGCATGGAGACGATTATCTCGGGATTGCAAGATAACCAAACAAAACTTTTAGTGGATTTCTACTTATTTTATTAAATATCATCTCCACCAAACAGGACAAGCTTGCATCTGTTATAGTTTTGGAGAAAAATGTGTTCATTTCATGTATGCGCGAAATGCCTTAAAAATGGCTTTAAAATGGATTTGGAGCATGGAGACGATTATCTCGGGATTGCAAGATAACCAAACAAAACTTTTAGTGGATTTCTACTTATTTTATTAAATATCATCTCCACCAAACAGGACAAGCTTGCATCTGTTATAGTTTTGGAGAAAAATGTGTTCATTTCATGTATGCGCGAAATGCCTTAAAAATGGCTTTAAAATGGATTTGGAGCATGGAGACGATTATCTCGGGATTGCAAGATAACCAAACAAAACTTTTAGTGGATTTCTACTTATTTTATTAAATATCATCTCCACCAAACAGGACAAGCTTGCATCTGTTATAGTTTTGGAGAAAAATGTGTTCATTTCATGTATGCGCGAAATGCCTTAAAAATGGCTTTAAAATGGACTTGGAGCATGGAGACGATTATCTCGGGATTGCAAGATAACCAAACAAAACTTTTAGTGGATTTCTACTTATTTTATTAAATATCATCTCCACCAAACAGGACAAGCTTGCATCTGTTATAGTTTTGGAGAAAAATGTGTTAATTTCATGTATGCACGAAATGTCTTAAAAATGGCTTTAAAATGGATTTGGAGCATGGAGACGATTATCTCGGGATTGCAATATAACCAAACAAAACTTTTAGTGGATTTCTACTTATTTTATTAAATATCATCTCCACCAAACAGGACAAGCTTGCATCTGTTATAGTTTTGGAGAAAAATGTGTTCATTTCATGTATGCGCGAAATGCCTTAAAAATGGCTTTAAAATGGATTTGGAGCATGTAGACGATTATCTCGGGATTGCAAGATAACCAAACAAAACTTTTAGTGGATTTCTACTTATTTTATTAAATATCATCTCCACCAAACAGGACAAGCTTGCATCTGTTATAGTTTTGGAGAAAAATGTGTTCATTTCATGTATGCGCGAAATGCCTTAAAAATGGCTTTAAAATGGATTTGGAGCATGGAGACGATTATCTCGGGATTGCAAGATAACCAAACAAAACTTTTAGTGGATTTCTACTTATTTTATTAAATATCATCTCCACCAAACAGGACAAGCTTGCATCTGTTATAGTTTTGGAGAAAAATGTGTTCATTTCATGTATGCGCGAAATGCCTTAAAAATGGCTTTAAAATGGATTTGGAGCATGGAGACGATTATCTCGGGATTGCAAGATAACCAAACAAAACTTTTAGTGGATTTCTACTTATTTTATTAAATATCATCTCCACCAAACAGGACAAGCTTGCATGTGTTATAGTTTTGGAGAAAAATGTGTTCATTTCATGTATGCGCAAAATGCCTTTGAAATGGCTTTAAAATGGATTTGGAGCATGGAGACGATTATCTCGGGATTGCAAGATAACCAAACAAAACTTTTAGTGGATTTCTACTTATTTTATTAAATATCATCTCCACCAAACAGGACAAGCTTGCATCTGTTATAGTTTTGGAGAAAAATGTGTTAATTTCATGTATGCGCGAAATGCCTTAAAAATGGCTTTAAAATGGATTTGGAGCATGGAGACGATTATCTCGGGATTGCAAGATAACCAAACAAAACTTTTAGTGGATTTCTACTTATTTTATTAAATATCATCTCCACCAAACAGGACAAGCTTGCATCTGTTATAGTTTTCGAGAAAAATGTGTTCATTTCATGTATGCGCGAAATGCCTTAAAATGGCTTTAAAATGGATTTGGAGCATGGAGACGATTATCTCGGGATTGCAAGATAACCAAACAAAACGTTTAGTGGATTTCTACTTATTTTATTAAATATCATCTCCACCAAACAGGACAAGCTTGCATCTGTTATAGTTTTGGAGAAAAATGTGTTCATTTCATGTATGCGCGAAATGCCTTAAAAATGGCTTTAAAATGGATTTGGAGCATGGAGACGATTATCTCGGAATTGCAAGATAACCAAACAAAACTTTTAGTGGATTTCTACTTATTTTATTAAATATCATCTCCACCAAACAGGACAAGCTTGCATCTGTTATAGTTTTGGAGAAAAATGTGTTCATTTCATGTATGCGCGAAATGCCTTAAAAATGGCTTTAAAATGGATTTGGAGCATGGAGACGATTATCTCGGGATTGCAATATAACCAAACAAAACTTTTAGTGGATTTCTACTTATTTTATTAAATATCATCTCCACCAAACAGGACAAGCTTGCATCTGTTATAGTTTTGGAGAAAAATGTGTTCATTTCATGTATGCGCGAAATGCCTTAAAAATGGCTTTAAAATGGATTTGGAGCATGGAGACGATTATCTCGGGATTGCAAGATAACCAAACAAAACTTTTAGTGGATTTCTACTTATTTTATTAAATATCATCTCCACCAAACAGGACAAGCTTGCATCTGTTATAGTTTTGGAGAAAAATGTGTTCATTTCATGTATGCGCGAAATGCCTTAAAAATGGCTTTAAAATGGATTTGGAGCATGGAGACGATTATCTCGGGATTGCAAGATAACCAAACAAAACTTTTAGTGGATTTCTACTTATTTTATTAAATATCATCTCCACCAAACAGGACAAGCTTGCATCTGTTATAGTTTTGGAGAAAAATGTGTTCATTTCATGTATGCGCGAAATGCCTTAAAAAATGGCTTTAAAATGGATTTGGAGCATGGAGACGATTATCTCGGGATTGCAAGATAACCAAACAAAACTTTTAGTGGATTTCTACTTATTTTATTAAATATCATCTCCACCAAACAGGACAAGCTTGCATCTGTTATAGTTTTGGAGAAAAATGTGTTCATTTCATGTATGCGCGAAATGCCTTAAAAATGGCTTTAAAATGGATTTGGAGCATGGAGACGATTATCTCGGGATTGCAAGATAACCAAACAAAACTTTTAGTGGATTTCTACTTATTTTATTAAATATCATCTCCACCAAACAGGACAAGCTTGCATCTGTTATAGTTTTCGAGAAAAATGTGTTCATTTCATGTATGCGCGAAATGCCTTAAAAATGGCTTTAAAATGGATTTGGAGCATGGAGACGATTATCTCGGGATTGCAAGATAACCAAACAAAACGTTTAGTGGATTTCTACTTATTTTATTAAATATCATCTCCACCAAACAGGACAAGCTTGCATCTGTTATAGTTTTGGAGAAAAATGTGTTCATTTCATGTATGCGCGAAATGCCTTAAAAATGGCTTTAAAATGGATTTGGAGCATGGAGACGATTATCTCGGGATTGCAAGATAACCAAACAAAACTTTTAGTGGATTTCTACTTATTTTATTAAATATCATCTCCACCAAACAGGACAAGCTTGCATCTGTTATAGTTTTGGAGAAAAATGTGTTCATTTCATGTATGCGCGAAATGCCTTAAAAATGGCTTTAAAATGGATTTGGAGCATGGAGACGATTATCTCGGGATTGCAATATAACCAAACAAAACTTTTAGTGGATTTCTACTTATTTTATTAAATATCATCTCCACCAAACAGGACAAGCTTGCATCTGTTATAGTTTTGGAGAAAAATGTGTTCATTTCATGTATGCGCGAAATGCCTTAAAAATGGCTTTAAAATGGATTTGGAGCATGGAGACGATTATCTCGGGATTGCAAGATAACCAAACAAAACTTTTAGTGGATTTCTACTTATTTTATTAAATATCATCTCCACCAAACAGGACAAGCTTGCATCTGTTATAGTTTTGGAGAAAAATGTGTTCATTTCATGTATGCGCGAAATGCCTTAAAAATGGCTTTAAAATGGATTTGGAGCATGGAGACGATTATCTCGGGATTGCAAGATAACCAAACAAAACTTTTAGTGGATTTCTACTTATTTTATTAAATATCATCTCCACCAAACAGGACAAGCTTGCATCTGTTATAGTTTTGGAGAAAAATGTGTTCATTTCATGTATGCGCGAAATGCCTTAAAAAATGGCTTTAAAATGGATTTGGAGCATGGAGACGATTATCTCGGGATTGCAAGATAACCAAACAAAACTTTTAGTGGATTTCTACTTATTTTATTAAATATCATCTCCACCAAACAGGACAAGCTTGCATCTGTTATAGTTTTGGAGAAAAATGTGTTCATTTCATGTATGCGCGAAATGCCTTAAAAATGGCTTTAAAATGGATTTGGAGCATGGAGACGATTATCTCGGGATTGCAAGATAACCAAACAAAACTTTTAGTGGATTTCTACTTATTTTATTAAATATCATCTCCACCAAACAGGACAAGCTTGCATGTGTTATAGTTTTGGAGAAAAATGTGTTCATTTCATGTATGCGCAAAATGCCTTTGAAATGGCTTTAAAATGGATTTGGAGCATGGAGACGATTATCTCAGGATGGCAATATAAACAAACGAAACTTTTAGTAGATTTCTACTTATTTTATTAAATATTATCTCCACCAAACAGGACAAGCTTGCATCTGTTATAGTTTTGGAGAAAAATGTGTTCATTTCATGTATGCGCGAAATGCCTTAAAAATGGCTTTAAAATGGATTTGGAGCATGGAGACGATTATCTCGGGATTGCAAGATAACCAAACAAAACTTTTAGTGGATTTCTACTTATTTTATTAAATATCATCTCCACCAAACAGGACAAGCTTGCATCTGTTATAGTTTTGGAGAAAAATGTGTTCATTTCATGTATGCGCGAAATGCCTTAAAAATGGCTTTAAAATGGATTTGGAGCATGGAGACGATTATCTCGGGATTGCAAGATAACCAAACAAAACTTTTAGTGGATTTCTACTTATTTTATTAAATATCATCTCCACCAAACAGGACAAGCTTGCATCTGTTATAGTTTTGGAGAAAAATGTGTTCATTTCATGTATGCGCGAAATGCCTTAAAAATGGCTTTAAAATGGATTTGGAGCATGGAGACGATTATCTCGGGATTGCAAGATAACCAAACAAAACTTTTAGTGGATTTCTACTTATTTTATTAAATATCATCTCCACCAAACAGGACAAGCTTGCATCTGTTATAGTTTTGGAGAAAAATGTGTTCATTTCATGTATGCGCGAAATGCCTTAAAAATGGCTTTAAAATGGACTTGGAGCATGGAGACGATTATCTCGGGATTGCAAGATAACCAAACAAAACTTTTAGTGGATTTCTACTTATTTTATTAAATATCATCTCCACCAAACAGGACAAGCTTGCATCTGTTATAGTTTTGGAGAAAAATGTGTTAATTTCATGTATGCACGAAATGTCTTAAAAATGGCTTTAAAATGGATTTGGAGCATGGAGACGATTATCTCGGGATTGCAATATAACCAAACAAAACTTTTAGTGGATTTCTACTTATTTTATTAAATATCATCTCCACCAAACAGGACAAGCTTGCATCTGTTATAGTTTTGGAGAAAAATGTGTTCATTTCATGTATGCGCGAAATGCCTTAAAAAATGGCTTTAAAATGGATTTGGAGCATGGAGACGATTATCTCGGGATTGCAAGATAACCAAACAAAACTTTTAGTGGATTTCTACTTATTTTATTAAATATCATCTCCACCAAACAGGACAAGCTTGCATCTGTTATAGTTTTGGAGAAAAATGTGTTCATTTCATGTATGCGCGAAATGCCTTAAAAATGGCTTTAAAATGGATTTGGAGCATGGAGACGATTATCTCGGGATTGCAAGATAACCAAACAAAACTTTTAGTGGATTTCTACTTATTTTATTAAATATCATCTCCACCAAACAGGACAAGCTTGCATGTGTTATAGTTTTGGAGAAAAATGTGTTCATTTCATGTATGCGCAAAATGCCTTTGAAATGGCTTTAAAATGGATTTGGAGCATGGAGACGATTATCTCAGGATGGCAATATAAACAAACGAAACTTTTAGTAGATTTCTACTTATTTTATTAAATATTATCTCCACCAAACAGGACAAGCTTGCATCTGTTATAGTTTTGGAGAAAAATGTGTTCATTTCATGTATGCGCGAAATGCCTTAAAAATGGCTTTAAAATGGATTTGGAGCATATAGACGATTATCTCGGGATTGCAAGATAACCAAACAAAACTTTTAGTGGATTTCTACTTATTTTATTAAATATCATCTCCACCAAACAGGACAAGCTTGCATCTGTTATAGTTTTGGAGAAAAATGTGTTCATTTCATGTATGCGCGAAATGCCTTAAAAATGGCTTTAAAATGGATTTGGAGCATGGAGACGATTATCTCGGGATTGCAAGATAACCAAACAAAACTTTTAGTGGATTTCTACTTATTTTATTAAATATCATCTCCACCAAACAGGACAAGCTTGCATCTGTTATAGTTTTGGAGAAAAATGTGTTCATTTCATGTATGCGCGAAATGCCTTAAAAATGGCTTTAAAATGGATTTGGAGCATGGAGACGATTATCTCGGGATTGCAAGATAACCAAACAAAACTTTTAGTGGATTTCTACTTATTTTATTAAATATCATCTCCACCAAACAGGACAAGCTTGCATCTGTTATAGTTTTGGAGAAAAATGTGTTCATTTCATGTATGCGCGAAATGCCTTAAAAATGGCTTTAAAATGGACTTGGAGCATGGAGACGATTATCTCGGGATTGCAAGATAACCAAACAAAACTTTTAGTGGATTTCTACTTATTTTATTAAATATCATCTCCACCAAACAGGACAAGCTTGCATCTGTTATAGTTTTGGAGAAAAATGTGTTAATTTCATGTATGCACGAAATGTCTTAAAAATGGCTTTAAAATGGATTTGGAGCATGGAGACGATTATCTCGGGATTGCAATATAACCAAACAAAACTTTTAGTGGATTTCTACTTATTTTATTAAATATCATCTCCACCAAACAGGACAAGCTTGCATCTGTTATAGTTTTGGAGAAAAATGTGTTCATTTCATGTATGCGCGAAATGCCTTAAAAATGGCTTTAAAATGGATTTGGAGCATGTAGACGATTATCTCGGGATTGCAAGATAACCAAACAAAACTTTTAGTGGATTTCTACTTATTTTATTAAATATCATCTCCACCAAACAGGACAAGCTTGCATCTGTTATAGTTTTGGAGAAAAATGTGTTCATTTCATGTATGCGCGAAATGCCTTAAAAATGGCTTTAAAATGGATTTGGAGCATGGAGACGATTATCTCGGGATTGCAAGATAACCAAACAAAACTTTTAGTGGATTTCTACTTATTTTATTAAATATCATCTCCACCAAACAGGACAAGCTTGCATCTGTTATAGTTTTGGAGAAAAATGTGTTCATTTCATGTATGCGCGAAATGCCTTAAAAATGGCTTTAAAATGGATTTGGAGCATGGAGACGATTATCTCGGGATTGCAAGATAACCAAACAAAACTTTTAGTGGATTTCTACTTATTTTATTAAATATCATCTCCACCAAACAGGACAAGCTTGCATGTGTTATAGTTTTGGAGAAAAATGTGTTCATTTCATGTATGCGCAAAATGCCTTTGAAATGGCTTTAAAATGGATTTGGAGCATGGAGACGATTATCTCGGGATTGCAAGATAACCAAACAAAACTTTTAGTGGATTTCTACTTATTTTATTAAATATCATCTCCACCAAACAGGACAAGCTTGCATCTGTTATAGTTTTGGAGAAAAATGTGTTAATTTCATGTATGCGCGAAATGCCTTAAAAATGGCTTTAAAATGGATTTGGAGCATGGAGACGATTATCTCGGGATTGCAAGATAACCAAACAAAACTTTTAGTGGATTTCTACTTATTTTATTAAATATCATCTCCACCAAACAGGACAAGCTTGCATCTGTTATAGTTTTCGAGAAAAATGTGTTCATTTCATGTATGCGCGAAATGCCTTAAAAATGGCTTTAAAATGGATTTGGAGCATGGAGACGATTATCTCGGGATTGCAAGATAACCAAACAAAACGTTTAGTGGATTTCTACTTATTTTATTAAATATCATCTCCACCAAACAGGACAAGCTTGCATCTGTTATAGTTTTGGAGAAAAATGTGTTCATTTCATGTATGCGCGAAATGCCTTAAAAATGGCTTTAAAATGGATTTGGAGCATGGAGACGATTATCTCGGGATTGCAAGATAACCAAACAAAACTTTTAGTGGATTTCTACTTATTTTATTAAATATCATCTCCACCAAACAGGACAAGCTTGCATCTGTTATAGTTTTGGAGAAAAATGTGTTCATTTCATGTATGCGCGAAATGCCTTAAAAATGGCTTTAAAATGGATTTGGAGCATGGAGACGATTATCTCGGGATTGCAATATAACCAAACAAAACTTTTAGTGGATTTCTACTTATTTTATTAAATATCATCTCCACCAAACAGGACAAGCTTGCATCTGTTATAGTTTTGGAGAAAAATGTGTTCATTTCATGTATGCGCGAAATGCCTTAAAAATGGCTTTAAAATGGATTTGGAGCATGGAGACGATTATCTCGGGATTGCAAGATAACCAAACAAAACTTTTAGTGGATTTCTACTTATTTTATTAAATATCATCTCCACCAAACAGGACAAGCTTGCATCTGTTATAGTTTTGGAGAAAAATGTGTTCATTTCATGTATGCGCGAAATGCCTTAAAAATGGCTTTAAAATGGATTTGGAGCATGGAGACGATTATCTCGGGATTGCAAGATAACCAAACAAAACTTTTAGTGGATTTCTACTTATTTTATTAAATATCATCTCCACCAAACAGGACAAGCTTGCATCTGTTATAGTTTTGGAGAAAAATGTGTTCATTTCATGTATGCGCGAAATGCCTTAAAAAATGGCTTTAAAATGGATTTGGAGCATGGAGACGATTATCTCGGGATTGCAAGATAACCAAACAAAACTTTTAGTGGATTTCTACTTATTTTATTAAATATCATCTCCACCAAACAGGACAAGCTTGCATCTGTTATAGTTTTGGAGAAAAATGTGTTCATTTCATGTATGCGCGAAATGCCTTAAAAATGGCTTTAAAATGGATTTGGAGCATGGAGACGATTATCTCGGGATTGCAAGATAACCAAACAAAACTTTTAGTGGATTTCTACTTATTTTATTAAATATCATCTCCACCAAACAGGACAAGCTTGCATCTGTTATAGTTTTCGAGAAAAATGTGTTCATTTCATGTATGCGCGAAATGCCTTAAAAATGGCTTTAAAATGGATTTGGAGCATGGAGACGATTATCTCGGGATTGCAAGATAACCAAACAAAACGTTTAGTGGATTTCTACTTATTTTATTAAATATCATCTCCACCAAACAGGACAAGCTTGCATCTGTTATAGTTTTGGAGAAAAATGTGTTCATTTCATGTATGCGCGAAATGCCTTAAAAATGGCTTTAAAATGGATTTGGAGCATGGAGACGATTATCTCGGGATTGCAAGATAACCAAACAAAACTTTTGGTGGATTTCTACTTATTTTATTAAATATCATCTCCACCAAACAGGACAAGCTTGCATCTGTTATAGTTTTCGAGAAAAATGTGTTCATTTCATGTATGCGCGAAATGCCTTAAAAATGGCTTTAAAATGGATTTGGAGCATGGAGACGATTATCTCGGGATTGCAAGATAACCAAACAAAACTTTTAGTGGATTTCTACTTATTTTATTAAATATCATCTCCACCAAACAGGACAAGCTTGCATCTGTTATAGTTTTCGAGAAAAATGTGTTCATTTCATGTATGCGCGAAATGCCTTAAAAATGGCTTTAAAATGGATTTGGAGCATGGAGACGATTATCTCGGGATTGCAAGATAACCAAACAAAACGTTTAGTGGATTTCTACTTATTTTATTAAATATCATCTCCACCAAACAGGACAAGCTTGCATCTGTTATAGTTTTGGAGAAAAATGTGTTCATTTCATGTATGCGCGAAATGCCTTAAAAATGGCTTTAAAATGGATTTGGAGCATGGAGACGATTATCTCGGGATTGCAAGATAACCAAACAAAACTTTTAGTGGATTTCTACTTATTTTATTAAATATCATCTCCACCAAACAGGACAAGCTTGCATCTGTTATAGTTTTGGAGAAAAATGTGTTCATTTCATGTATGCGCGAAATGCCTTAAAAAATGGCTTTAAAATGGATTTGGAGCATGGAGACGATTATCTCGGGATTGCAAGATAACCAAACAAAACTTTTAGTGGATTTCTACTTATTTTATTAAATATCATCTCCACCAAACAGGACAAGCTTGCATCTGTTATAGTTTTGGAGAAAAATGTGTTCATTTCATGTATGCGCGAAATGCCTTAAAAATGGCTTTAAAATGGATTTGGAGCATGGAGACGATTATCTCGGGATTGCAAGATAACCAAACAAAACTTTTAGTGGATTTCTACTTATTTTATTAAATATCATCTCCACCAAACAGGACAAGCTTGCATCTGTTATAGTTTTCGAGAAAAATGTGTTCATTTCATGTATGCGCGAAATGCCTTAAAAATGGCTTTAAAATGGATTTGGAGCATGGAGACGATTATCTCGGGATTGCAAGATAACCAAACAAAACGTTTAGTGGATTTCTACTTATTTTATTAAATATCATCTCCACCAAACAGGACAAGCTTGCATCTGTTATAGTTTTGGAGAAAAATGTGTTCATTTCATGTATGCGCGAAATGCCTTAAAAATGGCTTTAAAATGGATTTGGAGCATGGAGACGATTATCTCGGGATTGCAAGATAACCAAACAAAACTTTTGGTGGATTTCTACTTATTTTATTAAATATCATCTCCACCAAACAGGACAAGCTTGCATCTGTTATAGTTTTCGAGAAAAATGTGTTCATTTCATGTATGCGCGAAATGCCTTAAAAATGGCTTTAAAATGGATTTGGAGCATGGAGACGATTATCTCGGGATTGCAAGATAACCAAACAAAACTTTTAGTGGATTTCTACTTATTTTATTAAATATCATCTCCACCAAACAGGACAAGCTTGCATCTGTTATAGTTTTCGAGAAAAATGTGTTCATTTCATGTATGCGCGAAATGCCTTAAAAATGGCTTTAAAATGGATTTGGAGCATGGAGACGATTATCTCGGGATTGCAAGATAACCAAACAAAACGTTTAGTGGATTTCTACTTATTTTATTAAATATCATCTCCACCAAACAGGACAAGCTTGCATCTGTTATAGTTTTGGAGAAAAATGTGTTCATTTCATGTATGCGCGAAATGCCTTAAAAAATGGCTTTAAAATGGATTTGGAGCATGGAGACGATTATCTCGGGATTGCAAGATAACCAAACAAAACTTTTAGTGGATTTCTACTTATTTTATTAAATATCATCTCCACCAAACAGGACAAGCTTGCATCTGTTATAGTTTTGGAGAAAAATGTGTTCATTTCATGTATGCGCGAAATGCCTTAAAAATGGCTTTAAAATGGATTTGGAGCATGGAGACGATTATCTCGGGATTGCAAGATAACCAAACAAAACTTTTAGTGGATTTCTACTTATTTTATTAAATATCATCTCCACCAAACAGGACAAGCTTGCATGTGTTATAGTTTTGTAGAAAAATGTGTTCATTTCATGTATGCGCAAAATGCCTTTGAAATGGCTTTAAAATGTATTTGGAGCATGGAGACGATTATCTCGGGATTGCAAGATAACCAAACAAAACTTTTAGTGGATTTCTACTTATTTTATTAAATATCATCTCCACCAAACAGGACAAGCTTGCATCTGTTATAGTTTTGGAGAAAAATGTGTTAATTTCATGTATGCGCGAAATGCCTTAAAAATGGCTTTAAAATGGATTTGGAGCATGGAGACGATTATCTCGGGATTGCAAGATAACCAAACAAAACTTTTAGTGGATTTCTACTTATTTTATTAAATATCATCTCCACCAAACAGGACAAGCTTGCATCTGTTATAGTTTTCGAGAAAAATGTGTTCATTTCATGTATGCGCGAAATGCCTTAAAAATGGCTTTAAAATGGATTTGGAGCATGGAGACGATTATCTCGGGATTGCAAGATAACCAAACAAAACGTTTAGTGGATTTCTACTTATTTTATTAAATATCATCTCCACCAAACAGGACAAGCTTGCATCTGTTATAGTTTTGGAGAAAAATGTGTTCATTTCATGTATACGCGAAATGCCTTAAAAATGGCTTTAAAATGGATTTGGAGCATGGAGACGATTATCTCGGGATTGCAAGATAACCAAACAAAACTTTTAGTGGATTTCTACTTATTTTATTAAATATCATCTCCACCAAACAGGACAAGCTTGCATCTGTTATAGTTTTGGAGAAAAATGTGTTCATTTCATGTATGCGCGAAATGCCTTAAAAATGGCTTTAAAATGGATTTGGAGCATGGAGACGATTATCTCGGGATTGCAATATAACCAAACAAAACTTTTAGTGGATTTCTACTTATTTTATTAAATATCATCTCCACCAAACAGGACAAGCTTGCATCTGTTATAGTTTTGGAGAAAAATGTGTTCATTTCATGTATGCGCGAAATGCCTTAAAAATGGCTTTAAAATGGATTTGGAGCATGGAGACGATTATCTCGGGATTGCAAGATAACCAAACAAAACTTTTAGTGGATTTCTACTTATTTTATTAAATATCATCTCCACCAAACAGGACAAGCTTGCATCTGTTATAGTTTTGGAGAAAAATGTGTTCATTTCATGTATGCGCGAAATGCCTTAAAAATGGCTTTAAAATGGATTTAGAGCATGGAGACGATTATCTCGGGATTGCAAGATAACCAAACAAAACTTTTAGTGGATTTCTACTTATTTTATTAAATATCATCTCCACCAAACAGGACAAGCTTGCATCTGTTATAGTTTTGGAGAAAAATGTGTTCATTTCATGTATGCGCGAAATGCCTTAAAAAATGGCTTTAAAATGGATTTGGAGCATGGAGACGATTATCTCGGGATTGCAAGATAACCAAACAAAACTTTTAGTGGATTTCTACTTATTTTATTAAATATCATCTCCACCAAACAGGACAAGCTTGCATCTGTTATAGTTTTGGAGAAAAATGTGTTCATTTCATGTATGCGCGAAATGCCTTAAAAATGGCTTTAAAATGGATTTGGAGCATGGAGACGATTATCTCGGGATTGCAAGATAACCAAACAAAACTTTTAGTGGATTTCTACTTATTTTATTAAATATCATCTCCACCAAACAGGACAAGCTTGCATCTGTTATAGTTTTCGAGAAAAATGTGTTCATTTCATGTATGCGCGAAATGCCTTAAAAATGGCTTTAAAATGGATTTGGAGCATGGAGACGATTATCTCGGGATTGCAAGATAACCAAACAAAACGTTTAGTGGATTTCTACTTATTTTATTAAATATCATCTCCACCAAACAGGACAAGCTTGCATCTGTTATAGTTTTGGAGAAAAATGTGTTCATTTCATGTATGCGCGAAATGCCTTAAAAATGGCTTTAAAATGGATTTGGAGCATGGAGACGATTATCTCGGGATTGCAAGATAACCAAACAAAACCTTTGGTGGATTTCTACTTATTTTATTAAATATCATCTCCACCAAACAGGACAAGCTTGCATCTGTTATAGTTTTGGAGAAAAATGTGTTCATTTCATGTATGCGCGAAATGCCTTAAAAAATGGCTTTAAAATGGATTTGGAGCATGGAGACGATTATCTCGGGATTGCAAGATAACCAAACAAAACTTTTAGTGGATTTCTACTTATTTTATTAAATATCATCTCCACCAAACAGGACAAGCTTGCATCTGTTATAGTTTTGGAGAAAAATGTGTTCATTTCATGTATGCGCGAAATGCCTTAAAAATGGCTTTAAAATGGATTTGGAGCATGGAGACGATTATCTCGGGATTGCAAGATAACCAAACAAAACTTTTAGTGGATTTCTACTTATTTTATTAAATATCATCTCCACCAAACAGGACAAGCTTGCATGTGTTATAGTTTTGGAGAAAAATGTGTTCATTTCATGTATGCGCAAAATGCCTTTGAAATGGCTTTAAAATGGATTTGGAGCATGGAGACGATTATCTCAGGATGGCAATATAAACAAACGAAACTTTTAGTAGATTTCTACTTATTTTATTAAATATTATCTCCACCAAACAGGACAAGCTTGCATCTGTTATAGTTTTGGAGAAAAATGTGTTCATTTCATGTATGCGCGAAATGCCTTAAAAATGGCTTTAAAATGGATTTGGAGCATGGAGACGATTATCTCGGGATTGCAAGATAACCAAACAAAACTTTTAGTGGATTTCTACTTATTTTATTAAATATCATCTCCACCAAACAGGACAAGCTTGCATCTGTTATAGTTTTGGAGAAAAATGTGTTCATTTCATGTATGCGCGAAATGCCTTAAAAATGGCTTTAAAATGGATTTGGAGCATGGAGACGATTATCTCGGGATTGCAAGATAACCAAACAAAACTTTTAGTGGATTTCTACTTATTTTATTAAATATCATCTCCACCAAACAGGACAAGCTTGCATCTGTTATAGTTTTGGAGAAAAATGTGTTCATTTCATGTATGCGCGAAATGCCTTAAAAATGGCTTTAAAATGGACTTGGAGCATGGAGACGATTATCTCGGGATTGCAAGATAACCAAACAAAACTTTTAGTGGATTTCTACTTATTTTATTAAATATCATCTCCACCAAACAGGACAAGCTTGCATCTGTTATAGTTTTGGAGAAAAATGTGTTAATTTCATGTATGCACGAAATGTCTTAAAAATGGCTTTAAAATGGATTTGGAGCATGGAGACGATTATCTCGGGATTGCAATATAACCAAACAAAACTTTTAGTGGATTTCTACTTATTTTATTAAATATCATCTCCACCAAACAGGACAAGCTTGCATGTGTTATAGTTTTGGAGAAAAATGTGTTCATTTCATGTATGCGCAAAATGCCTTTGAAATGGCTTTAAAATGGATTTGGAGCATGGAGACGATTATCTCGGGATTGCAAGATAACCAAACAAAACTTTTAGTGGATTTCTACTTATTTTATTAAATATCATCTCCACCAAACAGGACAAGCTTGCATCTGTTATAGTTTTGGAGAAAAATGTGTTAATTTCATGTATGCGCGAAATGCCTTAAAAATGGCTTTAAAATGGATTTGGAGCATGGAGACGATTATCTCGGGATTGCAAGATAACCAAACAAAACTTTTAGTGGATTTCTACTTATTTTATTAAATATCATCTCCACCAAACAGGACAAGCTTGCATCTGTTATAGTTTTCGAGAAAAATGTGTTCATTTCATGTATGCGCGAAATGCCTTAAAAATGGCTTTAAAATGGATTTGGAGCATGGAGACGATTATCTCGGGATTGCAAGATAACCAAACAAAACGTTTAGTGGATTTCTACTTATTTTATTAAATATCATCTCCACCAAACAGGACAAGCTTGCATCTGTTATAGTTTTGGAGAAAAATGTGTTCATTTCATGTATGCGCGAAATGCCTTAAAAATGGCTTTAAAATGGATTTGGAGCATGGAGACGATTATCTCGGGATTGCAAGATAACCAAACAAAACTTTTAGTGGATTTCTACTTATTTTATTAAATATCATCTCCACCAAACAGGACAAGCTTGCATCTGTTATAGTTTTGGAGAAAAATGTGTTCATTTCATGTATGCGCGAAATGCCTTAAAAATGGCTTTAAAATGGATTTGGAGCATGGAGACGATTATCTCGGGATTGCAATATAACCAAACAAAACTTTTAGTGGATTTCTACTTATTTTATTAAATATCATCTCCACCAAACAGGACAAGCTTGCATCTGTTATAGTTTTGGAGAAAAATGTGTTCATTTCATGTATGCGCGAAATGCCTTAAAAATGGCTTTAAAATGGATTTGGAGCATGGAGACGATTATCTCGGGATTGCAAGATAACCAAACAAAACTTTTAGTGGATTTCTACTTATTTTATTAAATATCATCTCCACCAAACAGGACAAGCTTGCATCTGTTATAGTTTTGGAGAAAAATGTGTTCATTTCATGTATGCGCGAAATGCCTTAAAAATGGCTTTAAAATGGATTTGGAGCATGGAGACGATTATCTCGGGATTGCAAGATAACCAAACAAAACTTTTAGTGGATTTCTACTTATTTTATTAAATATCATCTCCACCAAACAGGACAAGCTTGCATCTGTTATAGTTTTGGAGAAAAATGTGTTCATTTCATGTATGCGCGAAATGCCTTAAAAATGGCTTTAAAATGGATTTGGAGCATGGAGACGATTATCTCGGGATTGCAAGATAACCAAACAAAACTTTTAGTGGATTTCTACTTATTTTATTAAATATCATCTCCACCAAACAGGACAAGCTTGCATCTGTTATAGTTTTCGAGAAAAATGTGTTCATTTCATGTATGCGCGAAATGCCTTAAAAATGGCTTTAAAATGGATTTGGAGCATGGAGACGATTATCTCGGGATTGCAAGATAACCAAACAAAACGTTTAGTGGATTTCTACTTATTTTATTAAATATCATCTCCACCAAACAGGACAAGCTTGCATCTGTTATAGTTTTGGAGAAAAATGTGTTCATTTCATGTATGCGCGAAATGCCTTAAAAATGGCTTTAAAATGGATTTGGAGCATGGAGACGATTATCTCGGGATTGCAAGATAACCAAACAAAACTTTTAGTGGATTTCTACTTATTTTATTAAATATCATCTCCACCAAACAGGACAAGCTTGCATCTGTTATAGTTTTGGAGAAAAATGTGTTCATTTCATGTATGCGCGAAATGCCTTAAAAATGGCTTTAAAATGGATTTGGAGCATGGAGACGATTATCTCGGGATTGCAATATAACCAAACAAAACTTTTAGTGGATTTCTACTTATTTTATTAAATATCATCTCCACCAAACAGGACAAGCTTGCATCTGTTATAGTTTTGGAGAAAAATGTGTTCATTTCATGTATGCGCGAAATGCCTTAAAAATGGCTTTAAAATGGATTTGGAGCATGGAGACGATTATCTCGGGATTGCAAGATAACCAAACAAAACTTTTAGTGGATTTCTACTTATTTTATTAAATATCATCTCCACCAAACAGGACAAGCTTGCATCTGTTATAGTTTTGGAGAAAAATGTGTTCATTTCATGTATGCGCGAAATGCCTTAAAAATGGCTTTAAAATGGATTTGGAGCATGGAGACGATTATCTCGGGATTGCAAGATAACCAAACAAAACTTTTAGTGGATTTCTACTTATTTTATTAAATATCATCTCCACCAAACAGGACAAGCTTGCATCTGTTATAGTTTTGGAGAAAAATGTGTTCATTTCATGTATGCGCGAAATGCCTTAAAAAATGGCTTTAAAATGGATTTGGAGCATGGAGACGATTATCTCGGGATTGCAAGATAACCAAACAAAACTTTTAGTGGATTTCTACTTATTTTATTAAATATCATCTCCACCAAACAGGACAAGCTTGCATCTGTTATAGTTTTGGAGAAAAATGTGTTCATTTCATGTATGCGCGAAATGCCTTAAAAATGGCTTTAAAATGGATTTGGAGCATGGAGACGATTATCTCGGGATTGCAAGATAACCAAACAAAACTTTTAGTGGATTTCTACTTATTTTATTAAATATCATCTCCACCAAACAGGACAAGCTTGCATGTGTTATAGTTTTGGAGAAAAATGTGTTCATTTCATGTATGCGCAAAATGCCTTTGAAATGGCTTTAAAATGGATTTGGAGCATGGAGACGATTATCTCAGGATGGCAATATAAACAAACGAAACTTTTAGTAGATTTCTACTTATTTTATTAAATATCATCTCCACCAAACAGGACAAGCTTGCATCTGTTATAGTTTTGGAGAAAAATGTGTTAATTTCATGTATGCGCGAAATGCCTTAAAAATGGCTTTAAAATGGATTTGGAGCATGGAGACGATTATCTCGGGATTGCAAGATAACCAAACAAAACTTTTAGTGGATTTCTACTTATTTTATTAAATATCATCTCCACCAAACAGGACAAGCTTGCATCTGTTATAGTTTTCGAGAAAAATGTGTTCATTTCATGTATGCGCGAAATGCCTTAAAAATGGCTTTAAAATGGATTTGGAGCATGGAGACGATTATCTCGGGATTGCAAGATAACCAAACAAAACGTTTAGTGGATTTCTACTTATTTTATTAAATATCATCTCCACCAAACAGGACAAGCTTGCATCTGTTATAGTTTTGGAGAAAAATGTGTTCATTTCATGTATGCGCGAAATGCCTTAAAAATGGCTTTAAAATGGATTTGGAGCATGGAGACGATTATCTCGGGATTGCAAGATAACCAAACAAAACTTTTAGTGGATTTCTACTTATTTTATTAAATATCATCTCCACCAAACAGGACAAGCTTGCATCTGTTATAGTTTTGGAGAAAAATGTGTTCATTTCATGTATGCGCGAAATGCCTTAAAAATGGCTTTAAAATGGATTTGGAGCATGGAGACGATTATCTCGGGATTGCAATATAACCAAACAAAACTTTTAGTGGATTTCTACTTATTTTATTAAATATCATCTCCACCAAACAGGACAAGCTTGCATCTGTTATAGTTTTGGAGAAAAATGTGTTCATTTCATGTATGCGCGAAATGCCTTAAAAATGGCTTTAAAATGGATTTGGAGCATGGAGACGATTATCTCGGGATTGCAAGATAACCAAACAAAACTTTTAGTGGATTTCTACTTATTTTATTAAATATCATCTCCACCAAACAGGACAAGCTTGCATCTGTTATAGTTTTGGAGAAAAATGTGTTCATTTCATGTATGCGCGAAATGCCTTAAAAATGGCTTTAAAATGGATTTGGAGCATGGAGACGATTATCTCGGGATTGCAAGATAACCAAACAAAACTTTTAGTGGATTTCTACTTATTTTATTAAATATCATCTCCACCAAACAGGACAAGCTTGTATCTGTTATAGTTTTGGAGAAAAATGTGTTCATTTCATGTATGCGCGAAATGCCTTAAAAATGGCTTTAAAATGGATTTGGAGCATGGAGACGATTATCTCGGGATTGCAAGATAACCAAACAAAACTTTTAGTGGATTTCTACTTATTTTATTAAATATCATCTCCACCAAACAGGACAAGCTTGCATCTGTTATAGTTTTCGAGAAAAATGTGTTCATTTCATGTATGCGCGAAATGCCTTAAAAATGGCTTTAAAATGGATTTGGAGCATGGAGACGATTATCTCGGGATTGCAAGATAACCAAACAAAACGTTTAGTGGATTTCTACTTATTTTATTAAATATCATCTCCACCAAACAGGACAAGCTTGCATCTGTTATAGTTTTGGAGAAAAATGTGTTCATTTCATGTATGCGCGAAATGCCTTAAAAATGGCTTTAAAATGGATTTGGAGCATGGAGACGATTATCTCGGGATTGCAAGATAACCAAACAAAACTTTTAGTGGATTTCTACTTATTTTATTAAATATCATCTCCACCAAACAGGACAAGCTTGCATCTGTTATAGTTTTGGAGAAAAATGTGTTCATTTCATGTATGCGCGAAATGCCTTAAAAATGGCTTTAAAATGGATTTGGAGCATGGAGACGATTATCTCGGGATTGCAATATAACCAAACAAAACTTTTAGTGGATTTCTACTTATTTTATTAAATATCATCTCCACCAAACAGGACAAGCTTGCATCTGTTATAGTTTTGGAGAAAAATGTGTTCATTTCATGTATGCGCGAAATGCCTTAAAAATGGCTTTAAAATGGATTTGGAGCATGGAGACGATTATCTCGGGATTGCAAGATAACCAAACAAAACTTTTAGTGGATTTCTACTTATTTTATTAAATATCATCTCCACCAAACAGGACAAGCTTGCATCTGTTATAGTTTTGGAGAAAAATGTGTTCATTTCATGTATGCGCGAAATGCCTTAAAAATGGCTTTAAAATGGATTTGGAGCATGGAGACGATTATCTCGGGATTGCAAGATAACCAAACAAAACTTTTAGTGGATTTCTACTTATTTTATTAAATATCATCTCCACCAAACAGGACAAGCTTGCATCTGTTATAGTTTTGGAGAAAAATGTGTTCATTTCATGTATGCGCGAAATGCCTTAAAAAATGGTTTTAAAATGGATTTGGAGCATGGAGACGATTATCTCGGGATTGCAAGATAACCAAACAAAACTTTTAGTGGATTTCTACTTATTTTATTAAATATCATCTCCACCAAACAGGACAAGCTTGCATCTGTTATAGTTTTGGAGAAAAATGTGTTCATTTCATGTATGCGCGAAATGCCTTAAAAATGGCTTTAAAATGGATTTGGAGCATGGAGACGATTATCTCGGGATTGCAAGATAACCAAACAAAACTTTTAGTGGATTTCTACTTATTTTATTAAATATCATCTCCACCAAACAGGACAAGCTTGCATGTGTTATAGTTTTGGAGAAAAATGTGTTCATTTCATGTATGCGCAAAATGCCTTTGAAATGGCTTTAAAATGGATTTGGAGCATGGAGACGATTATCTCAGGATGGCAATATAAACAAACGAAACTTTTAGTAGATTTCTACTTATTTTATTAAATATTATCTCCACCAAACAGGACAAGCTTGCATCTGTTATAGTTTTGGAGAAAAATGTGTTCATTTCATGTATGCGCGAAATGCCTTAAAAATGGCTTTAAAATGGATTTGGAGCATGGAGACGATTATCTCGGGATTGCAAGATAACCAAACAAAACTTTTAGTGGATTTCTACTTATTTTATTAAATATCATCTCCACCAAACAGGACAAGCTTGCATCTGTTATAGTTTTGGAGAAAAATGTGTTCATTTCATGTATGCGCGAAATGCCTTAAAAATGGCTTTAAAATGGATTTGGAGCATGGAGACGATTATCTCGGGATTGCAAGATAACCAAACAAAACTTTTAGTGGATTTCTACTTATTTTATTAAATATCATCTCCACCAAACAGGACAAGCTTGCATCTGTTATAGTTTTGGAGAAAAATGTGTTCATTTCATGTATGCGCGAAATGCCTTAAAAATGGCTTTAAAATGGATTTGGAGCATGGAGACGATTATCTCGGGATTGCAAGATAACCAAACAAAACTTTTAGTGGATTTCTACTTATTTTATTAAATATCATCTCCACCAAACAGGACAAGCTTGCATCTGTTATAGTTTTGGAGAAAAATGTGTTCATTTCATGTATGCGCGAAATGCCTTAAAAATGGCTTTAAAATGGACTTGGAGCATGGAGACGATTATCTCGGGATTGCAAGATAACCAAACAAAACTTTTAGTGGATTTCTACTTATTTTATTAAATATCATCTCCACCAAACAGGACAAGCTTGCATCTGTTATAGTTTTGGAGAAAAATGTGTTAATTTCATGTATGCACGAAATGTCTTAAAAATGGCTTTAAAATGGATTTGGAGCATGGAGACGATTATCTCGGGATTGCAATATAACCAAACAAAACTTTTAGTGGATTTCTACTTATTTTATTAAATATCATCTCCACCAAACAGGACAAGCTTGCATCTGTTATAGTTTTGGAGAAAAATGTGTTCATTTCATGTATGCGCGAAATGCCTTAAAAATGGCTTTAAAATGGATTTGGAGCATGTAGACGATTATCTCGGGATTGCAAGATAACCAAACAAAACTTTTAGTGGATTTCTACTTATTTTATTAAATATCATCTCCACCAAACAGGACAAGCTTGCATCTGTTATAGTTTTGGAGAAAAATGTGTTCATTTCATGTATGCGCGAAATGCCTTAAAAATGGCTTTAAAATGGATTTGGAGCATGGAGACGATTATCTCGGGATTGCAAGATAACCAAACAAAACTTTTAGTGGATTTCTACTTATTTTATTAAATATCATCTCCACCAAACAGGACAAGCTTGCATCTGTTATAGTTTTGGAGAAAAATGTGTTCATTTCATGTATGCGCGAAATGCCTTAAAAATGGCTTTAAAATGGATTTGGAGCATGGAGACGATTATCTCGGGATTGCAAGATAACCAAACAAAACGTTTAGTGGATTTCTACTTATTTTATTAAATATCATCTCCACCAAACAGGACAAGCTTGCATCTGTTATAGTTTTGGAGAAAAATGTGTTCATTTCATGTATGCGCGAAATGCCTTAAAAATGGCTTTAAAATGGATTTGGAGCATGGAGACGATTATCTCGGGATTGCAAGATAACCAAACAAAACTTTTAGTGGATTTCTACTTATTTTATTAAATATCATCTCCACCAAACAGGACAAGCTTGCATCTGTTATAGTTTTGGAGAAAAATGTGTTCATTTCATGTATGCGCGAAATGCCTTAAAAATGGCTTTAAAATGGATTTGGAGCATGGAGACGATTATCTCGGGATTGCAAGATAACCAAACAAAACTTTTAGTGGATTTCTACTTATTTTATTAAATATCATCTCCACCAAACAGGACAAGCTTGCATGTGTTATAGTTTTGGAGAAAAATGTGTTCATTTCATGTATGCGCAAAATGCCTTTGAAATGGCTTTAAAATGGATTTGGAGCATGGAGACGATTATCTCGGGATTGCAAGATAACCAAACAAAACTTTTAGTGGATTTCTACTTATTTTATTAAATATCATCTCCACCAAACAGGACAAGCTTGCATCTGTTATAGTTTTGGAGAAAAATGTGTTAATTTCATGTATGCGCGAAATGCCTTAAAAATGGCTTTAAAATGGATTTGGAGCATGGAGACGATTATCTCGGGATTGCAAGATAACCAAACAAAACTTTTAGTGGATTTCTACTTATTTTATTAAATATCATCTCCACCAAACAGGACAAGCTTGCATCTGTTATAGTTTTGGAGAAAAATGTGTTCATTTCATGTATGCGCGAAATGCCTTAAAAATGGCTTTAAAATGGATTTGGAGCATGGAGACGATTATCTCGGGATTGCAAGATAACCAAACAAAACGTTTAGTGGATTTCTACTTATTTTATTAAATATCATCTCCACCAAACAGGACAAGCTTGCATCTGTTATAGTTTTGGAGAAAAATGTGTTCATTTCATGTATGCGCGAAATGCCTTAAAAATGGCTTTAAAATGGATTTGGAGCATGGAGACGATTATCTCGGGATTGCAAGATAACCAAACAAAACTTTTAGTGGATTTCTACTTATTTTATTAAATATCATCTCCACCAAACAGGACAAGCTTGCATGTGTTATAGTTTTGGAGAAAAATGTGTTCATTTCATGTATGCGCAAAATGCCTTTGAAATGGCTTTAAAATGGATTTGGAGCATGGAGACGATTATCTCGGGATTGCAAGATAACCAAACAAAACTTTTCGTGGATTTCTACTTATTTTATTAAATATCATCTCCACCAAACAGGACAAGCTTGCATCTGTTATAGTTTTGGAGAAAAATGTGTTAATTTCATGTATGCGCGAAATGCCTTAAAAATGGCTTTAAAATGGATTTGGAGCATGGAGACGATTATCTCGGGATTGCAAGATAACCAAACAAAACTTTTAGTGGATTTCTACTTATTTTATTAAATATCATCTCCACCAAACAGGACAAGCTTGCATCTGTTATAGTTTTGGAGAAAAATGTGTTCATTTCATGTATGCGCGAAATGCCTTAAAAATGGCTTTAAAATGGATTTGGAGCATGGAGACGATTATCTCGGGATTGCAAGATAACCAAACAAAACGTTTAGTGGATTTCTACTTATTTTATTAAATATCATCTCCACCAAACAGGACAAGCTTGCATCTGTTATAGTTTTGGAGAAAAATGTGTTCATTTCATGTATGCGCGAAATGCCTTAAAAATGGCTTTAAAATGGATTTGGAGCATGGAGACGATTATCTCGGGATTGCAAGATAACCAAACAAAACTTTTAGTGGATTTCTACTTATTTTATTAACTATCATCTCCACCAAACAGGACAAGCTTGCATCTGTTATAGTTTTGGAGAAAAATGTGTTCATTTCATGTATGCGCGAAATGCCTTAAAAATGGCTTTAAAATGGACTTGGAGCATGGAGACGATTATCTAGGGATTGCAAGATAACCAAACAAAACTTTTAGTGGATTTCTACTTATTTTATTAAATATCATCTCCACCAAACAGGACAAGCTTGCATCTGTTATAGTTTTGGAGAAAAATGTGTTCATTTCATGTATGCGCGAAATGCCTTAAAAATGGCTTTAAAATGGATTTGGAGCATGGAGACGATTATCTCGGGATTGCAATATAACCAAACAAAACTTTTAATGGATTTCTACTAATTTTATTAAATATCATCTCCACCAAACAGGACAAGCTTGCATCTGTTATAGTTTTGGAGAAAAATGTGTTCATTTCATGTATGCGCGAAATGCCTTAAAAATGGCTTTAAAATGGATTTGGAGCATGGAGACGATTATCTCGGGATTGCAAGATAACCAAACAAAACTTTTAGTGGATTTCTACTTATTTTATTAAATATCATCTCCACCAAACAGGACAAGCTTGCATCTGTTATAGTTTTGGAGAAAAATGTGTTCATTTCATGTATGCGCGAAATGCCTTAAAAATGGCTTTAAAATGGATTTGGAGCATGGAGACGATTATCTCGGGATTGCAAGATAACCAAACAAAACTTTTAGTGGATTTCTACTTATTTTATTAAATATCATCTCCACCAAACAGGACAAGCTTGCATCTGTTATAGTTTTGGAGAAAAATGTGTTCATTTCATGTATGCGCAAAATGCCTTTGAAATGGCTTTAAAATGGATTTGGAGCATGGAGACGATTATCTCGGGATTGCAAGATAACCAAACAAAACTTTTAGTGGATTTCTACTTATTTTATTAAATATCATCTCCACCAAACAGGACAAGCTTGCATCTGTTATAGTTTTGGAGAAAAATGTGTTAATTTCATGTATGCGCGAAATGCCTTAAAAATGGCTTTAAAATGGATTTGGAGCATGGAGACGATTATCTCGGGATTGCAAGATAACCAAACAAAACTTTTAGTGGATTTCTACTTATTTTATTAAATATCATCTCCACCAAACAGGACAAGCTTGCATCTGTTATAGTTTTCGAGAAAAATGTGTTCATTTCATGTATGCGCGAAATGCCTTAAAAATGGCTTTAAAATGGATTTGGAGCATGGAGACGATTATCTCGGGATTGCAAGATAACCAAACAAAACGTTTAGTGGATTTCTACTTATTTTATTAAATATCATCTCCACCAAACAGGACAAGCTTGCATCTGTTATAGTTTTGGAGAAAAATGTGTTCATTTCATGTATGCGCGAAATGCCTTAAAAATGGCTTTAAAATGGATTTGGAGCATGGAGACGATTATCTCGGGATTGCAAGATAACCAAACAAAACTTTTAGTGGATTTCTACTTATTTTATTAAATATCATCTCCACCAAACAGGACAAGCTTGCATCTGTTATAGTTTTGGAGAAAAATGTGTTCATTTCATGTATGCGCGAAATGCCTTAAAAATGGCTTTAAAATGGATTTGGAGCATGGAGACGATTATCTCGGGATTGCAATATAACCAAACAAAACTTTTAGTGGATTTCTACTTATTTTATTAAATATCATCTCCACCAAACAGGACAAGCTTGCATCTGTTATAGTTTTGGAGAAAAATGTGTTCATTTCATGTATGCGCGAAATGCCTTAAAAATGGCTTTAAAATGGATTTGGAGCATGGAGACGATTATCTCGGGATTGCAAGATAACCAAACAAAACTTTTAGTGGATTTCTACTTATTTTATTAAATATCATCTCCACCAAACAGGACAAGCTTGCATCTGTTATAGTTTTGGAGAAAAATGTGTTCATTTCATGTATGCGCGAAATGCCTTAAAAATGGCTTTAAAATGGATTTGGAGCATGGAGACGATTATCTCGGGATTGCAAGATAACCAAACAAAACTTTTAGTGGATTTCTACTTATTTTATTAAATATCATCTCCACCAAACAGGACAAGCTTGCATCTGTTATAGTTTTGGAGAAAAATGTGTTCATTTCATGTATGCG
This sequence comes from Anomaloglossus baeobatrachus, assembly GCF_048569485.1. Taxonomy (NCBI): domain Eukaryota; kingdom Metazoa; phylum Chordata; class Amphibia; order Anura; family Aromobatidae; genus Anomaloglossus; species Anomaloglossus baeobatrachus. The sequence continues at coordinate 225,661 of NW_027441825.1, read as the reverse complement.
CGAAATGCCTTAAAAATGGCTTTAAAATGGATTTGGAGCATGGAGACGATTATCTCGGGATTGCAAGATAACCAAACAAAACTTTTAGTGGATTTCTACTTATTTTATTAAATATCATCTCCACCAAACAGGACAAGCTTGCATCTGTTATAGTTTTGGAGAAAAATGTGTTCATTTCATGTATGCGCGAAATGCCTTAAAAATGGCTTTAAAATGGATTTGGAGCATGGAGACGATTATCTCGGGATTGCAAGATAACCAAACAAAACTTTTAGTGGATTTCTACTTATTTTATTAAATATCATCTCCACCAAACAGGACAAGCTTGCATGTGTTATAGTTTTGGAGAAAAATGTGTTCATTTCATGTATGCGCAAAATGCCTTTGAAATGGCTTTAAAATGGATTTGGAGCATGGAGACGATTATCTCAGGATGGCAATATAAACAAACGAAACTTTTAGTAGATTTCTACTTATTTTATTAAATATTATCTCCACCAAACAGGACAAGCTTGCATCTGTTATAGTTTTGGAGAAAAATGTGTTCATTTCATGTATGCGCGAAATGCCTTAAAAATGGCTTTAAAATGGATTTGGAGCATGGAGACGATTATCTCGGGATTGCAAGATAACCAAACAAAACTTTTAGTGGATTTCTACTTATTTTATTAAATATCATCTCCACCAAACAGGACAAGCTTGCATCTGTTATAGTTTTGGAGAAAAATGTGTTCATTTCATGTATGCGCGAAATGCCTTAAAAATGGCTTTAAAATGGATTTGGAGCATGGAGACGATTATCTCGGGATTGCAAGATAACCAAACAAAACTTTTAGTGGATTTCTACTTATTTTATTAAATATCATCTCCACCAAACAGGACAAGCTTGCATCTGTTATAGTTTTGGAGAAAAATGTGTTCATTTCATGTATGCGCGAAATGCCTTAAAAATGGCTTTAAAATGGATTTGGAGCATGGAGACGATTATCTCGGGATTGCAAGATAACCAAACAAAACTTTTAGTGGATTTCTACTTATTTTATTAAATATCATCTCCACCAAACAGGACAAGCTTGCATCTGTTATAGTTTTGGAGAAAAATGTGTTCATTTCATGTATGCGCGAAATGCCTTAAAAAATGGCTTTAAAATGGATTTGGAGCATGGAGACGATTATCTCGGGATTGCAAGATAACCAAACAAAACTTTTAGTGGATTTCTACTTATTTTATTAAATATCATATCCACCAAACAGGACAAGCTTGCATCTGTTATAGTTTTGGAGAAAAATGTGTTCATTTCATGTATGCGCGAAATGCCTTAAAAATGGCTTTAAAATGGATTTGGAGCATGGAGACGATTATCTCGGGATTGCAAGATAACCAAACAAAACTTTTAGTGGATTTCTACTTATTTTATTAAATATCATCTCCACCAAACAGGACAAGCTTGCATCTGTTATAGTTTTCGAGAAAAATGTGTTCATTTCATGTATGCGCGAAATGCCTTAAAAATGGCTTTAAAATGGATTTGGAGCATGGAGACGATTATCTCGGGATTGCAAGATAACCAAACAAAACGTTTAGTGGATTTCTACTTATTTTATTAAATATCATCTCCACCAAACAGGACAAGCTTGCATCTGTTATAGTTTTGGAGAAAAATGTGTTCATTTCATGTATGCGCGAAATGCCTTAAAAATGGCTTTAAAATGGATTTGGAGCATGAAGACGATTATCTCGGGATTGCAAGATAACCAAACAAAACTTTTAGTGGATTTCTACTTATTTTATTAAATATCATCTCCACCAAACAGGACAAGCTTGCATCTGTTATAGTTTTGGAGAAAAATGTGTTCATTTCATGTATGCGCGAAATGCCTTAAAAATGGCTTTAAAATGGATTTGGAGCATGGAGACGATTATCTCGGGATTGCAATATAACCAAACAAAACTTTTAGTGGATTTCTACTTATTTTATTAAATATCATCTCCACCAAACAGGACAAGCTTGCATCTGTTATAGTTTTGGAGAAAAATGTGTTCATTTCATGTATGCGCGAAATGCCTTAAAAATGGCTTTAAAATGGATTTGGAGCATGGAGACGATTATCTCGGGATTGCAAGATAACCAAACAAAACTTTTAGTGGATTTCTACTTATTTTATTAAATATCATCTCCACCAAACAGGACAAGCTTGCATCTGTTATAGTTTTGGAGAAAAATGTGTTCATTTCATGTATGCGCGAAATGCCTTAAAAATGGCTTTAAAATGGATTTGGAGCATGGAGACGATTATCTCGGGATTGCAAGATAACCAAACAAAACTTTTAGTGGATTTCTACTTATTTTATTAAATATCATCTCCACCAAACAGGACAAGCTTGCATCTGTTATAGTTTTGCAGAAAAATGTGTTCATTTCATGTATGCGCGAAATGCCTTAAAAAATGGCTTTAAAATGGATTTGGAGCATGGAGACGATTATCTCGGGATTGCAAGATAACCAAACAAAACTTTTAGTGGATTTCTACTTATTTTATTAAATATCATCTCCACCAAACAGGACAAGCTTGCATCTGTTATAGTTTTGGAGAAAAATGTGTTCATTTCATGTATGCGCGAAATGCCTTAAAAATGGCTTTAAAATGGATTTGGAGCATGGAGACGATTATCTCGGGATTGCAAGATAACCAAACAAAACTTTTAGTGGATTTCTACTTATTTTATTAAATATCATCTCCACCAAACAGGACAAGCTTGCATGTGTTATAGTTTTGGAGAAAAATGTGTTCATTTCATGTATGCGCAAAATGCCTTTGAAATGGCTTTAAAATGGATTTGGAGCATGGAGACGATTATCTCAGGATGGCAATATAAACAAACGAAACTTTTAGTAGATTTCTACTTATTTTATTAAATATTATCTCCACCAAACAGGACAAGCTTGCATCTGTTATAGTTTTGGAGAAAAATGTGTTCATTTCATGTATGCGCGAAATGCCTTAAAAATGGCTTTAAAATGGATTTGGAGCATGGAGACGATTATCTCGGGATTGCAAGATAACCAAACAAAACTTTTAGTGGATTTCTACTTATTTTATTAAATATCATCTCCACCAAACAGGACAAGCTTGCATCTGTTATAGTTTTGGAGAAAAATGTGTTCATTTCATGTATGCGCGAAATGCCTTAAAAATGGCTTTAAAATGGATTTGGAGCATGGAGACGATTATCTCGGGATTGCAAGATAACCAAACAAAACTTTTAGTGGATTTCTACTTATTTTATTAAATATCATCTCCACCAAACAGGACAAGCTTGCATCTGTTATAGTTTTGGAGAAAAATGTGTTCATTTCATGTATGCGCGAAATGCCTTAAAAATGGCTTTAAAATGGATTTGGAGCATGGAGACGATTATCTCGGGATTGCAAGATAACCAAACAAAACTTTTAGTGGATTTCTACTTATTTTATTAAATATCATCTCCACCAAACAGGACAAGCTTGCATCTGTTATAGTTTTGGAGAAAAATGTGTTCATTTCATGTATGCGCGAAATGCCTTAAAAATGGCTTTAAAATGGACTTGGAGCATGGAGACGATTATCTCGGGATTGCAAGATAACCAAACAAAACTTTTAGTGGATTTCTACTTATTTTATTAAATATCATCTCCACCAAACAGGACAAGCTTGCATCTGTTATAGTTTTGGAGAAAAATGTGTTAATTTCATGTATGCACGAAATGTCTTAAAAATGGCTTTAAAATGGATTTGGAGCATGGAGACGATTATCTCGGGATTGCAATATAACCAAACAAAACTTTTAGTGGATTTCTACTTATTTTATTAAATATCATCTCCACCAAACAGACCAAGCTTGCATCTGTTATAGTTTTGGAGAAAAATGTGTTCATTTCATGTATGCGCGAAATGCCTTAAAAATGGCTTTAAAATGGATTTGGAGCATGTAGACGATTATCTCGGGATTGCAAGATAACCAAACAAAACTTTTAGTGGATTTCTACTTATTTTATTAAATATCATCTCCACCAAACAGGACAAGCTTGCATCTGTTATAGTTTTGGAGAAAAATGTGTTCATTTCATGTATGCGCGAAATGCCTTAAAAATGGCTTTAAAATGGATTTGGAGCATGGAGACGATTATCTCGGGATTGCAAGATAACCAAACAAAACTTTTAGTGGATTTCTACTTATTTTATTAAATATCATCTCCACCAAACAGGACAAGCTTGCATCTGTTATAGTTTTGGAGAAAAATGTGTTCATTTCATGTATGCGCGAAATGCCTTAAAAATGGCTTTAAAATGGATTTGGAGCATGGAGACGATTATCTCGGGATTGCAAGATAACCAAACAAAACGTTTAGTGGATTTCTACTTATTTTATTAAATATCATCTCCACCAAACAGGACAAGCTTGCATCTGTTATAGTTTTGGAGAAAAATGTGTTCATTTCATGTATGCGCGAAATGCCTTAAAAATGGCTTTAAAATGGATTTGGAGCATGGAGACGATTATCTCGGGATTGCAAGATAACCAAACAAAACTTTTAGTGGATTTCTACTTATTTTATTAAATATCATCTCCACCAAACAGGACAAGCTTGCATCTGTTATAGTTTTGGAGAAAAATGTGTTCATTTCATGTATGCGCGAAATGCCTTAAAAATGGCTTTAAAATGGATTTGGAGCATGGAGACGATTATCTCGGGATTGCAAGATAACCAAACAAAACTTTTAGTGGATTTCTACTTATTTTATTAAATATCATCTCCACCAAACAGGACAAGCTTGCATGTGTTATAGTTTTGGAGAAAAATGTGTTCATTTCATGTATGCGCAAAATGCCTTTGAAATGGCTTTAAAATGGATTTGGAGCATGGAGACGATTATCTCGGGATTGCAAGATAACCAAACAAAACTTTTAGTGGATTTCTACTTATTTTATTAAATATCATCTCCACCAAACAGGACAAGCTTGCATCTGTTATAGTTTTGGAGAAAAATGTGTTAATTTCATGTATGCGCGAAATGCCTTAAAAATGGCTTTAAAATGGATTTGGAGCATGGAGACGATTATCTCGGGATTGCAAGATAACCAAACAAAACTTTTAGTGGATTTCTACTTATTTTATTAAATATCATCTCCACCAAACAGGACAAGCTTGCATCTGTTATAGTTTTGGAGAAAATGTGTTCATTTCATGTATGCGCGAAATGCCTTAAAAATGGCTTTAAAATGGATTTGGAGCATGGAGACGATTATCTCGGGATTGCAAGATAACCAAACAAAACGTTTAGTGGATTTCTACTTATTTTATTAAATATCATCTCCACCAAACAGGACAAGCTTGCATCTGTTATAGTTTTGGAGAAAAATGTGTTCATTTCATGTATGCGCGAAATGCCTTAAAAATGGCTTTAAAATAAATTTGGAGCATGGAGACGATTATCTCGGGATTGCAAGATAACCAAACAAAACTTTTAGTGGATTTCTACTTATTTTATTAAATATCATCTCCACCAAACAGGACAAGCTTGCATGTGTTATAGTTTTGGAGAAAAATGTGTTCATTTCATGTATGCGCAAAATGCCTTTGAAATGGCTTTAAAATGGATTTGGAGCATGGAGACGATTATCTCGGGATTGCAAGATAACCAAACAAAACTTTTAGTGGATTTCTACTTATTTTATTAAATATCATCTCCACCAAACAGGACAAGCTTGCATCTGTTATAGTTTTGGAGAAAAATGTGTTAATTTCATGTATGCGCGAAATGCCTTAAAAATGGCTTTAAAATGGATTTGGAGCATGGAGACGATTATCTCGGGATTGCAAGATAACCAAACAAAACTTTTAGTGGATTTCTACTTATTTTATTAAATATCATCTCCACCAAACAGGACAAGCTTGCATCTGTTATAGTTTTGGAGAAAAATGTGTTCATTTCATGTATGCGCGAAATGCCTTAAAAATGGCTTTAAAATGGATTTGGAGCATGGAGACGATTATCTCGGGATTGCAAGATAACCAAACAAAACGTTTAGTGGATTTCTACTTATTTTATTAAATATCATCTCCACCAAACAGGACAAGCTTGCATCTGTTATAGTTTTGGAGAAAAATGTGTTCATTTCATGTATGCGCGAAATGCCTTAAAAATGGCTTTAAAATGGATTTGGAGCATGGAGACGATTATCTCGGGATTGCAAGATAACCAAACAAAACTTTTAGTGGATTTCTACTTATTTTATTAACTATCATCTCCACCAAACAGGACAAGCTTGCATCTGTTATAGTTTTGGAGAAAAATGTGTTCATTTCATGTATGCGCGAAATGCCTTAAAAATGGCTTTAAAATGGACTTGGAGCATGGAGACGATTATCTAGGGATTGCAAGATAACCAAACAAAACTTTTAGTGGATTTCTACTTATTTTATTAAATATCATCTCCACCAAACAGGACAAGCTTGCATCTGTTATAGTTTTGGAGAAAAATGTGTTCATTTCATGTATGCGCGAAATGCCTTAAAAATGGCTTTAAAATGGATTTGGAGCATGGAGACGATTATCTCGGGATTGCAATATAACCAAACAAAACTTTTAGTGGATTTCTACTTATTTTATTAAATATCATCTCCACCAAACAGGACAAGCTTGCATCTGTTATAGTTTTGGAGAAAAATGTGTTCATTTCATGTATGCGCGAAATGCCTTAAAAATGGCTTTAAAATGGATTTGGAGCATGGAGACGATTATCTCGGGATTGCAAGATAACCAAACAAAACTTTTAGTGGATTTCTACTTATTTTATTAAATATCATCTCCACCAAACAGGACAAGCTTGCATCTGTTATAGTTTTGGAGAAAAATGTGTTCATTTCATGTATGCGCGAAATGCCTTAAAAATGGCTTTAAAATGGATTTGGAGCATGGAGACGATTATCTCGGGATTGCAAGATAACCAAACAAAACTTTTAGTGGATTTCTACTTATTTTATTAAATATCATCTCCACCAAACAGGACAAGCTTGCATCTGTTATAGTTTTGGAGAAAAATGTGTTCATTTCATGTATGCGCAAAATGCCTTTGAAATGGCTTTAAAATGGATTTGGAGCATGGAGACGATTATCTCGGGATTGCAAGATAACCAAACAAAACTTTTAGTGGATTTCTACTTATTTTATTAAATATCATCTCCACCAAACAGGACAAGCTTGCATCTGTTATAGTTTTGGAGAAAAATGTGTTAATTTCATGTATGCGCGAAATGCCTTAAAAATGGCTTTAAAATGGATTTGGAGCATGGAGACGATTATCTCGGGATTGCAAGATAACCAAACAAAACTTTTAGTGGATTTCTACTTATTTTATTAAATATCATCTCCACCAAACAGGACAAGCTTGCATCTGTTATAGTTTTCGAGAAAAATGTGTTCATTTCATGTATGCGCGAAATGCCTTAAAAATGGCTTTAAAATGGATTTGGAGCATGGAGACGATTATCTCGGGATTGCAAGATAACCAAACAAAACGTTTAGTGGATTTCTACTTATTTTATTAAATATCATCTCCACCAAACAGGACAAGCTTGCATCTGTTATAGTTTTGGAGAAAAATGTGTTCATTTCATGTATGCGCGAAATGCCTTAAAAATGGCTTTAAAATGGATTTGGAGCATGGAGACGATTATCTCGGGATTGCAAGATAACCAAACAAAACTTTTAGTGGATTTCTACTTATTTTATTAAATATCATCTCCACCAAACAGGACAAGCTTGCATCTGTTATAGTTTTGGAGAAAAATGTGTTCATTTCATGTATGCGCGAAATGCCTTAAAAATGGCTTTAAAATGGATTTGGAGCATGGAGACGATTATCTCGGGATTGCAATATAACCAAACAAAACTTTTAGTGGATTTCTACTTATTTTATTAAATATCATCTCCACCAAACAGGACAAGCTTGCATCTGTTATAGTTTTGGAGAAAAATGTGTTCATTTCATGTATGCGCGAAATGCCTTAAAAATGGCTTTAAAATGGATTTGGAGCATGGAGACGATTATCTCGGGATTGCAAGATAACCAAACAAAACTTTTAGTGGATTTCTACTTATTTTATTAAATATCATCTCCACCAAACAGGACAAGCTTGCATCTGTTATAGTTTTGGAGAAAAATGTGTTCATTTCATGTATGCGCGAAATGCCTTAAAAATGGCTTTAAAATGGATTTGGAGCATGGAGACGATTATCTCGGGATTGCAAGATAAACAAACAAAACTTTTAGTGGATTTCTACTTATTTTATTAAATATCATCTCCACCAAACAGGACAAGCTTGCATCTGTTATAGTTTTGGAGAAAAATGTGTTCATTTCATGTATGCGCGAAATGCCTTAAAAATGGCTTTAAAATGGATTTGGAGCATGGAGACGATTATCTCGGGATTGCAAGATAACCAAACAAAACTTTTAGTGGATTTCTACTTATTTTATTAAATATCATCTCCACCAAACAGGACAAGCTTGCATCTGTTATAGTTTTGGAGAAAAATGTGTTCATTTCATGTATGCGCGAAATGCCTTAAAAATGGCTTTAAAATGGATTTGGAGCATGGAGACGATTATCTCGGGATTGCAAGATAACCAAACAAAACTTTTAGTGGATTTCTACTTATTTTATTAAATATCATCTCCACCAAACAGGACAAGCTTGCATGTGTTATAGTTTTGGAGAAAAATGTGTTCATTTCATGTATGCGCAAAATGCCTTTGAAATGGCTTTAAAATGGATTTGGAGCATGGAGACGATTATCTCAGGATGGCAATATAAACAAACGAAACTTTTAGTAGATTTCTACTTATTTTATTAAATATTATCTCCACCAAACAGGACAAGCTTGCATCTGTTATAGTTTTGGATTAAAATGTGTTCATTTCATGTATGCGCGAAATGCCTTAAAAATGGCTTTAAAATGGATTTGGAGCATGGAGACGATTATCTCGGGATTGCAAGATAACCAAACAAAACTTTTAGTGGATTTCTACTTATTTTATTAAATATCATCTCCACCAAACAGGACAAGCTTGCATCTGTTATAGTTTTGGAGAAAAATGTGTTCATTTCATGTATGCGCGAAATGCCTTAAAAATGGCTTTAAAATGGATTTGGAGCATGGAGACGATTATCTCGGGATTGCAAGATAACCAAACAAAACTTTTAGTGGATTTCTACTTATTTTATTAAATATCATCTCCACCAAACAGGACAAGCTTGCATCTGTTATAGTTTTGGAGAAAAATGTGTTCATTTCATGTATGCGCGAAATGCCTTAAAAATGGCTTTAAAATGGATTTGGAGCATGGAGACGATTATCTCGGGATTGCAAGATAACCAAACAAAACTTTTAGTGGATTTCTACTTATTTTATTAAATATCATCTCCACCAAACAGGACAAGCTTGCATCTGTTATAGTTTTGGAGAAAAATGTGTTCATTTCATGTATGCGCGAAATGCCTTAAAAATGGCTTTAAAATGGACTTGGAGCATGGAGACGATTATCTCGGGATTGCAAGATAACCAAACAAAACTTTTAGTGGATTTCTACTTATTTTATTAAATATCATCTCCACCAAACAGGACAAGCTTGCATCTGTTATAGTTTTGGAGAAAAATGTGTTCATTTCATGTATGCGCGAAATGTCTTAAAAATGGCTTTAAAATGGATTTGGAGCATGGAGACGATTATCTCGGGATTGCAATATAACCAAACAAAACTTTTAGTGGATTTCTACTTATTTTATTAAATATCATCTCCACCAAACAGGACAAGCTTGCATCTGTTATAGTTTTGGAGAAAAATGTGTTCATTTCATGTATGCGCGAAATGCCTTAAAAATGGCTTTAAAATGGATTTGGAGCATGGAGACGATTATCTCGGGATTGCAAGATAACCAAACAAAACTTTTAGTGGATTTCTACTTATTTTATTAAATATCATCTCCACCAAACAGGACAAGCTTGCATCTGTTATAGTTTTGGAGAAAAATGTGTTCATTTCATGTATGCGCGAAATGCCTTAAAAATGGCTTTAAAATGGATTTGGAGCATGGAGACGATTATCTCGGGATTGCAAGATAACCAAACAAAACTTTTAGTGGATTTCTACTTATTTTATTAAATATCATCTCCACCAAACAGGACAAGCTTGCATCTGTTATAGTTTTGGAGAAAAATGTGTTCATTTCATGTATGCGCGAAATGTCTTAAAAATGGCTTTAAAATGGATTTGGAGCATGGAGACGATTATCTCGGGATTGCAAGATAACCAAACAAAACTTTTAGTGGATTTCTACTTATTTTATTAAATATCATCTCCACCAAACAGGACAAGCTTGCATCTGTTATAGTTTTGGAGAAAAATGTGTTCATTTCATGTATGCGCGAAATGCCTTAAAAATGGCTTTAAAATGGATTTGGAGCATGGAGACGATTATCTCGGGATTGCAAGATAACCAAACAAAACTTTTAGTGGATTTCTACTTATTTTATTAAATATCATCTCCACCAAACAGGACAAGCTTGCATCTGTTATAGTTTTGGAGAAAAATGTGTTCATTTCATGTATGCGCGAAATGCCTTAAAAATGGCTTTAAAATGGATTTGGAGCATGGAGACGATTATCTCGGGATTGCAAGATAACCAAACAAAACTTTTAGTGGATTTCTACTTATTTTATTAAATATCATCTCCACCAAACAGGACAAGCTTGCATCTGTTATAGTTTTGGAGAAAAATGTGTTCATTTCATGTATGCGCGAAATGCCTTAAAAATGGCTTTAAAATGGATTTGGAGCATGGAGACGATTATCTCGGGATTGCAATATAACCAAACAAAACTTTTAGTGGATTTCTACTTATTTTATTAAATATCATCTCCACCAAACAGGACAAGCTTGCATCTGTTATAGTTTTGGAGAAAAATGTGTTCATTTCATGTATGCGCGAAATGCCTTAAAAATGGCTTTAAAATGGATTTGGAGCATGGAGACGATTATCTCGGGATTGCAAGATAACCAAACAAAACTTTTAGTGGATTTCTACTTATTTTATTAAATATCATCTCCACCAAACAGGACAAGCTTGCATCTGTTATAGTTTTGGAGAAAAATGTGTTCATTTCATGTATGCGCGAAATGCCTTAAAAATGGCTTTAAAATGGATTTGGAGCATGGAGACGATTATCTCGGGATTGCAAGATAACCAAACAAAACTTTTAGTGGATTTCTACTTATTTTATTAAATATCATCTCCACCAAACAGGACAAGCTTGCATCTGTTATAGTTTTGGAGAAAAATGTGTTCATTTCATGTATGCGCGAAATGCCTTAAAAATGGCTTTAAAATGGATTTGGAGCATGGAGACGATTATCTCGGGATTGCAATATAACCAAACAAAACTTTTAGTGGATTTCTACTTATTTTATTAAATATCATCTCCACCAAACAGGACAAGCTTGCATCTGTTATAGTTTTGGAGAAAAATGTGTTCATTTCATGTATGCGCGAAATGCCTTAAAAATGGCTTTAAAATGGATTTGGAGCATGGAGACGATTATCTCGGGATTGCAAGATAACCAAACAAAACTTTTAGTGGATTTCTACTTATTTTATTAAATATCATCTCCACCAAACAGGACAAGCTTGCATCTGTTATAGTTTTGGAGAAAAATGTGTTCATTTCATGTATGCGCGAAATGCCTTAAAAATGGCTTTAAAATGGATTTGGAGCATGGAGACGATTATCTCAGGATGGCAATATAAACAAACGAAACTTTTAGTAGATTTCTACTTATTTTATTAAATATTATCTCCACCAAACAGGACAAGCTTCCATCTGTTATAGTTTTGGAGAAAAATGTGTTCATTTCATGTATGCGCGAAATGCCTTAAAAATGGCTTTAAAATGGATTTGGAGCATGGAGACGATTATCTCGGGATTGCAAGATAACCAAACAAAACTTTTAGTGGATTTCTACTTATTTTATTAAATATCATCTCCACCAAACAGGACAAGCTTGCATCTGTTATAGTTTTGGAGAAAAATGTGTTCATTTCATGTATGCGCGAAATGCCTTAAAAATGGCTTTAAAATGGATTTGGAGCATGGAGACGATTATCTCGGGATTGCAAGATAACCAAACAAAACTTTTAGTGGATTTCTACTTATTTTATTAAATATCATCTCCACCAAACAGGACAAGCTTGCATCTGTTATAGTTTTGGAGAAAAATGTGTTCATTTCATGTATGCGCGAAATGCCTTAAAAATGGCTTTAAAATGGATTTGGAGCATGGAGACGATTATCTCAGGATGGCAATATAAACAAACGAAACTTTTAGTAGATTTCTACTTATTTTATTAAATATTATCTCCACCAAACAGGACAAGCTTCCATCTGTTATAGTTTTGGAGAAAAATGTGTTCATTTCATGTATGCGCGAAATGCCTTAAAAATGGCTTTAAAATGGATTTGGAGCATGGAGACGATTATCTCGGGATTGCAAGATAACCAAACAAAACTTTTAGTGGATTTCTACTTATTTTATTAAATATCATCTCCACCAAACAAGACAAGCTTGCATCTGTTATAGTTTTGGAGAAAAATGTGTTCATTTCATGTATGCGCGAAATGCCTTAAAAATGGCTTTAAAATGGATTTGGAGCATGGAGACGATTATCTCGGGATTGCAAGATAACCAAACAAAACTTTTAGTGGATTTCTACTTATTTTATTAAATATCATCTCCACCAAACAGGACAAGCTTGCATCTGTTATAGTTTTGGAGAAAAATGTGTTCATTTCATGTATGCGCGAAATGCCTTAAAAATGGCTTTAAAATGGATTTGGCGCATGGAGACGATTATCTCGGGATTGCAATATAACCAAACAAAACTTTTAGTGGATTTCTACTTATTTTATTAAATATCATCTCCACCAAACAGGACAAGCTTGCATCTGTTATAGTTTTGGAGAAAAATGTGTTCATTTCATGTATGCGCGAAATGCCTTAAAAATGGCTTTAAAATGGATTTGGAGCATGGAGACGATTATCTCGGGATTGCAAGATAACCAAACAAAACTTTTAGTGGATTTCTACTTATTTTATTAAATATCATCTCCACCAAACAGGACAAGCTTGCATCTGTTATAGTTTTGGAGAAAAATGTGTTCATTTCATGTATGCGCGAAATGCCTTAAAAATGGCTTTAAAATGGATTTGGAGCATGGAGACGATTATCTCGGGATTGCAAGATAACCAAACAAAACTTTTAGTGGATTTCTACTTATTTTATTAAATATCATCTCCACCAAACAGGACAAGCTTGCATCTGTTATAGTTTTGGAGAAAAATGTGTTCATTTCATGTATGCGCGAAATGCCTTAAAAATGGCTTTAAAATGGATTTGGAGCATGGAGACGATTATCTCGGGATTGCAAGATAACCAAACAAAACTTTTAGTGGATTTCTACTTATTTTATTAAATATCATCTCCACCAAACAGGACAAGCTTGCATGTGTTATAGTTTTGGAGAAAAATGTGTTAATTTCATGTATGCGCAAAATGCCTTTGAAATGGCTTTAAAATGGATTTGGAGCATGGAGACGATTATCTCGGGATTGCAAGATAACCAAACAAAACTTTTAGTGGATTTCTACTTATTTTATTAAATATCATCTCCACCAAACAGGACAAGCTTGCATCTGTTATAGTTTTGGAGAAAAATGTGTTCATTTCATGTATGCGCGAAATGCCTTAAAAATGGCTTTAAAATGGATTTGGAGCATGGAGACGATTATCTCGGGATTGCAAGATAACCAAACAAAACTTTTAGTGGATTTCTACTTATTTTATTAAATATCATCTCCACCAAACAGGACAAGCTTGCATCTGTTATAGTTTTGGAGAAAAATGTGTTCATTTCATGTATGCGCGAAATGCCTTAAAAATGGCTTTAAAATGGATTTGGAGCATGGAGACGATTATCTCGGGATTGCAAGATAACCAAACAAAACTTTTAGTGGATTTCTACTTATTTTATTAAATATCATCTGCACCAAACAGGACAAGCTTGCATCTGTTATAGTTTTGGAGAAAAATGTGTTCATTTCATGTATGCGCGAAATGCCTTAAAAATGGCTTTAAAATGGATTTGGAGCATGGAGACGATTATCTCGGGATTGCAAGATAACCAAACAAAACTTTTAGTGTATTTCTACTTATTTTATTAAATATCATCTCCACCAAACAGGACAAGCTTGCATGTGTTATAGTTTTGGAGAAAAATGTGTTCATTTCATGTATGCGCAAAATGCCTTTGAAATGGCTTTAAAATGGATTTGGAGCATGGAGACGATTATCTCAGGATGGCAATATAAACAAACGAAACTTTTAGTAGATTTCTACTTATTTTATTAAATATTATCTCCACCAAACAGGACAAGCTTGCATCTGTTATAGTTTTGGAGAAAAATGTGTTCATTTCATGTATGCGCGAAATGCCTTAAAAATGGCTTTAAAATGGATTTGGTGCATGGAGACGATTATCTCGGGATTGCAAGATAACCAAACAAAACTTTTAGTGGATTTCTACTTATTTTATTAAATATCATCTCCACCAAACAGGACAAGCTTGCATCTGTTATAGTTTTGGAGAAAAATGTGTTCATTTCATGTATGCGCGAAATGCCTTAAAAATGGCTTTAAAATGGATTTGGAGCATGGAGACGATTATCTCGGGATTGCAATATAACCAAACAAAACTTTTAGTGGATTTCTACTTATTTTATTAAATATCATCTCCACCAAACAGGACAAGCTTGCATCTGTTATAGTTTTGGAGAAAAATGTGTTCATTTCATGTATGCGCGAAATGCCTTAAAAATGGCTTTAAAATGGATTTGGAGCATGGAGACGATTATCTCGGGATTGCAAGATAACCAAACAAAACTTTTAGTGGATTTCTACTTATTTTATTAAATATCATCTCCACCAAACAGGACAAGCTTGCATCTGTTATAGTTTTGGAGAAAAATGTGTTCATTTCATGTATGCGCGAAATGCCTTAAAAATGGCTTTAAAATGGATTTGGAGCATGGAGACGATTATCTCAGGATGGCAATATAAACAAACGAAACTTTTAGTAGATTTCTACTTATTTTATTAAATATTATCTCCACCAAACAGGACAAGCTTGCATCTGTTATAGTTTTGGAGAAAAATGTGTTCATTTCATGTATGCGCGAAATGCCTTAAAAATGGCTTTAAAATGGATTTGGAGCATGGAGACGATTATCTCGGGATTGCAAGATAACCAAACAAAACTTTTAGTGGATTTCTACTTATTTTATTAAATATCATCTCCACCAAACAAGACAAGCTTGCATCTGTTATAGTTTTGGAGAAAAATGTGTTCATTTCATGTATGCGCGAAATGCCTTAAAAATGGCTTTAAAATGGATTTGGAGCATGGAGACGATTATCTCGGGATTGCAAGATAACCAAACAAAACTTTTAGTGGATTTCTACTTATTTTATTAAATATCATCTCCACCAAACAGGACAAGCTTGCATCTGTTATAGTTTTGGAGAAAAATGTGTTCATTTCATGTATGCGCGAAATGCCTTAAAAATGGCTTTAAAATGGATTTGGAGCATGGAGACGATTATCTCGGGATTGCAATATAACCAAACAAAACTTTTAGTGGATTTCTACTTATTTTATTAAATATCATCTCCACCAAACAGGACAAGCTTGCATCTGTTATAGTTTTGGAGAAAAATGTGTTCATTTCATGTATGCGCGAAATGCCTTAAAAATGGCTTTAAAATGGATTTGGAGCATGGAGACGATTATCTCGGGATTGCAAGATAACCAAACAAAACTTTTAGTGGATTTCTACTTATTTTATTAAATATCATCTCCACCAAACAGGACAAGCTTGCATCTGTTATAGTTTTGGAGAAAAATGTGTTCATTTCATGTATGCGCGAAATGCCTTAAAAATGGCTTTAAAATGGATTTGGAGCATGCAGACGATTATCTCGGGATTGCAAGATAACCAAACAAAACTTTTAGTGGATTTCTACTTATTTTATTAAATATCATCTCCACCAAACAGGACAAGCTTGCATCTGTTATAGTTTTGGAGAAAAATGTGTTCATTTCATGTATGCGCGAAATGCCTTAAAAATGGCTTTAAAATGGATTTGGAGCATGGAGACGATTATCTCGGGATTGCAAGATAACCAAACAAAACTTTTAGTGGATTTCTACTTATTTTATTAAATATCATCTCCACCAAACAGGACAAGCTTGCATGTGTTATAGTTTTGGAGAAAAATGTGTTCATTTCATGTATGCGCAAAATGCCTTTGAAATGGCTTTAAAATGGATTTGGAGCATGGAGACGATTATCTCAGGATGGCAATATAAACAAACGAAACTTTTAGTAGATTTCTACTTATTTTATTAAATATTATCTCCACCAAACAGGACAAGCTTGCATCTGTTATAGTTTTGGAGAAAAATGTGTTCATTTCATGTATGCGCGAAATGCCTTAAAAATGGCTTTAAAATGGATTTGGAGCATGGAGACGATTATCTCAGGATGGCAATATAAACAAACGAAACTTTTAGTAGATTTCTACTTATTTTATTAAATATTATCTCCACCAAACAGGACAAGCTTGCATCTGTTATAGTTTTGGAGAAAAATGTGTTCATTTCATGTATGCGCGAAATGCCTTAAAAATGGCTTTAAAATGGATTTGGAGCATGCAGACGATTATCTCGGGATTGCAAGATAACCAAACAAAACTTTTAGTGGATTTCTACTTATTTTATTAAATATCATCTCCACCAAACAGGACAAGCTTGCATCTGTTATAGTTTTGGAGAAAAATGTGTTCATTTCATGTATGCGCGAAATGCCTTAAAAATGGCTTTAAAATGGATTTGGAGCATGGAGACGATTATCTCGGGATTGCAATATAACCAAACAAAACTTTTAGTGGATTTCTACTTATTTTATTAAATATCATCTCCACCAAACAGGACAAGCTTGCATCTGTTATAGTTTTGGAGAAAAATGTGTTCATTTCATGTATGCGCGAAATGCCTTAAAAATGGCTTTAAAATGGATTTGGAGCATGGAGACGTATCTCGGGATTGCAAGATAACCAAACAAAACTTTTAGTGGATTTCTACTTATTTTATTAAATATCATCTCCACCAAACAGGACAAGCTTGCATCTGTTATAGTTTTGGAGAAAAATGTGTTCATTTCATGTATGCGCGAAATGCCTTAAAAATGGCTTTAAAATGGATTTGGAGCATGGAGACGATTATCTCAGGATGGCAATATAAACAAACGAAACTTTTAGTAGATTTCTACTTATTTTATTAAATATTATCTCCACCAAACAGGACAAGCTTGCATCTGTTATAGTTTTGGAGAAAAATGTGTTCATTTCATGTATGCGCGAAATGCCTTAAAAATGGCTTTAAAATAGATTTGGAGCATGGAGACGATTATCTCGGGATTGCAAGATAACCAAACAAAACTTTTAGTGGATTTCTACTTATTTTATTAAATATCATCTCCACCAAACAGGACAAGCTTGCATCTGTTATAGTTTTGGAGAAAAATGTGTTCATTTCATGTATGCGCGAAATGCCTTAAAAATGGCTTTAAAATGGATTTGGAGCATGGAGACGATTATCTCGGGATTGCAAGATAACCAAACAAAACTTTTAGTGGATTTCTACTTATTTTATTAAATATCATCTCCACCAAACAGGACAAGCTTGCATCTGTTATAGTTTTGGAGAAAAATGTGTTCATTTCATGTATGCGCGAAATGCCTTAAAAATGGCTTTAAAATGGATTTGGAGCATGGAGACGATTATCTCGGGATTGCAAGATAACCAAACAAAACTTTTAGTGGATTTCTACTTATTTTATTAAATATCATCTCCACCAAACAGGACAAGCTTGCATCTGTTATAGTTTTGGAGAAAAATGTGTTCATTTCATGTATGCGCGAAATGCCTTAAAAATGGCTTTAAAATGGATTTGGAGCATGGAGACGATTATCTCGGGATTGCAATATAACCAAACAAAACTTTTAGTGGATTTCTACTTATTTTATTAAATATCATCTCCACCAAACAGGACAAGCTTGCATCTGTTATAGTTTTGGAGAAAAATGTGTTCATTTCATGTATGCGCGAAATGCCTTAAAAATGGCTTTAAAATGGATTTGGAGCATGGAGACGATTATCTCGGGATTGCAAGATAACCAAACAAAACTTTTAAAGGATTTCTACTTATTTTATTAAATATCATCTCCACCAAACAGGACAAGCTTGCATCTGTTATAGTTTTGGAGAAAAATGTGTTCATTTCATGTATGCGCGAAATGCCTTAAAAATGGCTTTAAAATGGATTTGGAGCATGGAGACGATTATCTCGGGATTGCAAGATAACCAAACAAAACTTTTAGTGGATTTCTACTTATTTTATTAAATATCATCTCCACCAAACAGGACAAGCTTGCATCTGTTATAGTTTTGGAGAAAAATGTGTTCATTTCATGTATGCGCGAAATGCCTTAAAAATGGCTTTAAAATGGATTTGGAGCATGGAGACGATTATCTCGGGATTGCAAGATAACCAAACAAAACTTTTAGTGGATTTCTACTTATTTTATTAAATATCATCTCCACCAAACAGGACAAGCTTGCATCTGTTATAGTTTTGGAGAAAAATGTGTTCATTTCATGTATGCGCGAAATGCCTTAAAAATGGCTTTAAAATGGATTTGGAGCATGGAGACGATTATCTCGGGATTGCAAGATAACCAAACAAAACTTTTAGTGGATTTCTACTTATTTTATTAAATATCATCTCCACCAAACAGGACAAGCTTGCATCTGTTATAGTTTTGGAGAAAAATGTGTTCATTTCATGTATGCGCGAAATGCCTTAAAAATGGCTTTAAAATGGATTTGGAGCATGGAGACGATTATCTCGGGATTGCAAGATAACCAAACAAAACTTTTAGTGGATTTCTACTTATTTTATTAAATATCATCTCCACCAAACAGGACAAGCTTGCATCTGTTATAGTTTTGGAGAAAAATGTGTTCATTTCATGTATGCGCGAAATGCCTTAAAAATGGCTTTAAAATGGATTTGGAGCATGGAGACGATTATCTCAGGATGGCAATATAAACAAACGAAACTTTTAGTAGATTTCTACTTATTTTATTAAATATTATCTCCACCAAACAGGACAAGCTTGCATCTGTTATAGTTTTGGAGAAAAATGTGTTCATTTCATGTATGCGCGAAATGCCTTAAAAATGGCTTTAAAATAGATTTGGAGCATGGAGACGATTATCTCGGGATTGCAAGATAACCAAACAAAACTTTTAGTGGATTTCTACTTATTTTATTAAATATCATCTCCACCAAACAGGACAAGCTTGCATCTGTTATAGTTTTGGAGAAAAATGTGTTCATTTCATGTATGCGCGAAATGCCTTAAAAATGGCTTTAAAATGGATTTGGAGCATGGAGACGATTATCTCGGGATTGCAAGATAACCAAACAAAACTTTTAGTGGATTTCTACTTATTTTATTAAATATCATCTCCACCAAACAGGACAAGCTTGCATCTGTTATAGTTTTGGAGAAAAATGTGTTCATTTCATGTATGCGCGAAATGCCTTAAAAATGGCTTTAAAATGGATTTGGAGCATGGAGACGATTATCTCGGGATTGCAAGATAACCAAACAAAACTTTTAGTGGATTTCTACTTATTTTATTAAATATCATCTCCACCAAACAGGACAAGCTTGCATCTGTTATAGTTTTGGAGAAAAATGTGTTCATTTCATGTATGCGCGAAATGCCTTAAAAATGGCTTTAAAATGGATTTGGAGCATGGAGACGATTATCTCGGGATTGCAATATAACCAAACAAAACTTTTAGTGGATTTCTACTTATTTTATTAAATATCATCTCCACCAAACAGGACAAGCTTGCATCTGTTATAGTTTTGGAGAAAAATGTGTTCATTTCATGTATGCGCGAAATGCCTTAAAAATGGCTTTAAAATGGATTTGGAGCATGGAGACGATTATCTCGGGATTGCAAGATAACCAAACAAAACTTTTAAAGGATTTCTACTTATTTTATTAAATATCATCTCCACCAAACAGGACAAGCTTGCATCTGTTATAGTTTTGGAGAAAAATGTGTTCATTTCATGTATGCGCGAAATGCCTTAAAAATGGCTTTAAAATGGATTTGGAGCATGGAGACGATTATCTCGGGATTGCAAGATAACCAAACAAAACTTTTAGTGGATTTCTACTTATTTTATTAAATATCATCTCCACCAAACAGGACAAGCTTGCATCTGTTATAGTTTTGGAGAAAAATGTGTTCATTTCATGTATGCGCGAAATGCCTTAAAAATGGCTTTAAAATGGATTTGGAGCATGGAGACGATTATCTCGGGATTGCAAGATAACCAAACAAAACTTTTAGTGGATTTCTACTTATTTTATTAAATATCATCTCCACCAAACAGGACAAGCTTGCATCTGTTATAGTTTTGGAGAAAAATGTGTTCATTTCATGTATGCGCGAAATGCCTTAAAAATGGCTTTAAAATGGGTTTGGAGCATGGAGACGATTATCTCGGGATTGCAAGATAACCAAACAAAACTTTTAGTGGATTTCTACTTATTTTATTAAATATCATCTCCACCAAACAGGACAAGCTTGCATCTGTTATAGTTTTGGAGAAAAATGTGTTCATTTCATGTATGCGCGAAATGCCTTAAAAATGGCTTTAAAATGGATTTGGAGCATGGAGACGATTATCTCGGGATTGCAAGATAACCAAACAAAACTTTTAGTGGATTTCTACTTATTTTATTAAATATCATCTCCACCAAACAGGACAAGCTTGCATCTGTTATAGTTTTGGAGAAAAATGTGTTCATTTCATGTATGCGCGAAATGCCTTAAAAATGGCTTTAAAATGGATTTGGAGCATGGAGACGATTATCTCGGGATTGCAATATAACCAAACAAAACTTTTAGTGGATTTCTACTTATTTTATTAAATATCATCTCCACCAAACAGGACAAGCTTGCATCTGTTATAGTTTTGGAGAAAAATGTGTTCATTTCATGTATGCGCGAAATGCCTTAAAAATGGCTTTAAAATGGATTTGGAGCATGGAGACGATTATCTCGGGATTGCAAGATAACCAAACAAAACTTTTAGTGGATTTCTACTTATTTTATTAAATATCATCTCCACCAAACAGGACAAGCTTGCATCTGTTATAGTTTTGGAGAAAAATGTGTTCATTTCATGTATGCGCGAAATGCCTTAAAAATGGCTTTAAAATGGATTTGGAGCATGGAGACGATTATCTCGGGATTGCAAGATAACCAAACAAAACTTTTAGTGGATTTCTACTTATTTTATTAAATATCATCTCCACCAAACAGGACAAGCTTGCATCTGTTATAGTTTTGGAGAAAAATGTGTTCATTTCATGTATGCGCGAAATGCCTTAAAAATGGCTTTAAAATGGATTTGGAGCATGGAGACGATTATCTCGGGATTGCAAGATAACCAAACAAAACTTTTAGTGGATTTCTACTTATTTTATTAAATATCATCTCCACCAAACAGGACAAGCTTGCATGTGTTATAGTTTTGGAGAAAAATGTGTTCATTTCATGTATGCGCAAAATGCCTTTGAAATGGCTTTAAAATGGATTTGGAGCATGGAGACGATTATCTCAGGATGGCAATATAAACAAACGAAACTTTTAGTAGATTTCTACTTATTTTATTAAATATTATCTCCACCAAACAGGACAAGCTTGCATCTGTTATAGTTTTGGAGAAAAATGTGTTCATTTCATGTATGCGCGAAATGCCTTAAAAATGGCTTTAAAGTGGATTTGGAGCATGGAGACGATTATCTCGGGATTGCAAGATAACCAAACAAAACTTTTAGTGGATTTCTACTTATTTTATTAAATATCATCTCCACCAAACAGGACAAGCTTGCATCTGTTATAGTTTTGGAGAAAAATGTGTTCATTTCATGTATGCGCGAAATGCCTTAAAAATGGCTTTAAAATGGATTTGGAGCATGGAGACGATTATCTCGGGATTGCAAGATAACCAAACAAAACTTTTAGTGGATTTCTACTTATTTTATTAAATATCATCTCCACCAAACAGGACAAGCTTGCATCTGTTATAGTTTTGGAGAAAAAAGTGTTCATTTCATGTATGCGCGAAATGCCTTAAAAATGGCTTTAAAATGGATTTGGAGCATGGAGACGATTATCTCGGGATTGCAAGATAACCAAACAAAACTTTTAGTGGATTTCTACTTATTTTATTATATGTCATCTCCACCAAACAGGACAAGCTTGCATCTGTTATAGTTTTGGAGAAAAATGTGTTCATTTCATGTATGCGCGAAATGCCTTAAAAATGGCTTTAAAATGGATTTGGAGCATGGAGACGATTATCTCGGGATTGCAAGATAACCAAACAAAACTTTTAGTGGATTTCTACTTATTTTATTAAATATCATCTCCACCAAACAGGACAAGCTTGCATCTGTTATAGTTTTGGAGAAAAATGTGTTCATTTCATGTATGCGCGAAATGCCTTAAAAATGGCTTTAAAATGGATTTGGAGCATGGAGACGATTATCTCGGGATTGCAATATAACCAAACAAAACTTTTAGTGGATTTCTACTTATTTTATTAAATATCATCTCCACCAAACAGGACAAGCTTGCATCTGTTATAGTTTTGGAGAAAAATGTGTTCATTTCATGTATGCGCAAAATGCCTTTGAAATGGCTTTAAAATGGATTTGGAGCATGGAGACGATTATCTCGGGATTGCAAGATAACCAAACAAAACTTTTAGTGGATTTCTACTTATTTTATTAAATATCATCTCCACCAAACAGGACAAGCTTGCATCTGTTATAGTTTTGGAGAAAAATGTGTTCATTTCATGTATGCGCGAAATGCCTTAAAAATGGCTTTAAAATGGATTTTGAGCATGGAGACGATTATCTCGGGATTGCAAGATAACCAAACAAAACTTTTAGTGGATTTCTACTTATTTTATTAAATATCATCTCCACCAAACAGGACAAGCTTGCATCTGTTATAGTTTTGGAGAAAAATGTGTTCATTTCATGTATGCGCGAAATGCCTTAAAAATGGCTTTAAAATGGATTTGGAGCATGGAGACGATTATCTCGGGATTGCAAGATAACCAAACAAAACTTTTAGTGGATTTCTACTTATTTTATTAAATATCATCTCCACCAAACAGGACAAGCTTGCATCTGTTATAGTTTTGGAGAAAAATGTGTTCATTTCATGTATGCGCGAAATGCCTTAAAAATGGCTTTAAAATGGATTTGGAGCATGGAGACGATTATCTCGGGATTGCAAGATAACCAAACAAAACTTTTAGTGGATTTCTACTTATTTTATTAAATATCATCTCCACCAAACAGGACAAGCTTGCATCTGTTATAGTTTTGGAGAAAAATGTGTTCATTTCATGTATGCGCGAAATGCCTTAAAAATGGCTTTAAAATGGATTTGGAGCATGGAGACGATTATCTCGGGATTGCAATATAACCAAACAAAACTTTTAGTGGATTTCTACTTATTTTATTAAATATCATCTCCACCAAACAGGACAAGCTTGCATCTGTTATAGTTTTGGAGAAAAATGTGTTCATTTCATGTATGCGCGAAATGCCTTAAAAATGGCTTTAAAATGGATTTGGAGCATGGAGACGATTATCTCGGGATTGCAAGATAACCAAACAAAACTTTTGGTGGATTTCTACTTATTTTATTAAATATCATCTCCACCAAACAGGACAAGCTTGCATCTGTTATAGTTTTGGAGAAAAATGTGTTCATTTCATGTATGCGCGAAATGCCTTAAAAATGGCTTTAAAATGGATTTTGAGCATGGAGACGATTATCTCGGGATTGCAAGATAACCAAACAAAACTTTTAGTGGATTTCTACTTATTTTATTAAATATCATCTCCACCAAACAGGACAAGCTTGCATCTGTTATAGTTTTGGAGAAAAATGTGTTCATTTCATGTATGCGCGAAATGCCTTAAAAATGGCTTTAAAATGGATTTGGAGCATGGAGACGATTATCTCGGGATTGCAAGATAACCAAACAAAACTTTTAGTGGATTTCTACTTATTTTATTAAATATCATCTCCACCAAACAGGACAAGCTTGCATCTGTTATAGTTTTGGAGAAAAATGTGTTCATTTCATGTATGCGCGAAATGCCTTAAAAATGGCTTTAAAATGGATTTGGAGCATGGAGACGATTATCTCGGGATTGCAAGATAACCAAACAAAACTTTTAGTGGATTTCTACTTATTTTATTAAATATCATCTCCACCAAACAGGACAAGCTTGCATCTGTTATAGTTTTGGAGAAAAATGTGTTCATTTCATGTATGCGCGAAATGCCTTAAAAATGGCTTTAAAATGGATTTGGAGCATGGAGACGATTATCTCGGGATTGCAAGATAACCAAACAAAACTTTTAGTGGATTTCTACTTATTTTATTAAATATCATCTCCACCAAACAGGACAAGCTTGCATCTGTTATAGTTTTGGAGAAAAATGTGTTCATTTCATGTATGCGCGAAATGCCTTAAAAATGGCTTTAAAATGGATTTGGAGCATGGAGACGATTATCTCGGGATTGCAATATAACCAAACAAAACTTTTAGTGGATTTCTACTTATTTTATTAAATATCATCTCCACCAAACAGGACAAGCTTGCATCTGTTATAGTTTTGGAGAAAAATGTGTTCATTTCATGTATGCGCGAAATGCCTTAAAAATGGCTTTAAAATGGATTTGGAGCATGGAGACGATTATCTCGGGATTGCAAGATAACCAAACAAAACTTTTAGTGGATTTCTACTTATTTTATTAAATATCATCTCCACCAAACAGGACAAGCTTGCATCTGTTATAGTTTTGGAGAAAAATGTGTTCATTTCATGTATGCGCGAAATGCCTTAAAAATGGCTTTAAAATGGATTTGGAGCATGGAGACGATTATCTCGGGATTGCAAGATAACCAAACAAAACTTTTAGTGGATTTCTACTTATTTTATTAAATATCATCTCCACCAAACAGGACAAGCTTGCATCTGTTATAGTTTTGGAGAAAAATGTGTTCATTTCATGTATGCGCGAAATGCCTTAAAAATGGCTTTAAAATGGATTTGGAGCATGGAGACGATTATCTCGGGATTGCAAGATAACCAAACAAAACTTTTAGTGGATTTCTACTTATTTTATTAAATATCATCTCCACCAAACAGGACAAGCTTGCATCTGTTATAGTTTTGGAGAAAAATGTGTTCATTTCATGTATGCGCGAAATGCCTTAAAAATGGCTTTAAAATGGATTTGGAGCATGGAGACGATTATCTCGGGATTGCAAGATAACCAAACAAAACTTTTAGTGGATTTCTACTTATTTTATTAAATATCATCTCCACCAAACAGGACAAGCTTGCATCTGTTATAGTTTTGGAGAAAAATATGTTCATTTCATGTATGCGCGAAATGCCTTAAAAATGGCTTTAAAATGGATTTGGAGCATGGAGACGATTATCTCGGGATTGCAAGATAACCAAACAAAACTTTTAGTGGATTTCTACTTATTTTATTAAATATCATCTCCACCAAACAGGACAAGCTTGCATCTGTTATAGTTTTGGAGAAAAATGTGTTCATTTCATGTATGCGCGAAATGCCTTAAAAATGGCTTTAAAATGGATTTGGAGCATGGAGACGATTATCTCGGGATTGCAATATAACCAAACAAAACTTTTAGTGGATTTCTACTTATTTTATTAAATATCATCTCCACCAAACAGGACAAGCTTGCATCTGTTATAGTTTTGGAGAAAAATGTGTTCATTTCATGTATGCGCGAAATGCCTTAAAAATGGCTTTAAAATGGATTTGGAGCATGGAGACGATTATCTCGGGATTGCAAGATAACCAAACAAAACTTTTAGTGGATTTCTACTTATTTTATTAAATATCATCTCCACCAAACAGGACAAGCCTGCATGTGTTATAGTTTTGGAGAAAAATGTGTTCATTTCATGTATGCGCAAAATGCCTTTGAAATGGCTTTAAAATGGATTTGGAGCATGGAGACGATTATCTCAGGATGGCAATATAAACAAACGAAACTTTTAGTAGATTTCTACTTATTTTATTAAATATTATCTCCACCAAACAGGACAAGCTTGCATCTGTTATAGTTTTGGAGAAAAATGTGTTCATTTCATGTATGCGCGAAATGCCTTAAAAATGGCTTTAAAATGGATTTGGAGCATGGAGACGATTATCACGGGATTGCAAGATAACCAAACAAAACTTTTAGTGGATTTCTACTTATTTTATTAAATATCATCTCCACCAAACAGGACAAGCTTGCATCTGTTATAGTTTTGGAGAAAAATGTGTTCATTTCATGTATGCGCGAAATGCCTTAAAAATGGCTTTAAAATGGATTTGGAGCATGGAGACGATTATCTCGGGATTGCAAGATAACCAAACAAAACTTTTAGTGGATTTCTACTTATTTTATTAAATATCATCTCCACCAAACAGGACAAGCTTGCATCTGTTATAGTTTTGGAGAAAAATGTGTTCATTTCATGTATGCGCGAAATGCCTTAAAAATGGCTTTAAAATGGATTTGGAGCATGGAGACGATTATCTCGGGATTGCAAGATAACCAAACAAAACTTTTAGTGGATTTCTACTTATTTTATTAAATATCATCTCCACCAAACAGGACAAGCTTGCATCTGTTATAGTTTTGGAGAAAAATGTGTTCATTTCATGTATGCGCGAAATGCCTTAAAAATGGCTTTAAAATGGATTTGGAGCATGGAGACGATTATCTCGGGATTGCAAGATAACCAAACAAAACTTTTAGTGGATTTCTACTTATTTTATTAAATATCATCTCCACCAAACAGGACAAGCTTGCATCTGTTATAGTTTTGGAGAAAAATGTGTTCATTTCATGTATGCGCGAAATGCCTTAAAAATGGCTTTAAAATGGATTTGGAGCATGGAGACGATTATCTCGGGATTGCAATATAACCAAACAAAACTTTTAGTGGATTTCTACTTATTTTATTAAATATCATCTCCACCAAACAGGACAAGCTTGCATCTGTTATAGTTTTGGAGAAAAATGTGTTCATTTCATGTATGCGCGAAATGCCTTAAAAATGGCTTTAAAATGGATTTGGAGCATGGAGACGATTATCTCGGGATTGCAAGATAACCAAACAAAACTTTTAGTGGATTTCTACTTATTTTATTAAATATCATCTCCACCAAACAGGACAAGCTTGCATCTGTTATAGTTTTGGAGAAAAATGTGTTCATTTCATGTATGCGCGAAATGCCTTAAAAATGGCTTTAAAATGGATTTGGAGCATGGAGACGATTATCTCGGGATTGCAAGATAACCAAACAAAACTTTTAGTGGATTTCTACTTATTTTATTAAATATCATCTCCACCAAACAGGACAAGCTTGCATGTGTTATAGTTTTGGAGAAAAATGTGTTAATTTCATGTATGCGCAAAATGCCTTTGAAATGGCTTTAAAATGGATTTGGAGCATGGAGACGATTATCTCGGGATTGCAAGATAACCAAACAAAACTTTTAGTGGATTTCTACTTATTTTATTAAATATCATCTCCACCAAACAGGACAAGCTTGCATCTGTTATAGTTTTGGAGAAAAATGTGTTCATTTCATGTATGCGCGAAATGCCTTAAAAATGGCTTTAAAATGGATTTGGAGCATGGAGACGATTATCTCGGGATTGCAAGATAACCAAACAAAACTTTTAGTGGATTTCTACTTATTTTATTAAATATCATCTCCACCAAACAGGACAAGCTTGCATCTGTTATAGTTTTGGAGAAAAATGTGTTCATTTCATGTATGCGCGAAATGCCTTAAAAATGGCTTTAAAATGGATTTGGAGCATGGAGACGATTATCTCGGGATTGCAAGATAACCAAACAAAACTTTTAGTGGATTTCTACTTATTTTATTAAATATCATCTCCACCAAACAGGACAAGCTTGCATCTGTTATAGTTTTGGAGAAAAATGTGTTCATTTCATGTATGCGCGAAATGCCTTAAAAATGGCTTTAAAATGGATTTGGAGCATGGAGACGATTATCTCGGGATTGCAAGATAACCAAACAAAACTTTTAGTGTATTTCTACTTATTTTATTAAATATCATCTCCACCAAACAGGACAAGCTTGCATCTGTTATAGTTTTGGAGAAAAATGTGTTCATTTCATGTATGCGCGAAATGCCTTAAAAATGGCTTTAAAATGGATTTGGAGCATGGAGACGATTATCTCGGGATTGCAAGATAACCAAACAAAACTTTTAGTGGATTTCTACTTATTTTATTAAATATCATCTCCACCAAACAGGACAAGCTTGCATGTGTTATAGTTTTGGAGAAAAATGTGTTCATTTCATGTATGCGCAAAATGCCTTTGAAATGGCTTTAAAATGGATTTGGAGCATGGAGACGATTATCTCAGGATGGCAATATAAACAAACGAAACTTTTAGTAGATTTCTACTTATTTTATTAAATATTATCTCCACCAAACAGGACAAGCTTGCATCTGTTATAGTTTTGGAGAAAAATGTGTTTATTTCATGTATGCGCGAAATGCCTTAAAAATGGCTTTAAAATGGATTTGGTGCATGGAGACGATTATCTCGGGATTGCAAGATAACCAAACAAAACTTTTAGTGGATTTCTACTTATTTTATTAAATATCATCTCCACCAAACAGGACAAGCTTGCATCTGGTATAGTTTTGGAGAAAAATGTGTTCATTTCATGTATGCGCGAAATGCCTTAAAAATGGCTTTAAAATGGATTTGGAGCACGGAGACGATTATCTCGGGATTGCAATATAACCAAACAAAACTTTTAGTGGATTTCTACTTATTTTATTAAATATCATCTCCACCAAACAGGACAAGCTTGCATCTGTTATAGTTTTGGAGAAAAATGTGTTCATTTCATGTATGCGCGAAATGCCTTAAAAATGGCTTTAAAATGGATTTGGAGCATGGAGACGATTATCTCGGGATTGCAAGATAACCAAACAAAACTTTTAGTGGATTTCTACTTATTTTATTAAATATCATCTCCACCAAACAGGACAAGCTTGCATCTGTTATAGTTTTGGAGAAAAATGTGTTCATTTCATGTATGCGCGAAATGCCTTAAAAATGGCTTTAAAATGGATTTGGAGCATGGAGACGATTATCTCAGGATGGCAATATAAACAAACGAAACTTTTAGTAGATTTCTACTTATTTTATTAAATATTATCTCCACCAAACAGGACAAGCTTGCATCTGTTATAGTTTTGGAGAAAAATGTGTTCATTTCATGTATGCGCGAAATGCCTTAAAAATGGATTTGGAGCATGGAGACGATTATCTCGGGATTGCAAGATAACCAAACAAAACTTTTAGTGGATTTCTACTTATTTTATTAAATATCATCTCCACCAAACAAGACAAGCTTGCATCTGTTATAGTTTTGGAGAAAAATGTGTTCATTTCATGTATGCGCGAAATGCCTTAAAAATGGCTTTAAAATGGATTTGGAGCATGGAGACGATTATCTCGGGATTGCAAGATAACCAAACAAAACTTTTAGTGGATTTCTACTTATTTTATTAAATATCATCTCCACCAAACAGGACAAGCTTGCATCTGTTATAGTTTTGGAGAAAAATGTGTTCATTTCATGTATGCGCGAAATGCCTTAAAAATGGCTTTAAAATGGATTTGGAGCATGGAGACGATTATCTCGGGATTGCAAGATAACCAAACAAAACTTTTAGTGGATTTCTACTTATTTTATTAAATATCATCTCCACCAAACAGGACAAGCTTGCATCTGTTATAGTTTTGGAGAAAAATGTGTTCATTTCATGTATGCGCGAAATGCCTTAAAAATGGCTTTAAAATGGATTTGGAGCATGGAGACGATTATCTCGGGATTGCAATATAACCAAACAAAACTTTTAGTGGATTTCTACTTATTTTATTAAATATCATCTCCACCAAACAGGACAAGCTTGCATCTGTTATAGTTTTGGAGAAAAATGTGTTCATTTCATGTATGCGCGAAATGCCTTAAAAATGGCTTTAAAATGGATTTGGAGCATGGAGACGATTATCTCGGGATTGCAAGATAACCAAACAAAACTTTTAGTGGATTTCTACTTATTTTATTAAATATCATCTCCACCAAACAGGACAAGCTTGCATCTGTTATAGTTTTGGAGAAAAATGTGTTCATTTCATGTATGCGCGAAATGCCTTAAAAATGGCTTTAAAATGGATTTGGAGCATGGAGACGATTATCTCGGGATTGCAAGATAACCAAACAAAACTTTTAGTGGATTTCTACTTATTTTATTAAATATCATCTCCACCAAACAGGACAAGCTTGCATCTGTTATAGTTTTGGAGAAAAATGTGTTCATTTCATGTATGCGCGAAATGCCTTAAAAATGGCTTTAAAATGGATTTGGAGCATGGAGACGATTATCTCGGGATTGCAAGATAACCAAACAAAACTTTTAGTGGATTTCTACTTATTTTATTAAATATCATCTCCACCAAACAGGACAAGCTTGCATGTGTTATAGTTTTGGAGAAAAATGTGTTAATTTCATGTATGCGCAAAATGCCTTTGAAATGGCTTTAAAATGGATTTGGAGCATGGAGACGATTATCTCGGGATTGCAAGATAACCAAACAAAACTTTTAGTGGATTTCTACTTATTTTATTAAATATCATCTCCACCAAACAGGACAAGCTTGCATCTGTTATAGTTTTGGAGAAAAATGTGTTCATTTCATGTATGCGCGAAATGCCTTAAAAATGGCTTTAAAATGGATTTGGAGCATGGAGACGATTATCTCGGGATTGCAAGATAACCAAACAAAACTTTTAGTGGATTTCTACTTATTTTATTAAATATCATCTCCACCAAACAGGACAAGCTTGCATCTGTTATAGTTTTGGAGAAAAATGTGTTCATTTCATGTATGCGCGAAATGCCTTAAAAATGGCTTTAAAATGGATTTGGAGCATGGAGACGATTATCTCGGGATTGCAAGATAACCAAACAAAACTTTTAGTGGATTTCTACTTATTTTATTAAATATCATCTGCACCAAACAGGACAAGCTTGCATCTGTTATAGTTTTGGAGAAAAATGTGTTCATTTCATGTATGCGCGAAATGCCTTAAAAATGGCTTTAAAATGGATTTGGAGCATGGAGACGATTATCTCGGGATTGCAAGATAACCAAACAAAACTTTTAGTGTATTTCTACTTATTTTATTAAATATCATCTCCACCAAACAGGACAAGCTTGCATGTGTTATAGTTTTGGAGAAAAATGTGTTCATTTCATGTATGCGCAAAATGCCTTTGAAATGGCTTTAAAATGGATTTGGAGCATGGAGACGATTATCTCAGGATGGCAATATAAACAAACGAAACTTTTAGTAGATTTCTACTTATTTTATTAAATATTATCTCCACCAAACAGGACAAGCTTGCATCTGTTATAGTTTTGGAGAAAAATGTGTTCATTTCATGTATGCGCGAAATGCCTTAAAAATGGCTTTAAAATGGATTTGGTGCATGGAGACGATTATCTCGGGATTGCAAGATAACCAAACAAAACTTTTAGTGGATTTCTACTTATTTTATTAAATATCATCTCCACCAAACAGGACAAGCTTGCATCTGTTATAGTTTTGGAGAAAAATGTGTTCATTTCATGTATGCGCGAAATGCCTTAAAAATGGCTTTAAAATGGATTTGGAGCATGGAGACGATTATCTCGGGATTGCAATATAACCAAACAAAACTTTTAGTGGATTTCTACTTATTTTATTAAATATCATCTCCACCAAACAGGACAAGCTTGCATCTGTTATAGTTTTGGAGAAAAATGTGTTCATTTCATGTATGCGCGAAATGCCTTAAAAATGGCTTTAAAATGGATTTGGAGCATGGAGACGATTATCTCGGGATTGCAAGATAACCAAACAAAACTTTTAGTGGATTTCTACTTATTTTATTAAATATCATCTCCATCAAACAGGACAAGCTTGCATCTGTTATAGTTTTGGAGAAAAATGTGTTCATTTCATGTATGCGCGAAATGCCTTAAAAATGGCTTTAAAATGGATTTGGAGCATGGAGACGATTATCTCAGGATGGCAATATAAACAAACGAAACTTTTAGTAGATTTCTACTTATTTTATTAAATATTATCTCCACCAAACAGGACAAGCTTGCATCTGTTATAGTTTTGGAGAAAAATGTGTTCATTTCATGTATGCGCGAAATGCCTTAAAAATGGCTTTAAAATGGATTTGGAGCATGGAGACGATTATCTCGGGATTGCAAGATAACCAAACAAAACTTTTAGTGGATTTCTACTTATTTTATTAAATATCATCTCCACCAAACAAGACAAGCTTGCATCTGTTATAGTTTTGGAGAAAAATGTGTTCATTTCATGTATGCGCGAAATGCCTTAAAAATGGCTTTAAAATGGATTTGGAGCATGGAGACGATTATCTCGGGATTGCAAGATAACCAAACAAAACTTTTAGTGGATTTCTACTTATTTTATTAAATATCATCTCCACCAAACAGGACAAGCTTGCATCTGTTATAGTTTTGGAGAAAAATGTGTTCATTTCATGTATGCGCGAAATGCCTTAAAAATGGCTTTAAAATGGATTTGGAGCATGGAGACGATTATCTCGGGATTGCAAGATAACCAAACAAAACTTTTAGTGGATTTCTACTTATTTTATTAAATATCATCTCCACCAAACAGGACAAGCTTGCATCTGTTATAGTTTTGGAGAAAAATGTGTTCATTTCATGTATGCGCGAAATGCCTTAAAAATGGCTTTAAAATGGATTTGGAGCATGGAGACGATTATCTCGGGATTGCAATATAACCAAACAAAACTTTTAGTGGATTTCTACTTATTTTATTAAATATCATCTCCACCAAACAGGACAAGCTTGCATCTGTTATAGTTTTGGAGAAAAATGTGTTCATTTCATGTATGCGCGAAATGCCTTAAAAATGGCTTTAAAATGGATTTGGAGCATGCAGACGATTATCTCGGGATTGCAAGATAACCAAACAAAACTTTTAGTGGATTTCTACTTATTTTATTAAATATCATCTCCACCAAACAGGACAAGCTTGCATCTGTTATAGTTTTGGAGAAAAATGTGTTCATTTCATGTATGCGCGAAATGCCTTAAAAATGGCTTTAAAATGGATTTGGAGCATGGAGACGATTATCTCGGGATTGCAAGATAACCAAACAAAACTTTTAGTGGATTTCTACTTATTTTATTAAATATCATCTCCACCAAACAGGACAAGCTTGCATGTGTTATAGTTTTGGAGAAAAATGTGTTCATTTCATGTATGCGCAAAATGCCTTTGAAATGGCTTTAAAATGGATTTGGAGCATGGAGACGATTATCTCAGGATGGCAATATAAACAAACGAAACTTTTAGTAGATTTCTACTTATTTTATTAAATATTATCTCCACCAAACAGGACAAGCTTGCATCTGTTATAGTTTTGGAGAAAAATGTGTTCATTTCATGTATGCGCGAAATGCCTTAAAAATGGCTTTAAAATGGATTTGGAGCATGGAGACGATTATCTCAGGATGGCAATATAAACAAACGAAACTTTTAGTAGATTTCTACTTATTTTATTAAATATTATCTCCACCAAACAGGACAAGCTTGCATCTGTTATAGTTTTGGAGAAAAATGTGTTCATTTCATGTATGCGCGAAATGCCTTAAAAATGGCTTTAAAATGGATTTGGAGCATGCAGACGATTATCTCGGGATTGCAAGATAACCAAACAAAACTTTTAGTGGATTTCTACTTATTTTATTAAATATCATCTCCACCAAACAGGACAAGCTTGCATCTGTTATAGTTTTGGAGAAAAATGTGTTCATTTCATGTATGCGCGAAATGCCTTAAAAATGGCTTTAAAATGGATTTGGAGCATGGAGACGATTATCTCGGGATTGCAATATAACCAAACAAAACTTTTAGTGGATTTCTACTTATTTTATTAAATATCATCTCCACCAAACAGGACAAGCTTGCATCTGTTATAGTTTTGGAGAAAAATGTGTTCATTTCATGTATGCGCAAAATGCCTTAAAAATGGCTTTAAAATGGATTTGGAGCATGGAGACGTATCTCGGGATTGCAAGATAACCAAACAAAACTTTTAGTGGATTTCTACTTATTTTATTAAATATCATCTCCACCAAACAGGACAAGCTTGCATCTGTTATAGTTTTGGAGAAAAATGTGTTCATTTCATGTATGCGCGAAATGCCTTAAAAATGGCTTTAAAATGGTTTTGGAGCATGGAGACGATTATCTCAGGATGGCAATATAAACAAACGAAACTTTTAGTAGATTTCTACTTATTTTATTAAATATTATCTCCACCAAACAGGACAAGCTTGGATCTGTTATAGTTTTGGAGAAAAATGTGTTCATTTCATGTATGCGCGAAATGCCTTAAAAATGGCTTTAAAATAGATTTGGAGCATGGAGACGATTATCTCGGGATTGCAAGATAACCAAACAAAACTTTTAGTGGATTTCTACTTATTTTATTAAATATCATCTCCACCAAACAGGACAAGCTTGCATCTGTTATAGTTTTGGAGAAAAATGTGTTCATTTCATGTATGCGCGAAATGCCTTAAAAATGGCTTTAAAATGGATTTGGAGCATGGAGACGATTATCTCGGGATTGCAAGATAACCAAACAAAACTTTTAGTGGATTTCTACTTATTTTATTAAATATCATCTCCACCAAACAGGACAAGCTTGCATCTGTTATAGTTTTGGAGAAAAATGTGTTCATTTCATGTATGCGCGAAATGCCTTAAAAATGGCTTTAAAATGGATTTGGAGCATGGAGACGATTATCTCGGGATTGCAAGATAACCAAACAAAACTTTTAGTGGATTTCTACTTATTTTATTAAATATCATCTCCACCAAACAGGACAAGCTTGCATCTGTTATAGTTTTGGAGAAAAATGTGTTCATTTCATGTATGCGCGAAATGCCTTAAAAATGGCTTTAAAATGGATTTGGAGCATGGAGACGATTATCTCGGGATTGCAATATAACCAAACAAAACTTTTAGTGGATTTCTACTTATTTTATTAAATATCATCTCCACCAAACAGGACAAGCTTGCATCTGTTATAGTTTTGGAGAAAAATGTGTTCATTTCATGTATGCGCGAAATGCCTTAAAAATGGCTTTAAAATGGATTTGGAGCATGGAGACGATTATCTCGGGATTGCAAGATAACCAAACAAAACTTTTAGTGGATTTCTACTTATTTTATTAAATATCATCTCCACCAAACAGGACAAGCTTGCATCTGTTATAGTTTTGGAGAAAAATGTGTTCATTTCATGTATGCGCGAAATGCCTTAAAAATGGCTTTAAAATGGATTTGGAGCATGGAGACGATTATCTCGGGATTGCAAGATAACCAAACAAAACTTTTAGTGGATTTCTACTTATTTTATTAAATATCATCTCCACCAAACAGGACAAGCTTGCATCTGTTATAGTTTTGGAGAAAAATGTGTTCATTTCATGTATGCGCGAAATGCCTTAAAAATGGCTTTAAAAATGGATTTGGAGCATGGAGACGATTATCTCGGGATTGCAAGATAACCAAACAAAACTTTTAGTGGATTTCTACTTATTTTATTAAATATCATCTCCACCAAACAGGACAAGCTTGCATCTGTTATAGTTTTGGAGAAAAATGTGTTCATTTCATGTATGCGCGAAATGCCTTAAAAATGGCTTTAAAATGGATTTGGAGCATGGAGACGATTATCTCGGGATTGCAAGATAACCAAACAAAACTTTTAGTGGATTTCTACTTATTTTATTAAATATCATCTCCACCAAACAGGACAAGCTTGCATCTGTTATAGTTTTGGAGAAAAATGTGTTCATTTCATGTATGCGCGAAATGCCTTAAAATTGGCTTTAAAATGGATTTGGAGCAAGGAGACGATTATCTCGGGATTGCAAGATAACCAAACAAAACTTTTAGTGGATTTCTACTTATTTTATTAAATATCATCTTCACCAAACAGGACAAGCTTGCATCTGTTATAGTTTTGGAGAAAAATGTGTTCATTTCATGTATGCGCGAAATGCCTTAAAAATGGCTTTAAAATGGATTTGGAGCATGGAGACGATTATCTCAGGATGGCAATATAAACAAACGAAACTTTTAGTAGATTTCTACTTATTTTATTAAATATTATCTCCACCAAACAGGACAAGCTTGCATCTGTTATAGTTTTGGAGAAAAATGTGTTCATTTCATGTATGCGCGAAATGCCTTAAAAATGGCTTTAAAATGGATTTGGAGCATGCAGACGATTATCTCGGGATTGCAAGATAACCAAACAAAACTTTTAGTGGATTTCTACTTATTTTATTAAATATCATCTCCACCAAACAGGACAAGCTTGCATCTGTTATAGTTTTGGAGAAAAATGTGTTCATTTCATGTATGCGCGAAATGCCTTAAAAATGGCTTTAAAATGGATTTGGAGCATGGAGACGATTATCTCGGGATTGCAATATAACCAAACAAAACTTTTAGTGGATTTCTACTTATTTTATTAAATATCATCTCCACCAAACAGGACAAGCTTGCATCTGTTATAGTTTTGGAGAAAAATGTGTTCATTTCATGTATGCGCAAAATGCCTTAAAAATGGCTTTAAAATGGATTTGGAGCATGGAGACGTATCTCGGGATTGCAAGATAACCAAACAAAACTTTTAGTGGATTTCTACTTATTTTATTAAATATCATCT
Source organism: Anomaloglossus baeobatrachus (assembly GCF_048569485.1). NCBI lineage: Eukaryota > Metazoa > Chordata > Amphibia > Anura > Aromobatidae > Anomaloglossus > Anomaloglossus baeobatrachus. The sequence continues at coordinate 188,343 of NW_027441825.1, read as the reverse complement.
CCACCAAACAGGACAAGCTTGCATCTGTTATAGTTTTGGAGAAAAATGTGTTCATTTCATGTATGCGCGAAATGCCTTAAAAATGGCTTTAAAATGGTTTTGGAGCATGGAGACGATTATCTCAGGATGGCAATATAAACAAACGAAACTTTTAGTAGATTTCTACTTATTTTATTAAATATTATCTCCACCAAACATGACAAGCTTGCATCTGTTATAGTTTTGGAGAAAAATGTGTTCATTTCATGTATGCGCGAAATGCCTTAAAAATGGCTTTAAAATAGATTTGGAGCATGGAGACGATTATCTCGGGATTGCAAGATAACCAAACAAAACTTTTAGTGGATTTCTACTTATTTTATTAAATATCATCTCCACCAAACAGGACAAGCTTGCATCTGTTATAGTTTTGGAGAAAAATGTGTTCATTTCATGTATGCGCGAAATGCCTTAAAAATGGCTTTAAAATGGATTTGGAGCATGGAGACGATTATCTCGGGATTGCAAGATAACCAAACAAAACTTTTAGTGGATTTCTACTTATTTTATTAAATATCATCTCCACCAAACAGGACAAGCTTGCATCTGTTATAGTTTTGGAGAAAAATGTGTTCATTTCATGTATGCGCGAAATGCCTTAAAATGGCTTTAAAATGGATTTGGAGCATGGAGACGATTATCTCGGGATTGCAAGATAACCAAACAAAACTTTTAGTGGATTTCTACTTATTTTATTAAATATCATCTCCACCAAACAGGACAAGCTTGCATCTGTTATAGTTTTGGAGAAAAATGTGTTCATTTCATGTATGCGCGAAATGCCTTAAAAATGGCTTTAAAATGGATTTGGAGCATGGAGACGATTATCTCGGGATTGCAATATAACCAAACAAAACTTTTAGTGGATTTCTACTTATTTTATTAAATATCATCTCCACCAAACAGGACAAGCTTGCATTTGTTATAGTTTTGGAGAAAAATGTGTTCATTTCATGTATGCGCGAAATGCCTTAAAAATGGCTTTAAAATGGATTTGGAGCATGGAGACGATTATCTCGGGATTGCAAGATAACCAAACAAAACTTTTAGTGGATTTCTACTTATTTTATTAAATATCATCTCCACCAAACAGGACAAGCTTGCATCTGTTATAGTTTTGGAGAAAAATGTGTTCATTTCATGTATGCGCGAAATGCCTTAAAAATGGCTTTAAAATGGATTTGGAGCATGGAGACGATTATCTCGGGATTGCAAGATAACCAAACAAAACTTTTAGTGGATTTCTACTTATTTTATTAAATATCATCTCCACCAAACAGGACAAGCTTGCATCTGTTATAGTTTTGGAGAAAAATGTGTTCATTTCATGTATGCGCGAAATGCCTTAAAAATGGCTTTAAAAATGGATTTGGAGCATGGAGACGATTATCTCGGGATTGCAAGATAACCAAACAAAACTTTTAGTGGATTTCTACTTATTTTATTAAATATCATCTCCACCAAACAGGACAAGCTTGCATCTGTTATAGTTTTGGAGAAAAATGTGTTCATTTCATGTATGCGCGAAATGCCTTAAAAATGGCTTTAAAATGGATTTGGAGCATGGAGACGATTATCTCGGGATTGCAAGATAACCAAACAAAACTTTTAGTGGATTTCTACTTATTTTATTAAATATCATCTCCACCAAACAGGACAAGCTTGCATCTGTTATAGTTTTGGAGAAAAATGTGTTCATTTCATGTATGCGCGAAATGCCTTAAAATTGGCTTTAAAATGGATTTGGAGCATGGAGACGATTATCTCGGGATTGCAAGATAACCAAACAAAACTTTTAGTGGATTTCTACTTATTTTATTAAATATCATCTTCACCAAACAGGACAAGCTTGCATCTGTTATAGTTTTGGAGAAAAATGTGTTCATTTCATGTATGCGCGAAATGCCTTAAAAATGGCTTTAAAATGGATTTGGAGCATGGAGACGATTATCTCGGGATTGCAATATAACCAAACAAAACTTTTAGTGGATTTCTACTTATTTTATTAAATATCATCTCCACCAAACAGGACAAGCTTGCATCTGTTATAGTTTTGGAGAAAAATGTGTTCATTTCATGTATGCGCGAAATGCCTTAAAAATGGCTTTAAAATAGATTTGGAGCATGGAGACGATTATCTCGGGATTGCAAGATAACCAAACAAAACTTTTAGTGGATTTCTACTTATTTTATTAAATATCATCTCCACCAAACAGGACAAGCTTGCATCTGTTATAGTTTTGGAGAAAAATGTGTTCATTTCATGTATGCGCGAAATGCCTTAAAAATGGCTTTAAAATGGTTTTGGAGCATGGAGACGATTATCTCAGGATGGCAATATAAACAAACGAAACTTTTAGTAGATTTCTACTTATTTTATTAAATATTATCTCCACCAAACATGACAAGCTTGCATCTGTTATAGTTTTGGAGAAAAATGTGTTCATTTCATGTATGCGCGAAATGCCTTAAAAATGGCTTTAAAATAGATTTGGAGCATGGAGACGATTATCTCGGGATTGCAAGATAACCAAACAAAACTTTTAGTGGATTTCTACTTATTTTATTAAATATCATCTCCACCAAACAGGACAAGCTTGCATCTGTTATAGTTTTGGAGAAAAATGTGTTCATTTCATGTATGCGCGAAATGCCTTAAAAATGGCTTTAAAATGGATTTGGAGCATGGAGACGATTATCTCGGGATTGCAAGATAACCAAACAAAACTTTTAGTGGATTTCTACTTATTTTATTAAATATCATCTCCACCAAACAGGACAAGCTTGCATCTGTTATAGTTTTGGAGAAAAATGTGTTCATTTCATGTATGCGCGAAATGCCTTAAAAATGGCTTTAAAATGGATTTGGAGCATGGAGACGATTATCTCGGGATTGCAAGATAACCAAACAAAACTTTTAGTGGATTTCTACTTATTTTATTAAATATCATCTCCACCAAACAGGACAAGCTTGCATCTGTTATAGTTTTGGAGAAAAATGTGTTCATTTCATGTATGCGCGAAATGCCTTAAAAATGGCTTTAAAATGGATTTGGAGCATGGAGACGATTATCTCGGGATTGCAATATAACCAAACAAAACTTTTAGTGGATTTCTACTTATTTTATTAAATATCATCTCCACCAAACAGGACAAGCTTGCATCTGTTATAGTTTTGGAGAAAAATGTGTTCATTTCATGTATGCGCGAAATGCCTTAAAAATGGCTTTAAAATGGATTTGGAGCATGGAGACGATTATCTCGGGATTGCAAGATAACCAAACAAAACTTTTAGTGGATTTCTACTTATTTTATTAAATATCATCTCCACCAAACAGGACAAGCTTGCATCTGTTATAGTTTTGGAGAAAAATGTGTTCATTTCATGTATGCGCGAAATGCCTTAAAAATGGCTTTAAAATGGATTTGGAGCATGGAGACGATTATCTCGGGATTGCAAGATAACCAAACAAAACTTTTAGTGGATTTCTACTTATTTTATTAAATATCATCTCCACCAAACAGGACAAGCTTGCATCTGTTATAGTTTTGGAGAAAAATGTGTTCATTTCATGTATGCGCGAAATGCCTTAAAAATGGCTTTAAAAATGGATTTGGAGCATGGAGACGATTATCTCGGGATTGCAAGATAACCAAACAAAACTTTTAGTGGATTTCTACTTATTTTATTAAATATCATCTCCACCAAACAGGACAAGCTTGCATCTGTTATAGTTTTGGAGAAAAATGTGTTCATTTCATGTATGCGCGAAATGCCTTAAAAATGGCTTTAAAATGGATTTGGAGCATGGAGACGATTATCTCGGGATTGCAAGATAACCAAACAAAACTTTTAGTGGATTTCTACTTATTTTATTAAATATCATCTCCACCAAACAGGACAAGCTTGCATCTGTTATAGTTTTGGAGAAAAATGTGTTCATTTCATGTATGCGCGAAATGCCTTAAAATTGGCTTTAAAATGGATTTGGAGCATGGAGACGATTATCTCGGGATTGCAAGATAACCAAACAAAACTTTTAGTGGATTTCTACTTATTTTATTAAATATCATCTTCACCAAACAGGACAAGCTTGCATCTGTTATAGTTTTGGAGAAAAATGTGTTCATTTCATGTATGCGCGAAATGCCTTAAAAATGGCTTTAAAATGGATTTGGAGCATGGAGACGATTATCTCGGGATTGCAATATAACCAAACAAAACTTTTAGTGGATTTCTACTTATTTTATTAAATATCATCTCCACCAAACAGGACAAGCTTGCATCTGTTATAGTTTTGGAGAAAAATGTGTTCATTTCATGTATGCGCGAAATGCCTTAAAAATGGCTTTAAAATAGATTTGGAGCATGGAGACGATTATCTCGGGATTGCAAGATAACCAAACAAAACTTTTAGTGGATTTCTACTTATTTTATTAAATATCATCTCCACCAAACAGGACAAGCTTGCATCTGTTATAGTTTTGGAGAAAAATGTGTTCATTTCATGTATGCGCGAAATGCCTTAAAAATGGCTTTAAAATGGATTTGGAGCATGGAGACGATTATCTCGGGATTGCAAGATAACCAAACAAAACTTTTAGTGGATTTCTACTTATTTTATTAAATATCATCTCCACCAAACAGGACAAGCTTGCATCTGTTATAGTTTTGGAGAAAAATGTGTTCATTTCATGTATGCGCGAAATGCCTTAAAAATGGCTTTAAAATGGATTTGGAGCATGGAGACGATTATCTCGGGATTGCAAGATAACCAAACAAAACTTTTAGTGGATTTCTACTTATTTTATTAAATATCATCTCCACCAAACAGGACAAGCTTGCATGTGTTATAGTTTTGGAGAAAAATGTGTTCATTTCATGTATGCGCAAAATGCCTTTGAAATGGCTTTAAAATGGATTTGGAGCATGGAGACGATTATCTCAGGATGGCAATATAAACAAACGAAACTTTTAGTAGATTTCTACTTATTTTATTAAATATTATCTCCACCAAACAGGACAAGCTTGCATCTGTTATAGTTTTGGAGAAAAATGTGTTCATTTCATGTATGCGCGAAATGCCTTAAAAATGGCTTTAAAGTGGATTTGGAGCATGGAGACGATTATCTCGGGATTGCAAGATAACCAAACAAAACTTTTAGTGGATTTCTACTTATTTTATTAAATATCATCTCCACCAAACAGGACAAGCTTGCATCTGTTATAGTTTTGGAGAAAAATGTGTTCATTTCATGTATGCGCGAAATGCCTTAAAAATGGCTTTAAAATGGATTTGGAGCATGGAGACGATTATCTCGGGATTGCAAGATAACCAAACAAAACTTTTAGTGGATTTCTACTTATTTTATTAAATATCATCTCCACCAAACAGGACAAGCTTGCATCTGTTATAGTTTTGGAGAAAAATGTGTTCATTTCATGTATGCGCGAAATGCCTTAAAAATGGCTTTAAAATGGATTTGGAGCATGGAGACGATTATCTCGGGATTGCAATATAACCAAACAAAACTTTTAGTGGATTTCTACTTATTTTATTAAATATCATCTCCACCAAACAGGACAAGCTTGCATCTGTTATAGTTTCGGAGAAAAATGTGTTCATTTCATGTATGCGCGAAATGCCGTAAAAATGGCTTTAAAATGGATTTGGAGCATGGAGACGATTATCTCGGGATTGCAAGATAACCAAACAAAACTTTTAGTGGATTTCTACTTATTTTATTAAATATCATCTCCACCAAACAGGACAAGCTTGCATCTGTTATAGTTTTGGAGAAAAATGTGTTCATTTCATGTATGCGCGAAATGCCTTAAAAATGGCTTTAAAATGGATTTGGAGCATGGAGACGATTATCTCGGGATTGCAATATAACCAAACAAAACTTTTAGTGGATTTCTACTTATTTTATTAAATATCATCTCCACCAAACAGGACAAGCTTGCATCTGTTATAGTTTTGGAGAAAAATGTGTTCATTTCATGTATGCGCGAAATGCCTTAAAAATGGCTTTAAAATGGATTTGGAGCATGGAGACGATTATCTCGGGATTGCAAGATAACCAAACAAAACTTTTAGTGGATTTCTACTTATTTTATTAAATATCATCTCCACCAAACAGGACAAGCTTGCATCTGTTATAGTTTTGGAGAAAAATGTGTTCATTTCATGTATGCGCGAAATGCCTTAAAAATGGCTTTAAAATGGATTTGGAGCATGGAGACGATTATCTCGGGATTGCAAGATAACCAAACAAAACTTTTAGTGGATTTCTACTTATTTTATTAAATATCATCTCCACCAAACAGGACAAGCTTGCATGTGTTATAGTTTTGGAGAAAAATGTGTTCATTTCATGTATGCGCAAAATGCCTTTGAAATGGCTTTAAAATGGATTTGGAGCATGGAGACGATTATCTCAGGATGGCAATATAAACAAACGAAACTTTTAGTAGATTTCTACTTATTTTATTAAATATTATCTCCACCAAACAGGACAAGCTTGCATCTGTTATAGTTTTGGAGAAAAATGTGTTCATTTCATGTATGCGCGAAATGCCTTAAAAATGGCTTTAAAGTGGATTTGGAGCATGGAGACGATTATCTCGGGATTGCAAGATAACCAAACAAAACTTTTAGTGGATTTCTACTTATTTTATTAAATATCATCTCCACCAAACAGGACAAGCTTGCATCTGTTATAGTTTTGGAGAAAAATGTGTTCATTTCATGTATGCGCGAAATGCCTTAAAAATGGCTTTAAAATGGATTTGGAGCATGGAGACGATTATCTCGGGATTGCAAGATAACCAAACAAAACTTTTAGTGGATTTCTACTTATTTTATTAAATATCATCTCCACCAAACAGGACAAGCTTGCATCTGTTATAGTTTTGGAGAAAAATGTGTTCATTTCATGTATGCGCGAAATGCCTTAAAAATGGCTTTAAAATGGATTTGGAGCATGGAGACGATTATCTCGGGATTGCAAGATAACCAAACAAAACTTTTAGTGGATTTCTACTTATTTTATTAAATATCATCTCCACCAAACAGGACAAGCTTGCATCTGTTATAGTTTTGGAGAAAAATGTGTTCATTTCATGTATGCCCGAAATGCCTTAAAAATGGCTTTAAAATGGATTTGGAGCATGGAGACGATTATCTCGGGATTGCAAGATAACCAAACAAAACTTTTAGTGGATTTCTACTTATTTTATTAAATATCATCTCCACCAAACAGGACAAGCTTGCATCTGTTATAGTTTTGGAGAAAAATGTGTTCATTTCATGTATGCGCGAAATGCCTTAAAAATGGCTTTAAAATGGATTTGGAGCATGGAGACGATTATCTCGGGATTGCAATATAACCAAACAAAACTTTTAGTGGATTTCTACTTATTTTATTAAATATCATCTCCACCAAACAGGACAAGCTTGCATCTGTTATAGTTTTGGAGAAAAATGTGTTCATTTCATGTATGCGCAAAATGCCTTTGAAATGGCTTTAAAATGGATTTGGAGCATGGAGACGATTATCTCGGGATTGCAAGATAACCAAACAAAACTTTTAGTGGATTTCTACTTATTTTATTAAATATCATCTCCACCAAACAGGACAAGCTTGCATCTGTTATAGTTTTGGAGAAAAATGTGTTCATTTCATGTATGCGCGAAATGCCTTAAAAATGGCTTTAAAATGGATTTTGAGCATGGAGACGATTATCTCGGGATTGCAAGATAACCAAACAAAACTTTTAGTGGATTTCTACTTATTTTATTAAATATCATCTCCACCAAACAGGACAAGCTTGCATCTGTTATAGTTTTGGAGAAAAATGTGTTCATTTCATGTATGCGCGAAATGCCTTAAAAATGGCTTTAAAATGGATTTGGAGCATGGAGACGATTATCTCGGGATTGCAAGATAACCAAACAAAACTTTTAGTGGATTTCTACTTATTTTATTAAATATCATCTCCACCAAACAGGACAAGCTTGCATCTGTTATAGTTTCGGAGAAAAATGTGTTCATTTCATGTATGCGCGAAATGCCTTAAAAATGGCTTTAAAATGGATTTGGAGCATGGAGACGATTATCTCGGGATTGCAAGATAACCAAACAAAACTTTTAGTGGATTTCTACTTATTTTATTAAATATCATCTCCACCAAACAGGACAAGCTTGCATCTGTTATAGTTTTGGAGAAAAATGTGTTCATTTCATGTATGCGCGAAATGCCTTAAAAATGGCTTTAAAATGGATTTGGAGCATGGAGACGATTATCTCGGGATTGCAATATAACCAAACAAAACTTTTAGTGGATTTCTACTTATTTTATTAAATATCATCTCCACCAAACAGGACAAGCTTGCATCTGTTATAGTTTTGGAGAAAAATGTGTTCATTTCATGTATGCGCGAAATGCCTTAAAAATGGCTTTAAAATGGATTTGGAGCATGGAGACGATTATCTCGGGATTGCAAGATAACCAAACAAAACTTTTAGTGGATTTCTACTTATGTTATTAAATATCATCTCCACCAAACAGGACAAGCTTGCATCTGTTATAGTTTTGGAGAAAAATGTGTTCATTTCATGTATGCGCGAAATGCCTTAAAAATGGCTTTAAAATGGATTTGGAGCATGCAGACGATTATCTCGGGATTGCAAGATAACCAAACAAAACTTTTAGTGGATTTCTACTTATTTTATTAAATATCATCTCCACCAAACAGGACAAGCTTGCATCTGTTATAGTTTTGGAGAAAAATGTGTTCATTTCATGTATGCGCGAAATGCCTTAAAAATGGTTTTAAAATGGATTTGGAGCATGGAGACGATTATCTCGGGATTGCAAGATAACCAAACAAAACTTTTAGTGGATTTCTACTTATTTTATTAAATATCATCTCCACCAAACAGGACAAGCTTGCATGTGTTATAGTTTTGGAGAAAAATGTGTTCATTTCATGTATGCGCAAAATGCCTTTGAAATGGCTTTAAAATGGATTTGGAGCATGGAGACGATTATCTCAGGATGGCAATATAAACAAACGAAACTTTTAGTAGATTTCTACTTATTTTATTAAATATTATCTCCACCAAACAGGACAAGCTTGCATCTGTTATAGTTTTGGAGAAAAATGTGTTCATTTCATGTATGCGCGAAATGCCTTAAAAATGGCTTTAAAATGGATTTGGAGCATGGAGACGATTATCTCAGGATGGCAATATAAACAAACGAAACTTTTAGTAGATTTCTACTTATTTTATTAAATATTATCTCCACCAAACAGGACAAGCTTGCATCTGTTATAGTTTTGGAGAAAAATGTGTTCATTTCATGTATGCGCGAAATGCCTTAAAAATGGCTTTAAAATGGATTTGGAGCATGCAGACGATTATCTCGGGATTGCAAGATAACCAAACAAAACTTTTAGTGGATTTCTACTTATTTTATTAAATATCATCTCCACCAAACAGGACAAGCTTGCATCTGTTATAGTTTTGGAGAAAAATGTGTTCATTTCATGTATGCGCGAAATGCCTTAAAAATGGCTTTAAAATGGATTTGGAGCATGGAGACGATTATCTCGGGATTGCAAGATAACCAAACAAAACTTTTAGTGGATTTCTACTTATTTTATTAAATATCATCTCCACCAAACAGGACAAGCTTGCATGTGTTATAGTTTTGGAGAAAAATGTGTTCATTTCATGTATGCGCAAAATGCCTTTGAAATGGCTTTAAAATGGATTTGGAGCATGGAGACGATTATCTCAGGATGGCAATATAAACAAACGAAACTTTTAGTAGATTTCTACTTATTTTATTAAATATTATCTCCACCAAACAGGACAAGCTTGCATCTGTTATAGTTTTGGAGAAAAATGTGTTCATTTCATGTATGCGCGAAATGCCTTAAAAATGGCTTTAAAATGGATTTGGAGCATGGAGACGATTATCTCAGGATGGCAATATAAACAAACGAAACTTTTAGTAGATTTCTACTTATTTTATTAAATATTATCTCCACCAAACAGGACAAGCTTGCATCTGTTATAGTTTTGGAGAAAAATGTGTTCATTTCATGTATGCGCGAAATGCCTTAAAAATGGCTTTAAAATGGATTTGGAGCATGCAGACGATTATCTCGGGATTGCAAGATAACCAAACAAAACTTTTAGTGGATTTCTACTTATTTTATTAAATATCATCTCCACCAAACAGGACAAGCTTGCATCTGTTATAGTTTTGGAGAAAAATGTGTTCATTTCATGTATGCGCGAAATGCCTTAAAAATGGCTTTAAAATGGATTTGGAGCATGGAGACGTATCTCGGGATTGCAAGATAACCAAACAAAACTTTTAGTGGATTTCTACTTATTTTATTAAATATCATCTCCACCAAACAGGACAAGCTTGCATCTGTTATAGTTTTGGAGAAAAATGTGTTCATTTCATGTATGCGCGAAATGCCTTAAAAATGGCTTTAAAATGGATTTGGAGCATGGAGACGATTATCTCAGGATGGCAATATAAACAAACGAAACTTTTAGTAGATTTCTACTTATTTTATTAAATATTATCTCCACCAAACAGGACAAGCTTGCATCTGTTATAGTTTTGGAGAAAAATGTGTTCATTTCATGTATGCGCGAAATGCCTTAAAAATGGCTTTAAAATAGATTTGGAGCATGGAGACGATTATCTCGGGATTGCAAGATAACCAAACAAAACTTTTAGTGGATTTCTACTTATTTTATTAAATATCATCTCCACCAAACAGGACAAGCTTGCATCTGTTATAGTTTTGGAGAAAAATGTGTTCATTTCATGTATGCGCGAAATGCCTTAAAAATGGCTTTAAAATGGATTTGGAGCATGGAGACGATTATCTCGGGATTGCAAGATAACCAAACAAAACTTTTAGTGGATTTCTACTTATTTTATTAAATATCATCTCCACCAAACAGGACAAGCTTGCATCTGTTATAGTTTTGGAGAAAAATGTGTTCATTTCATGTATGCGCGAAATGCCTTAAAAATGGCTTTAAAATGGATTTGGAGCATGGAGACGATTATCTCGGGATTGCAAGATAACCAAACAAAACTTTTAGTGGATTTCTACTTATTTTATTAAATATCATCTCCACCAAACAGGACAAGCTTGCATCTGTTATAGTTTTGGAGAAAAATGTGTTCATTTCATGTATGCGCGAAATGCCTTAAAAATGGCTTTAAAATGGTTTTGGAGCATGGAGACGATTATCTCAGGATGGCAATATAAACAAACGAAACTTTTAGTAGATTTCTACTTATTTTATTAAATATTATCTCCACCAAACAGGACAAGCTTGCATCTGTTATAGTTTTGGAGAAAAATGTGTTCATTTCATGTATGCGCGAAATGCCTTAAAAATGGCTTTAAAATAGATTTGGAGCATGGAGACGATTATCTCGGGATTGCAAGATAACCAAACAAAACTTTTAGTGGATTTCTACTTATTTTATTAAATATCATCTCCACCAAACAGGACAAGCTTGCATCTGTTATAGTTTTGGAGAAAAATGTGTTCATTTCATGTATGCGCGAAATGCCTTAAAAATGGCTTTAAAATGGATTTGGAGCATGGAGACGATTATCTCGGGATTGCAAGATAACCAAACAAAACTTTTAGTGGATTTCTACTTATTTTATTAAATATCATCTCCACCAAACAGGACAAGCTTGCATCTGTTATAGTTTTGGAGAAAAATGTGTTCATTTCATGTATGCGCGAAATGCCTTAAAAATGGCTTTAAAATGGATTTGGAGCATGGAGACGATTATCTCGGGATTGCAAGATAACCAAACAAAACTTTTAGTGGATTTCTACTTATTTTATTAAATATCATCTCCACCAAACAGGACAAGCTTGCATCTGTTATAGTTTTGGAGAAAAATGTGTTCATTTCATGTATGCGCGAAATGCCTTAAAAATGGCTTTAAAAATGGATTTGGAGCATGGAGACGATTATCTCGGGATTGCAAGATAACCAAACAAAACTTTTAGTGGATTTCTACTTATTTTATTAAATATCATCTCCACCAAACAGGACAAGCTTGCATCTGTTATAGTTTTGGAGAAAAATGTGTTCATTTCATGTATGCGCGAAATGCCTTAAAAATGGCTTTAAAAATGGATTTGGAGCATGGAGACGATTATCTCGGGATTGCAAGATAACCAAACAAAACTTTTAGTGGATTTCTACTTATTTTATTAAATATCATCTCCACCAAACAGGACAAGCTTGCATCTGTTATAGTTTTGGAGAAAAATGTGTTCATTTCATGTATGCGCGAAATGCCTTAAAAATGGCTTTAAAATGGATTTGGAGCATGGAGACGATTATCTCGGGATTGCAAGATAACCAAACAAAACTTTTAGTGGATTTCTACTTATTTTATTAAATATCATCTCCACCAAACAGGACAAGCTTGCATCTGTTATAGTTTTGGAGAAAAATGTGTTCATTTCATGTATGCGCGAAATGCCTTAAAATTGGCTTTAAAATGGATTTGGAGCATGGAGACGATTATCTCGGGATTGCAAGATAACCAAACAAAACTTTTAGTGGATTTCTACTTATTTTATTAAATATCATCTTCACCAAACAGGACAAGCTTGCATCTGTTATAGTTTTGGAGAAAAATGTGTTCATTTCATGTATGCGCGAAATGCCTTAAAAATGGCTTTAAAATGGATTTGGAGCATGGAGACGATTATCTCGGGATTGCAATATAACCAAACAAAACTTTTAGTGGATTTCTACTTATTTTATTAAATATCATCTCCACCAAACAGGACAAGCTTGCATCTGTTATAGTTTTGGAGAAAAATGTGTTCATTTCATGTATGCGCGAAATGCCTTAAAAATGGCTTTAAAATAGATTTGGAGCATGGAGACGATTATCTCGGGATTGCAAGATAACCAAACAAAACTTTTAGTGGATTTCTACTTATTTTATTAAATATCATCTCCACCAAACAGGACAAGCTTGCATCTGTTATAGTTTTGGAGAAAAATGTGTTCATTTCATGTATGCGCGAAATGCCTTAAAAATGGCTTTAAAATGGATTTGGAGCATGGAGACGATTATCTCGGGATTGCAAGATAACCAAACAAAACTTTTAGTGGATTTCTACTTATTTTATTAAATATCATCTCCACCAAACAGGACAAGCTTGCATCTGTTATAGTTTTGGAGAAAAATGTGTTCATTTCATGTATGCGCGAAATGCCTTAAAAATGGCTTTAAAATGGATTTGGAGCATGGAGACGATTATCTCGGGATTGCAAGATAACCAAACAAAACTTTTAGTGGATTTCTACTTATTTTATTAAATATCATCTCCACCAAACAGGACAAGCTTGCATGTGTTATAGTTTTGGAGAAAAATGTGTTCATTTCATGTATGCGCAAAATGCCTTTGAAATGGCTTTAAAATGGATTTGGAGCATGGAGACGATTATCTCAGGATGGCAATATAAACAAACGAAACTTTTAGTAGATTTCTACTTATTTTATTAAATATTATCTCCACCAAACAGGACAAGCTTGCATCTGTTATAGTTTTGGAGAAAAATGTGTTCATTTCATGTATGCGCGAAATGCCTTAAAAATGGCTTTAAAATGGATTTGGAGCATGGAGACGATTATCTCAGGATTGCAAGATAACCAAACAAAACTTTTAGTGGATTTCTACTTATTTTATTAAATATCATCTCCACCAAACAGGACAAGCTTGCATCTGTTATAGTTTTGGAGAAAAATGTGTTCATTTCATGTATGCCCGAAATGCCTTAAAAATGGCTTTAAAATGGATTTGGAGCATGGAGACGATTATCTCGGGATTGCAAGATAACCAAACAAAACTTTTAGTGGATTTCTACTTATTTTATTAAATATCATCTCCACCAAACAGGACAAGCTTGCATCTGTTATAGTTTTGGAGAAAAATGTGTTCATTTCATGTATGCGCGAAATGCCTTAAAAATGGCTTTAAAATGGATTTGGAGCATGGAGACGATTATCTCGGGATTGCAATATAACCAAACAAAACTTTTAGTGGATTTCTACTTATTTTATTAAATATCATCTCCACCAAACAGGACAAGCTTGCATCTGTTATAGTTTTGGAGAAAAATGTGTTCATTTCATGTATGCGCAAAATGCCTTTGAAATGGCTTTAAAATGGATTTGGAGCATGGAGACGATTATCTCGGGATTGCAAGATAACCAAACAAAACTTTTAGTGGATTTCTACTTATTTTATTAAATATCATCTCCACCAAACAGGACAAGCTTGCATCTGTTATAGTTTTGGAGAAAAATGTGTTCATTTCATGTATGCGCGAAATGCCTTAAAAATGGCTTTAAAATGGATTTTGAGCATGGAGACGATTATCTCGGGATTGCAAGATAACCAAACAAAACTTTTAGTGGATTTCTACTTATTTTATTAAATATCATCTCCACCAAACAGGACAAGCTTGCATCTGTTATAGTTTTGGAGAAAAATGTGTTCATTTCATGTATGCGCGAAATGCCTTAAAAATGGCTTTAAAATGGATTTGGAGCATGGAGACGATTATCTCGGGATTGCAAGATAACCAAACAAAACTTTTAGTGGATTTCTACTTATTTTATTAAATATCATCTCCACCAAACAGGACAAGCTTGCATCTGTTATAGTTTTGGAGAAAAATGTGTTCATTTCATGTATGCGCGAAATGCCTTAAAAATGGCTTTAAAATGGATTTGGAGCATGGAGACGATTATCTCGGGATTGCAAGATAACCAAACAAAACTTTTAGTGGATTTCTACTTATTTTATTAAATATCATCTCCACCAAACAGGACAAGCTTGCATCTGTTATAGTTTTGGAGAAAAATGTGTTCATTTCATGTATGCGCGAAATGCCTTAAAAATGGCTTTAAAATGGATTTGGAGCATGGAGACGATTATCTCGGGATTGCAAGATAACCAAACAAAACTTTTAGTGGATTTCTACTTATTTTATTAAATATCATCTCCACCAAACAGGACAAGCTTGCATCTGTTATAGTTTTGGAGAAAAATGTGTTCATTTCATGTATGCGCGAAATGCCTTAAAAATGGCTTTAAAATGGATTTGGAGCATGGAGACGATTATCTCGGGATTGCAAGATAACCAAACAAAACTTTTAGTGGATTTCTACTTATGTTATTAAATATCATCTCCACCAAACAGGACAAGCTTGCATCTGTTATAGTTTTGGAGAAAAATGTGTTCATTTCATGTATGCGCGAAATGCCTTAAAAATGGCTTTAAAATGGATTTGGAGCATGCAGACGATTATCTCGGGATTGCAAGATAACCAAACAAAACTTTTAGTGGATTTCTACTTATTTTATTAAATATCATCTCCACCAAACAGGACAAGCTTGCATCTGTTATAGTTTTGGAGAAAAATGTGTTCATTTCATGTATGCGCGAAATGCCTTAAAAATGGTTTTAAAATGGATTTGGAGCATGGAGACGATTATCTCGGGATTGCAAGATAACCAAACAAAACTTTTAGTGGATTTCTACTTATTTTATTAAATATCATCTCCACCAAACAGGACAAGCTTGCATGTGTTATAGTTTTGGAGAAAAATGTGTTCATTTCATGTATGCGCAAAATGCCTTTGAAATGGCTTTAAAATGGATTTGGAGCATGGAGACGATTATCTCAGGATGGCAATATAAACAAACGAAACTTTTAGTAGATTTCTACTTATTTTATTAAATATTATCTCCACCAAACAGGACAAGCTTGCATCTGTTATAGTTTTGGAGAAAAATGTGTTCATTTCATGTATGCGCGAAATGCCTTAAAAATGGCTTTAAAATGGATTTGGAGCATGGAGACGATTATCTCAGGATGGCAATATAAACAAACGAAACTTTTAGTAGATTTCTACTTATTTTATTAAATATTATCTCCACCAAACAGGACAAGCTTGCATCTGTTATAGTTTTGGAGAAAAATGTGTTCATTTCATGTATGCGCGAAATGCCTTAAAAATGGCTTTAAAATGGATTTGGAGCATGCAGACGATTATCTCGGGATTGCAAGATAACCAAACAAAACTTTTAGTGGATTTCTACTTATTTTATTAAATATCATCTCCACCAAACAGGACAAGCTTGCATCTGTTATAGTTTTGGAGAAAAATGTGTTCATTTCATGTATGCGCGAAATGCCTTAAAAATGGCTTTAAAATGGATTTGGAGCATGGAGACGATTATCTCGGGATTGCAAGATAACCAAACAAAACTTTTAGTGGATTTCTACTTATTTTATTAAATATCATCTCCACCAAACAGGACAAGCTTGCATGTGTTATAGTTTTGGAGAAAAATGTGTTCATTTCATGTATGCGCAAAATGCCTTTGAAATGGCTTTAAAATGGATTTGGAGCATGGAGACGATTATCTCAGGATGGCAATATAAACAAACGAAACTTTTAGTAGATTTCTACTTATTTTATTAAATATTATCTCCACCAAACAGGACAAGCTTGCATCTGTTATAGTTTTGGAGAAAAATGTGTTCATTTCATGTATGCGCGAAATGCCTTAAAAATGGCTTTAAAATGGATTTGGAGCATGGAGACGATTATCTCGGGATTGCAAGATAACCAAACAAAACTTTTAGTGGATTTCTACTTATTTTATTAAATATCATCTCCACCAAACAGGACAAGCTTGCATCTGTTATAGTTTTGGAGAAAAATGTGTTCATTTCATGTATGCGCGAAATGCCTTAAAAATGGCTTTAAAAATGGATTTGGAGCATGGAGACGATTATCTCGGGATTGCAAGATAACCAAACAAAACTTTTAGTGGATTTCTACTTATTTTATTAAATATCATCTCCACCAAACAGGACAAGCTTGCATCTGTTATAGTTTTGGAGAAAAATGTGTTCATTTCATGTATGCGCGAAATGCCTTAAAAATGGCTTTAAAAATGGATTTGGAGCATGGAGACGATTATCTCGGGATTGCAAGATAACCAAACAAAACTTTTAGTGGATTTCTACTTATTTTATTAAATATCATCTCCACCAAACAGGACAAGCTTGCATCTGTTATAGTTTTGGAGAAAAATGTGTTCATTTCATGTATGCGCGAAATGCCTTAAAAATGGCTTTAAAATGGATTTGGAGCATGGAGACGATTATCTCGGGATTGCAATATAACCAAACAAAACTTTTAGTGGATTTCTACTTATTTTATTAAATATCATCTCCACCAAACAGGACAAGCTTGCATCTGTTATAGTTTTGGAGAAAAATGTGTTCATTTCATGTATGCGCGAAATGCCTTAAAAATGGCTTTAAAATAGATTTGGAGCATGGAGACGATTATCTCGGGATTGCAAGATAACCAAACAAAACTTTTAGTGGATTTCTACTTATTTTATTAAATATCATCTCCACCAAACAGGACAAGCTTGCATCTGTTATAGTTTTGGAGAAAAATGTGTTCATTTCATGTATGCGCGAAATGCCTTAAAAATGGCTTTAAAATGGATTTGGAGCATGGAGACGATTATCTCGGGATTGCAAGATAACCAAACAAAACTTTTAGTGGATTTCTACTTATTTTATTAAATATCATCTCCACCAAACAGGACAAGCTTGCATCTGTTATAGTTTTGGAGAAAAATGTGTTCATTTCATGTATGCGCGAAATGCCTTAAAAATGGCTTTAAAATGGATTTGGAGCATGGAGACGATTATCTCGGGATTGCAAGATAACCAAACAAAACTTTTAGTGGATTTCTACTTATTTTATTAAATATCATCTCCACCAAACAGGACAAGCTTGCATGTGTTATAGTTTTGGAGAAAAATGTGTTCATTTCATGTATGCGCAAAATGCCTTTGAAATGGCTTTAAAATGGATTTGGAGCATGGAGACGATTATCTCAGGATGGCAATATAAACAAACGAAACTTTTAGTAGATTTCTACTTATTTTATTAAATATTATCTCCACCAAACAGGACAAGCTTGCATCTGTTATAGTTTTGGAGAAAAATGTGTTCATTTCATGTATGCGCGAAATGCCTTAAAAATGGCTTTAAAGTGGATTTGGAGCATGGAGACGATTATCTCGGGATTGCAAGATAACCAAACAAAACTTTTAGTGGATTTCTACTTATTTTATTAAATATCATCTCCACCAAACAGGACAAGCTTGCATCTGTTATAGTTTTGGAGAAAAATGTGTTCATTTCATGTATGCGCGAAATGCCTTAAAAATGGCTTTAAAATGGATTTGGAGCATGGAGACGATTATCTCGGGATTGCAAGATAACCAAACAAAACTTTTAGTGGATTTCTACTTATTTTATTAAATATCATCTCCACCAAACAGGACAAGCTTGCATCTGTTATAGTTTTGGAGAAAAATGTGTTCATTTCATGTATGCGCGAAATGCCTTAAAAATGGCTTTAAAATGGATTTGGAGCATGGAGACGATTATCTCAGGATTGCAAGATAACCAAACAAAACTTTTAGTGGATTTCTACTTATTTTATTAAATATCATCTCCACCAAACAGGACAAGCTTGAATCTGTTATAGTTTTGGAGAAAAATGTGTTCATTTCATGTATGCCCGAAATGCCTTAAAAATGGCTTTAAAATGGATTTGGAGCATGGAGACGATTATCTCGGGATTGCAAGATAACCAAACAAAACTTTTAGTGGATTTCTACTTATTTTATTAAATATCATCTCCACCAAACAGGACAAGCTTGCATCTGTTATAGTTTTGGAGAAAAATGTGTTCATTTCATGTATGCGCAAAATGCCTTTGAAATGGCTTTAAAATGGATTTGGAGCATGGAGACGATTATCTCGGGATTGCAAGATAACCAAACAAAACTTTTAGTGGATTTCTACTTATTTTATTAAATATCATCTCCACCAAACAGGACAAGCTTGCATCTGTTATAGTTTTGGAGAAAAATGTGTTCATTTCATGTATGCGCGAAATGCCTTAAAAATGGCTTTAAAATGGATTTTGAGCATGGAGACGATTATCTCGGGATTGCAAGATAACCAAACAAAACTTTTAGTGGATTTCTACTTATTTTATTAAATATCATCTCCACCAAACAGGACAAGCTTGCATCTGTTATAGTTTTGGAGAAAAATGTGTTCATTTCATGTATGCGCGAAATGCCTTAAAAATGGCTTTAAAATGGATTTGGAGCATGGAGACGATTATCTCGGGATTGCAAGATAACCAAACAAAACTTTTAGTGGATTTCTACTTATTTTATTAAATATCATCTCCACCAAACAGGACAAGCTTGCATCTGTTATAGTTTTGGAGAAAAATGTGTTCATTTCATGTGTGCGCGAAATGCCTTAAAAATGGCTTTAAAATGGATTTGGAGCATGGAGACGATTATCTCGGGATTGCAAGATAACCAAACAAAACTTTTAGTGGATTTCTACTTATTTTATTAAATATCATCTCCACCAAACAGGACAAGCTTGCATCTGTTATAGTTTTGGAGAAAAATGTGTTCATTTCATGTATGCGCGAAATGCCTTAAAAATGGCTTTAAAATGGATTTGGAGCATGGAGACGATTATCTCGGGATTGCAATATAACCAAACAAAACTTTTAGTGGATTTCTACTTATTTTATTAAATATCATCTCCACCAAACAGGACAAGCTTGCATCTGTTATAGTTTTGGAGAAAAATGTGTTCATTTCATGTATGCGCGAAATGCCTTAAAAATGGCTTTAAAATGGATTTGGAGCATGGAGACGATTATCTCGGGATTGCAAGATAACCAAACAAAACTTTTAGTGGATTTCTACTTATGTTATTAAATATCATCTCCACCAAACAGGACAAGCTTGCATCTGTTATAGTTTTGGAGAAAAATGTGTTCATTTCATGTATGCGCGAAATGCCTTAAAAATGGCTTTAAAATGGATTTGGAGCATGCAGACGATTATCTCGGGATTGCAAGATAACCAAACAAAACTTTTAGTGGATTTCTACTTATTTTATTAAATATCATCTCCACCAAACAGGACAAGCTTGCATCTGTTATAGTTTTGGAGAAAAATGTGTTCATTTCATGTATGCGCGAAATGCCTTAAAAATGGTTTTAAAATGGATTTGGAGCATGGAGACGATTATCTCGGGATTGCAAGATAACCAAACAAAACTTTTAGTGGATTTCTACTTATTTTATTAAATATCATCTCCACCAAACAGGACAAGCTTGCATGTGTTATAGTTTTGGAGAAAAATGTGTTCATTTCATGTATGCGCAAAATGCCTTTGAAATGGCTTTAAAATGGATTTGGAGCATGGAGACGATTATCTCAGGATGGCAATATAAACAAACGAAACTTTTAGTAGATTTCTACTTATTTTATTAAATATTATCTCCACCAAACAGGACAAGCTTGCATCTGTTATAGTTTTGGAGAAAAATGTGTTCATTTCATGTATGCGCGAAATGCCTTAAAAATGGCTTTAAAATGGATTTGGAGCATGGAGACGATTATCTCAGGATGGCAATATAAACAAACGAAACTTTTAGTAGATTTCTACTTATTTTATTAAATATTATCTCCACCAAACAGGACAAGCTTGCATCTGTTATAGTTTTGGAGAAAAATGTGTTCATTTCATGTATGCGCGAAATGCCTTAAAAATGGCTTTAAAATGGATTTGGAGCATGCAGACGATTATCTCGGGATTGCAAGATAACCAAACAAAACTTTTAGTGGATTTCTACTTATTTTATTAAATATCATCTCCACCAAACAGGACAAGCTTGCATCTGTTATAGTTTTGGAGAAAAATGTGTTCATTTCATGTATGCGCGAAATGCCTTAAAAATGGCTTTAAAATGGATTTGGAGCATGGAGACGATTATCTCGGGATTGCAAGATAACCAAACAAAACTTTTAGTGGATTTCTACTTATTTTATTAAATATCATCTCCACCAAACAGGACAAGCTTGCATGTGTTATAGTTTTGGAGAAAAATGTGTTCATTTCATGTATGCGCAAAATGCCTTTGAAATGGCTTTAAAATGGATTTGGAGCATGGAGACGATTATCTCAGGATGGCAATATAAACAAACGAAACTTTTAGTAGATTTCTACTTATTTTATTAAATATTATCTCCACCAAACAGGACAAGCTTGCATCTGTTATAGTTTTGGAGAAAAATGTGTTCATTTCATGTATGCGCGAAATGCCTTAAAAATGGCTTTAAAATGGATTTGGAGCATGGAGACGATTATCTCAGGATGGCAATATAAACAAACGAAACTTTTAGTAGATTTCTACTTATTTTATTAAATATTATCTCCACCAAACAGGACAAGCTTGCATCTGTTATAGTTTTGGAGAAAAATGTGTTCATTTCATGTATGCGCGAAATGCCTTAAAAATGGCTTTAAAATGGATTTGGAGCATGCAGACGATTATCTCGGGATTGCAAGATAACCAAACAAAACTTTTAGTGGATTTCTACTTATTTTATTAAATATCATCTCCACCAAACAGGACAAGCTTGCATCTGTTATAGTTTTGGAGAAAAATGTGTTCATTTCATGTATGCGCGAAATGCCTTAAAAATGGCTTTAAAATGGATTTGGAGCATGGAGACGTATCTCGAGATTGCAAGATAACCAAACAAAACTTTTAGTGGATTTCTACTTATTTTATTAAATATCATCTCCACCAAACAGGACAAGCTTGCATCTGTTATAGTTTTGGAGAAAAATGTGTTCATTTCATGTATGCGCGAAATGCCTTAAAAATGGCTTTAAAATGGATTTGGAGCATGGAGACGATTATCTCAGGATGGCAATATAAACAAACGAAACTTTTAGTAGATTTCTACTTATTTTATTAAATATTATCTCCACCAAACAGGACAAGCTTGCATCTGTTATAGTTTTGGAGAAAAATGTGTTCATTTCATGTATGCGCGAAATGCCTTAAAAATGGCTTTAAAATAGATTTGGAGCATGGAGACGATTATCTCGGGATTGCAAGATAACCAAACAAAACTTTTAGTGGATTTCTACTTATTTTATTAAATATCATCTCCACCAAACAGGACAAGCTTGCATCTGTTATAGTTTTGGAGAAAAATGTGTTCATTTCATGTATGCGCGAAATGCCTTAAAAATGGCTTTAAAATGGATTTGGAGCATGGAGACGATTATCTCGGGATTGCAAGATAACCAAACAAAACTTTTAGTGGATTTCTACTTATTTTATTAAATATCATCTCCACCAAACAGGACAAGCTTGCATCTGTTATAGTTTTGGAGAAAAATGTGTTCATTTCATGTATGCGCGAAATGCCTTAAAAATGGCTTTAAAATGGATTTGGAGCATGGAGACGATTATCTCGGGATTGCAAGATAACCAAACAAAACTTTTAGTGGATTTCTACTTATTTTATTAAATATCATCTCCACCAAACAGGACAAGCTTGCATCTGTTATAGTTTTGGAGAAAAATGTGTTCATTTCATGTATGCGCGAAATGCCTTAAAAATGGCTTTAAAATGGATTTGGAGCATGGAGACGATTATCTCGGGATTGCAATATAACCAAACAAAACTTTTAGTGGATTTCTACTTATTTTATTAAATATCATCTCCACCAAACAGGACAAGCTTGCATCTGTTATAGTTTTGGAGAAAAATGTGTTCATTTCATGTATGCGCAAAATGCCTTTGAAATGGCTTTAAAATGGATTTGGAGCATGGAGACGATTATCTCGGGATTGCAAGATAACCAAACAAAACTTTTAGTGGATTTCTACTTATTTTATTAAATATCATCTCCACCAAACAGGACAAGCTTGCATCTGTTATAGTTTTGGAGAAAAATGTGTTCATTTCATGTATGCGCGAAATGCCTTAAAAATGGCTTTAAAATGGATTTTGAGCATGGAGACGATTATCTCGGGATTGCAAGATAACCAAACAAAACTTTTAGTGGATTTCTACTTATTTTATTAAATATCATCTCCACCAAACAGGACAAGCTTGCATCTGTTATAGTTTTGGAGAAAAATGTGTTCATTTCATGTATGCGCGAAATGCCTTAAAAATGGCTTTAAAATGGATTTGGAGCATGGAGACGATTATCTCGGGATTGCAAGATAACCAAACAAAACTTTTAGTGGATTTCTACTTATTTTATTAAATATCATCTCCACCAAACAGGACAAGCTTGCATCTGTTATAGTTTTGGAGAAAAATGTGTTCATTTCATGTATGCGCGAAATGCCTTAAAAATGGCTTTAAAATGGATTTGGAGCATGGAGACAATTATCTCGGGATTGCAAGATAACCAAACAAAACTTTTAGTGGATTTC
This sequence comes from Anomaloglossus baeobatrachus, assembly GCF_048569485.1. Lineage (NCBI taxonomy): Eukaryota > Metazoa > Chordata > Amphibia > Anura > Aromobatidae > Anomaloglossus > Anomaloglossus baeobatrachus. The sequence goes on along the minus strand of NW_027441825.1, from coordinate 164,804 downwards.
TACTTATTTTATTAAATATCATCTCCACCAAACAGGACAAGCTTGCATGTGTTATAGTTTTGGAGAAAAATGTGTTCATTTCATGTATGCGCAAAATGCCTTTGAAATGGCTTTAAAATGGATTTGGAGCATGGAGACGATTATCTCAGGATGGCAATATAAACAAACGAAACTTTTAGTAGATTTCTACTTATTTTATTAAATATTATCTCCACCAAACAGGACAAGCTTGCATCTGTTATAGTTTTGGAGAAAAATGTGTTCATTTCATGTATGCGCGAAATGCCTTAAAAATGGCTTTAAAATGGATTTGGAGCATGGAGACGATTATCTCGGGATTGCAATATAACCAAACAAAACTTTTAGTGGATTTCTACTTATTTTATTAAATATCATCTCCACCAAACAGGACAAGCTTGCATCTGTTATAGTTTTGGAGAAAAATGTGTTCATTTCATGTATGCGCGAAATGCCTTAAAAATGGCTTTAAAATGGATTTGGAGCATGGAGACGATTATCTCGGGATTGCAAGATAACCAAACAAAACATTTAGTGGATTTCCACTTATTTTATTAAATATCATCTCCACCAAACAGGACAAGCTTGCATCTGTTATAGTTTTGGAGAAAAATGTGTTCATTTCATGTATGCGCGAAATGCCTTAAAAATGGCTTTAAAATGGATTTGGAGCATGGAGACGATTATCTCGGGATTGCAAGATAACCAAACAAAACTTTTATTGGATTTCTACTTATTTTATTAAATATCATCTCCACCAAACAGGACAAGCTTGCATCTGTTATAGTTTTGGAGAAAAATGTGTTCATTTCATGTATGCGCGAAATGCCTTAAAAATGGCTTTAAAATGGATTTGGAGCATGGAGACAATTATCTCGGGATTGCAAGATAACCAAACAAAACTTTTAGTGGATTTCTACTTATTTTATTAAATATCATCTCCACCAAACAGGACAAGCTTGCATCTGTTTTAGTTTTGGAGAAAAATGTGTTCATTTCATGTATGTGCGAAATGCCTTAAAAATGGCTTTAAAATGGATTTGGAGCATGGAGACGATTATCTCGGGATTGCAATATAACCAAACAAAACTTTTAGTGGATTTCTACTTATTTTATTAAATATCATCTCCACCAAACAGGACAAGCTTGCATCTGTTATAGTTTTGGAGAAAAATGTGTTCATTTCATGTATGCGCGAAATGCCTTAAAAATGGCTTTAAAATGGATTTGGAGCATGGAGACGATTATCTCGGGATTGCAAGATAACCAAACAAAACTTTTAGTGGATTTCTACTTATTTTATTAAATATCATCTCCACCAAACAGGACAAGCTTGCATCTGTTATAGTTTTGGAGAAAAATGTGTTCATTTCATGTATGCGCGAAATGCCTTAAAAATGGCTTTAAAATGGATTTGGAGCATGGAGACGATTATCTCGGGATTGCAAGATAACCAAACAAAACTTTTAGTGGATTTCTACTTATTTTATTAAATATCATCTCCACCAAACAGGACAAGCTTGCATGTGTTATAGTTTTGGAGAAAAATGTGTTCATTTCATGTATGCGCAAAATGCCTTTGAAATGGCTTTAAAATAGATTTGGAACATGGAGACGATTATCTCGGGATTGCAAGATAACCAAACAAAACTTTTAGTGGATTTCTACTTATTTTATTAAATATCATCTCCACCAAACAGGACAAGCTTGCATCTGTTATAGTTTTGGAGAAAAATGTGTTCATTTCATGTATGCGCGAAATGCCTTAAAAATGGCTTTAAAATGGATTTGGAGCATGGAGACGATTATCTCGGGATTGCAAGATAACCAAACAAAACTTTTAGTGGATTTCTATTTTTTTTTTTTAAATATCATCTCCACCAAACAGGACAAGCTTGCATGTGTTATAGTTTTGGAGAAAAATGTGTTCATTTCATGTATGCGCAAAATGCCTTTGAAATGGCTTTAAAATGGATTTGGAGCATGGAGACGATTATCTCAGGATGGCAATATAAACAAACGAAACTTTTAGTAGATTTCTACTTATTTTATTAAATATTATCTCCACCAAACAGGACAAGCTTGCATCTGTTATAGTTTTGGAGAAAAATGTGTTCATTTCATGTATGCGCGAAATGCCTTAAAAATGGCTTTAAAATGGATTTGGAGCATGGAGACGATTATCTCGGGATTGCAAGATAACCAAACAAAACTTTTAGTGGATTTCTACTTATTTTATTAAATATCATCTCCACCAAACAGGACAAGCTTGCATCTGTTATAGTTTTGGAGAAAAATGTGTTCATTTCATGTATGCGCGAAATGCCTTAAAAATGGCTTTAAAATGGATTTGGAGCATGGAGACGATTATCTCGGGATTGCAAGATAACCAAACAAAACTTTTATTGGATTTCTACTTATTTTATTAAATATCATCTCCACCAAACAGGACAAGCTTGCATCTGTTATAGTTTTGGAGAAAAATGTGTTCATTTCATGTATGCGCGAAATGCCTTAAAAATGGCTTTAAAATGGATTTGGAGCATGGAGACAATTATCTCGGGATTGCAAGATAACCAAACAAAACTTTTAGTGGATTTCTACTTATTTTATTAAATATCATCTCCACCAAACAGGACAAGCTTGCATCTGTTTTAGTTTTGGAGAAAAATGTGTTCATTTCATGTATGTGCGAAATGCCTTAAAAATGGCTTTAAAATGGATTTGGAGCATGGAGACGATTATCTCGGGATTGCAATATAACCAAACAAAACTTTTAGTGGATTTCTACTTATTTTATTAAATATCATCTCCACCAAACAGGACAAGCTTGCATCTGTTATAGTTTTGGAGAAAAATGTGTTCATTTCATGTATGCGCGAAATGCCTTAAAAATGGCTTTAAAATGGATTTGGAGCATGGAGACGATTATCTCGGGATTGCAAGATAACCAAACAAAACTTTTAGTGGATTTCTACTTATTTTATTAAATATCATCTCCACCAAACAGGACAAGCTTGCATCTGTTATAGTTTTGGAGAAAAATGTGTTCATTTCATGTATGCGCGAAATGCCTTAAAAATGGCTTTAAAATGGATTTGGAGCATGGAGACGATTATCTCGGGATTGCAAGATAACCAAACAAAACTTTTAGTGGATTTCTACTTATTTTATTAAATATCATCTCCACCAAACAGGACAAGCTTGCATGTGTTATAGTTTTGGAGAAAAATGTGTTCATTTCATGTATGCGCAAAATGCCTTTGAAATGGCTTTAAAATAGATTTGGAACATGGAGACGATTATCTCGGGATTGCAAGATAACCAAACAAAACTTTTAGTGGATTTCTACTTATTTTATTAAATATCATCTCCACCAAACAGGACAAGCTTGCATCTGTTATAGTTTTGGAGAAAAATGTGTTCATTTCATGTATGCGCGAAATGCCTTAAAAATGGCTTTAAAATGGATTTGGAGCATGGAGACGATTATCTCGGGATTGCAAGATAACCAAACAAAACTTTTAGTGGATTTCTATTTTTTTTTTTTAAATATCATCTCCACCAAACAGGACAAGCTTGCATGTGTTATAGTTTTGGAGAAAAATGTGTTCATTTCATGTATGCGCAAAATGCCTTTGAAATGGCTTTAAAATGGATTTGGAGCATGGAGACGATTATCTCAGGATGGCAATATAAACATACGAAACTTTTAGTAGATTTCTACTTATTTTATTAAATATTATCTCCACCAAACAGGACAAGCTTGCATCTGTTATAGTTTTGGAGAAAAATGTGTTCATTTCATGTATGCGCGAAATGCCTTAAAAATGGCTTTAAAATGGATTTGGAGCATGGAGACGATTATCTCGGGATTGCAAGATAACCAAACAAAACTTTTAGTGGATTTCTACTTATTTTATTAAATATCATCTCCACCAAACAGGACAAGCTTGCATCTGTTATAGTTTTGGAGAAAAATGTGTTCATTTCATGTATGCGCGAAATGCCTTAAAAATGGCTTTAAAATGGATTTGGAGCATGGAGACGATTATATCGGGATTGCAAGATAACCAAACAAAACTTTTAGTGGATTTCTACTTATTTTATTAAATATCATCTCCACCAAACAGGACAAGCTTGCATGTGTTATAGTTTTGGAGAAAAATGTGTTCATTTCATGTATGCGCAAAATGCCTTTGAAATGGCTTTAAAATGGATTTGGAGCATGGAGACGATTATCTCAGGATGGCAATATAAACAAACGAAACTTTTAGTAGATTTCTACTTATTTTATTAAATATTATCTCCACCAAACAGGACAAGCTTGCATCTGTTATAGTTTTGGAGAAAAATGTGTTCATTTCATGTATGCGCGAAATGCCTTAAAAATGGCTTTAAAATGGATTTGGAGCATGGAGACGATTATCTCGGGATTGCAAGATAACCAAACAAAACTTTTAGTGGATTTCTACTTATTTTATTAAATATCATCTCCACCAAACAGGACAAGCTTGCATCTGTTATAGTTTTGGAGAAAAATGTGTTCATTTCATGTATGCGCGAAATGCCTTAAAAATGGCTTTAAAATGGATTTGGAGCATGGAGACGATTATCTCGGGATTGCAAGATAACCAAACAAAACTTTTAGTGGATTTCTACTTATTTTATTAAATATCATCTCCACCAAACAGGACAAGTTTGCATCTGTTATAGTTTTGGAGAAAAATGTGTTCATTTCATGTATGCGCGAAATGCCTTAAAAATGGCTTTAAAATGGATTTGGAGCATGGAGACGATTATCTCGGGATTGCAAGATAACCAAACAAAACTTTTAGTGGATTTCTACTTATTTTATTAAATATCATCTCCACCAAACAGGACAAGCTTGCATCTGTTATAGTTTTGGAGAAAAATGTGTTCATTTCATGTATGCGCGAAATGCCTTAAAAATGGCTTTAAAATGGACTTGGAGCATGGAGACGATTATCTCGGGATTGCAAGATAACCAAACAAAACTTTTAGTGGATTTCTACTTATTTTATTAAATATCATCTCCACCAAACAGGACAAGCTTGCATCTGTTATAGTTTTGGAGAAAAATGTGTTCATTTCATGTATGCGCGAAATGCCTTAAAAATGGCTTTAAAATGGATTTGGAGCATGGAGACGATTATCTCGGGATTGCAATATAACCAAACAAAACTTTTAGTGGATTTCTACTTATTTTATTAAATATCATCTCCACCAAACAGGACAAGCTTGCATCTGTTATAGTAAGTTTTGTTTGGTTATCTTGCAATCCCGAGATAATCGTCTCCATGCTCCAAATCCATTTTAAAGCCATTTTTAAGGCATTTCGCGCATACATGAAATGAACACATTTTTCTCCAAAACTATAACAGATGCAAGCTTGTCCTGTTTGGTGGAGATGATATTTAATAAAATAAGTAGAAATCCACTAAAAGTTTTGTTTGGTTATCTTGCAATCCCGAGATAATCGTCTCCATGCTCCAAATCCATTTTAAAGCCATTTTTAAGGCATTTCGCGCATACATGAAATGAACACATTTTTCTCCAAAACTATAACAGATGCAAGCTTGTCCTGTTTGGTGGAGATGATATTTAATAAAATAAGTAGAAATCCACTAAAAGTTTTGTTTGGTTATCTTGCAATCCCGAGATAATCGTCTCCATGCTCCAAATCCATTTTAAAGCCATTTTTAAGGCATTTCGCGCATACATGAAATGAACACATTTTTCTCCAAAACTATAACAGATGCAAGCTTGTCCTGTTTGGTGGAGATGATATTTAATAAAATAAGTAGAAATCCACTAAAAGTTTTGTTTGGTTATCTTGCAATCCCGAGATAATCGTCTCCATGCTCCAAATCCATTTTAAAGCCATTTTTAAGGCATTTCGCGCATACATGAAATGAACACATTTTTCTCCAAAACTATAACAGATGCAAGCTTGTCCTGTTTGGTGGAGATAATATTTAATAAAATAAGTAGAAATCTACTAAAAGTTTCGTTTGTTTATATTGCCATCCTGAGATAATCGTCTCCATGCTCCAAATCCATTTTAAAGCCATTTCAAAGGCATTTTGCGCATACATGAAATGAACACATTTTTCTCCAAAACTATAACACATGCAAGCTTGTCCTGTTTGGTGGAGATGATATTTAATAAAATAAGTAGAAATCCACTAAAAGTTTTGTTTGGTTATCTTGCAATCCCGAGATAATCGTCTCCATGCTCCAAATCCATTTTAAAGCCATTTTTAAGGCATTTCGCGCATACATGAAATGAACACATTTTTCTCCAAAACTATAACAGATGCAAGCTTGTCCTGTTTGGTGGAGATGATATTTAATAAAATAAGTAGAAATCCACTAAAAGTTTTGTTTGGTTATCTTGCAATCCCGAGATAATCGTCTCCATGCTCCAAATCCATTTTAAAGCCATTTTTAAGGCATTTCGCGCATACATGAAATGAACACATTTTTCTCCAAAACTATAACAGATGCAAGCTTGTCCTGTTTGGTGGAGATGATATTTAATAAAATAAGTAGAAATCCACTAAAAGTTTTGTTTGGTTATCTTGCAATCCCGAGATAATCGTCTCCATGCTCCAAATCCATTTTAAAGTCATTTTTAAGGCATTTCGCGCATACATGAAATGAACACATTTTTCTCCAAAACTATAACAGATGCAAGCTTGTCCTGTTTGGTGGAGATGATATTTAATAAAATAAGTAGAAATCTACTAAAAGTTTTGTTTGGTTATCTTGCAATCCCGAGATAATCGTCTCCATGCTCCAAATCCATTTTAAAGCCATTTCAAAGGCATTTTGCGCATACATGAAATGAACACATTTTTCTCCAAAACTATAACACATGCAAGCTTGTCCTGTTTGGTGGAGATGATATTTAATAAAATAAGTAGAAATCCACTAAAAGTTTTGTTTGGTTATCTTGCAATCCCGAGATAATCGTCTCCATGCTCCAAATCCATTTTAAAGCCATTTTTAAGGCATTTCGCGCATACATGAAATGAACACATTTTTCTCCAAAACTATAACAGATGCAAGCTTGTCCTGTTTGGTGGAGATGATATTTAATAAAATAAGTAGAAATCCACTAAAAGTTTTGTTTGGTTATCTTGCAATCCCGAGATAATCGTCTCCATGCTCCAAATCCATTTTAAAGCCATTTTTAAGGCATTTCGCGCATACATGAAATGAACACATTTTTCTCCAAAACTATAACAGATGCAAGCTTGTCCTGTTTGGTGGAGATGATATTTAATAAAATAAGTAGAAATCCACTAAAAGTTTTGTTTGGTTATCTTGCAATCCCGAGATAATCGTCTCCATGCTCCAAATCCATTTTAAAGCCATTTTTAAGGCATTTCGCGCATACATGAAATGAACACATTTTTCTCCAAAACTATAACAGATGCAAGCTTGTCCTGTTTGGTGGAGATGATATTTAATAAAATAAGTAGAAATCCACTAAAAGTTTTGTTTGGTTATATTGCAATCCCGAGATAATCGTCTCCATGCTCCAAATCCATTTTAAAGCCATTTTTAAGGCATTTCGCACATACATGAAATGAACACATTTTTCTCCAAAACTATAACAGATGCAAGCTTGTCCTGTTTGGTGGAGATGATATTTAATAAAATAAGTAGAAATCCACTAAAGGTTTTGTTTGGTTATCTTGCAATCCCGAGATAATCGTCTCCATGCTCCAAATCCATTTTAAAGCCATTTTTAAGGCATTTCGCGCATACATGAAATGAACACATTTTTCTCCAAAACTATAACAGATGCAAGCTTGTCCTGTTTGGTGGAGATGATATTTAATAAAATAAGTAGAAATCCACTAAAGGTTTTGTTTGGTTATCTTGCAATCCCGAGATAATCGTCTCCATGCTCCAAATCCATTTTAAAGCCATTTTTAAGGCATTTCGCGCATACATGAAATGAACACATTTTTCTCCAAAACTATAACAGATGCAAGCTTGTCCTGTTTGGTGGAGATGATATTTAATAAAATAAGTAGAAATCCACTAAAGGTTTTGTTTGGTTATCTTGCAATCCCGAGATAATCGTCTCCATGCTCCAAATCCATTTTAAAGCGATTTTTAAGGCATTTCGCGCATACATGAAATGAACACATTTTTCTCCAAAACTATAACAGATGCAAGCTTGTCCTGTTTGGTGGAGATGATATTTAATAAAATAAGTAGAAATCCACTAAAAGTTTTGTTTGGTTATCTTGCAATCCCGAGATAATCGTCTCCATGCTCCAAATCCATTTTAAAGCCATTTTTAAGGCATTTCGCGCATACATGAAATGAACACATTTTTCTCCAAAACTATAACAGATGCAAGCTTGTCCTGTTTGGTGGAGATGATATTTAATAAAATAAGTAGAAATCCACTAAAAGTTTTGTTTGGTTATCTTGCAATCCCGAGATAATCGTCTCCATGCTCCAAATCTATTTTAAAGCCATTTTTAAGGCATTTCGCGCATACATGAAATGAACACATTTTTCTCCAAAACTATAACAGATGCAATCTTGTCCTGTTTGGTGGAGATGATATTTAATAAAATAAGTAGAAATCCACTAAAAGTTTTGTTTGGTTATCTTGCAATCCCGAGATAATCGTCTCCATGCTCCAAATCCATTTTAAAGCCATTTTTAAGGCATTTCGCGCATACATGAAATGAACACATTTTTCTCCAAAACTATAACAGATGCAAGCTTGTCCTGTTTGGTGGAGATGATATTTAATAAAATAAGTAGAAATCCACTAAAAGTTTTGTTTGGTTATCTTGCAATCCCGAGATAATCGTCTCCATGCTCCAAATCCATTTTAAAGCCATTTTTAAGGCATTTCGCGCATACATGAAATGAACACATTTTTCTCCAAAACTATAACAGATGCAAGCTTGTCCTGTTTGGTGGAGATAATATTTAATAAAATAAGTAGAAATCTCCTAAAAGTTTCGTTTGTTTATATTGCCATCCTGAGATAATCGTCTCCATGCTCCAAATCCATTTTAAAGCCATTTCAAAGGCATTTTGCGCATACATGAAATGAACACATTTTTCTCCAAAACTATAACACATGCAAGCTTGTCCTGTTTGGTGGAGATGATATTTAATAAAATAAGTAGAAATCCACTAAAAGTTTTGTTTGGTTATCTTGCAATCCCGAGATAATCGTCTCCATGCTCCAAATCCATTTTAAAGCCATTTTTAAGGCATTTCGCGCATACATGAAATGAACACATTTTTCTCCAAAACTATAACAGATGCAAGCTTGTCCTGTTTGGTGGAGATGATATTTAATAAAATAAGTAGAAATCCACTAAAAGTTTTGTTTGGTTATCTTGCAATCCCGAGATAATCGTCTCCATGCTCCAAATCCATTTTAAAGCCATTTTTAAGGCATTTCGCGCATACATGAAATGAACACATTTTTCTCCAAAACTATAACAGATGCAAGCTTGTCCTGTTTGGTGGAGATAATATTTAATAAAATAAGTAGAAATCTACTAAAAGTTTCGTTTGTTTATATTGCCATCCTGAGATAATCGTCTCCATGCTCCAAATCCATTTTAAAGCCATTTCAAAGGCATTTTGCGCATACATGAAATGAACACATTTTTCTCCAAAACTATAACACATGCAAGCTTGTCCTGTTTGGTGGAGATGATATTTAATAAAATAAGTAGAAATCCACTAAAAGTTTTGTTTGGTTATCTTGCAATCCCGAGATAATCGTCTCCATGCTCCAAATCCATTTTAAAGCCATTTTTAAGGCATTTCGCGCATACATGAAATGAACACATTTTTCTCCAAAACTATAACAGATGCAAGCTTGTCCTGTTTGGTGGAGATGATATTTAATAAAATAAGTAGAAATCCACTAAAAGTTTTGTTTGGTTATCTTGCAATCCCGAGATAATCGTCTCCATGCTCCAAATCCATTTTAAAGCCATTTTTAAGGCATTTCGCGCATACATGAAATGAACACATTTTTCTCCAAAACTATAACAGATGCAAGCTTGTCCTGTTTGGTGGAGATGATATTTAATAAAATAAGTAGAAATCCACTATAAGTTTTGTTTGGTTATCTTGCAATCCCGAGATAATCGTCTCCATGCTCCAAATCCATTTTAAAGTCATTTTTAAGGCATTTCACGCATACATGAAATGAACACATTTTTCTCCAAAACTATAACAGATGCAAGCTTGTCCTGTTTGGTGGAGATGATATTTAATAAAATAAGTAGAAATCTACTAAAAGTTTTGTTTGGTTATCTTGCAATCCCGAGATAATCGTCTCCATGCTCCAAATCCATTTTAAAGCCATTTCAAAGGCATTTTGCGCATACATGAAATGAACACATTTTTCTCCAAAACTATAACACATGCAAGCTTGTCCTGTTTGGTGGAGATGATATTTAATAAAATAAGTAGAAATCCACTAAAAGTTTTGTTTGGTTATCTTGCAATCCCGAGATAATCGTCTCCATGCTCCAAATCCATTTTAAAGCCATTTTTAAGGCATTTCGCGCATACATGAAATGAACACATTTTTCTCCAAAACTATAACAGATGCAAGCTTGTCCTGTTTGGTGGAGATGATATTTAATAAAATAAGTAGAAATCCACTAAAAGTTTTGTTTGGTTATCTTGCAATCCCGAGATAATCGTCTCCATGCTCCAAATCCATTTTAAAGCCATTTTTAAGGCATTTCGCGCATACATGAAATGAACACATTTTTCTCCAAAACTATAACAGATGCAAGCTTGTCCTGTTTGGTGGAGATGATATTTAATAAAATAAGTAGAAATCCACTAAAAGTTTTGTTTGGTTATCTTGCAATCCCGAGATAATCGTCTCCATGCTCCAAATCCATTTTAAAGCCATTTTTAAGGCATTTCGCGCATACATGAAATGAACACATTTTTCTCCAAAACTATAACAGATGCAAGCTTGTCCTGTTTGGTGGAGATGATATTTAATAAAATAAGTAGAAATCCACTAAAAGTTTTGTTTGGTTATATTGCAATCCCGAGATAATCGTCTCCATGCTCCAAATCCATTTTAAAGCCATTTTTAAGGCATTTCGCACATACATGAAATTAACATATTTTTCTCCAAAACTATAACAGATGCAAGCTTGTCCTGTTTGGTGGAGATGATATTTAATAAAATAAGTAGAAATCCACTAAAAGTTTTGTTTGGTTATCTTGCAATCCCGAGATAATCGTCTCCATGCTCCAATCCATTTTAAAGCCATTTTTAAGGCATTTCGCGCATACATGAAATGAACACATTTTTCTCCAAAACTATAACAGATGCAAGCTTGTCCTGTTTGGTGGAGATGATATTTAATAAAATAAGTAGAAATCCACTAAAAGTTTTGTTTGGTTATCTTGCAATCCCGAGATAATCGTCTCCATGCTCCAAATCCATTTTAAAGCCATTTTTAAGGCATTTCGCGCATACATGAAATGAACACATTTTTCTCCAAAACTATAACAGATGCAAGCTTGTCCTGTTTGGTGGAGATGATATTTAATAAAATAAGTAGAAATCCACTAAACGTTTTGTTTGGTTATCTTGCAATCCCGAGATAATCGTCTCCATGCTCCAAATCCATTTTAAAGCCATTTTTAAGGCATTTCGCGCATACATGAAATGAACACATTTTTCTCCAAAACTATAACAGATGCAAGCTTGTCCTGTTTGGTGGAGATGATATTTAATAAAATAAGTAGAAATCCACTAAAAGTTTTGTTTGGTTATCTTGCAATCCCGAGATAATCGTCTCCATGCTCCAAATCCATTTTAAAGCCATTTTTAAGGCATTTCGCGCATACATGAAATGAACACATTTTTCTCCAAAACTATAACAGATGCAAGCTTGTCCTGTTTGGTGGAGATAATATTTAATAAAATAAGTAGAAATCTACTAAAAGTTTCGTTTGTTTATATTGCCATCCTGAGATAATCGTCTCCATGCTCCAAATCCATTTTAAAGCCATTTCAAAGGCATTTTGCGCATACATGAAATGAACACATTTTTCTCCAAAACTATAACACATGCAAGCTTGTCCTGTTTGGTGGAGATGATATTTAATAAAATAAGTAGAAATCCACTAAAAGTTTTGTTTGGTTATCTTGCAATCCCGAGATAATCGTCTCCATGCTCCAAATCCATTTTAAAGCCATTTTTAAGGCATTTCGCGCATACATGAAATGAACACATTTTTCTCCAAAACTATAACAGATGCAAGCTTGTCCTGTTTGGTGGAGATGATATTTAATAAAATAAGTAGAAATCCACTAAAAGTTTTGTTTGGTTATCTTGCAATCCCGAGATAATCGTCTCCATGCTCCAAATCCATTTTAAAGCCATTTTTAAGGCATTTCGCGCATACATGAAATGAACACATTTTTCTCCAAAACTATAACAGATGCAAGCTTGTCCTGTTTGGTGGAGATAATATTTAATAAAATAAGTAGAAATCTACTAAAAGTTTCGTTTGTTTATATTGCCATCCTGAGATAATCGTCTCCATGCTCCAAATCCATTTTAAAGCCATTTCAAAGGCATTTTGCGCATACATGAAATGAACACATTTTTCTCCAAAACTATAACACATGCAAGCTTGTCCTGTTTGGTGGAGATGATATTTAATAAAATAAGTAGAAATCCACTAAAAGTTTTGTTTGGTTATCTTGCAATCCCGAGATAATCGTCTCCATGCTCCAAATCCATTTTAAAGCCATTTTTAAGGCATTTCGCGCATACATGAAATGAACACATTTTTCTCCAAAACTATAACAGATGCAAGCTTGTCCTGTTTGGTGGAGATGATATTTAATAAAATAAGTAGAAATCCACTAAAAGTTTTGTTTGGTTATCTTGCAATCCCGAGATAATCGTCTCCATGCTCCAAATCCATTTTAAAGCCATTTTTAAGGCATTTCGCGCATACATGAAATGAACACATTTTTCTCCAAAACAATAACAGATGCAAGCTTGTCCTGTTTGGTGGAGATAATATTTAATAAAATAAGTAGAAATCTACTAAAAGTTTCGTTTGTTTATATTGCCATCCTGAGATAATCGTCTCCATGCTCCAAATCCATTTTAAAGCCATTTCAAAGGCATTTTGCGCATACATGAAATGAACACATTTTTCTCCAAAACTATAACACATGCAAGCTTGTCCTTTTTGGTGGAGATGATATTTAATAAAATAAGTAGAAATCCACTAAAAGTTTTGTTTGGTTATCTTGCAATCCCGAGATAATCGTCTCCATGCTCCAAATCCATTTTAAAGCCATTTTTAAGGCATTTCGCGCATACATGAAATGAACACATTTTTCTCCAAAACTATAACAGATGCAAGCTTGTCCTGTTTGGTGGAGATGATATTTAATAAAATAAGTAGAAATCCACTAAACGTTTTGTTTGGTTATCTTGCAATCCCGAGATAATCGTCTCCATGCTCCAAATCCATTTTAAAGCCATTTTTAAGGCATTTCGCGCATACATGAAATGAACACATTTTTCTCCAAAACTATAACAGATGCAAGCTTGTCCTGTTTGGTGGAGATGATATTTAATAAAATAAGTAGAAATCCACTAAAAGTTTTGTTTGGTTATCTTGCAATCCCGAGATAATCGTCTCCATGCTCCAAATCCATTTTAAAGCCATTTTTAAGGCATTTCGCGCATACATGAAATGAACACATTTTTCTCCAAAACTATAACAGATGCAAGCTTGTCCTGTTTGGTGGAGATGATATTTAATAAAATAAGTAGAAATCCACTAAACGTTTTGTTTGGTTATCTTGCAATCCCGAGATAATCGTCTCCATGCTCCAAATCCATTTTAAAGCCATTTTTAAGGCATTTCGCGCATACATGAAATGAACACATTTTTCTCCAAAACTATAACAGATGCAAGCTTGTCCTGTTTGGTGGAGATAATATTTAATAAAATAAGTAGAAATCTACTAAAAGTTTCGTTTGTTTATATTGCCATCCTGAGATAATCGTCTCCATGCTCCAAATCCATTTTAAAGCCATTTTTAAGGCATTTCGCGCATACATGAAATGAACACATTTTTCTCCAAAACTATAACAGATGCAAGCTTGTCCTGTTTGGTGGAGATGATATTTAATAAAATAAGTAGAAATCCACTAAAAGTTTTGTTTGGTTATATTGCAATCCCGAGATAATCGTCTCCATGCTCCAAATCCATTTTAAAGCCATTTTTAAGGCATTTCGCGCATACATGAAATGAACACATTTTTCTCCAAAACAATAACAGATGCAAGCTTGTCCTGTTTGGTGGAGATGATATTTAATAAAATAAGTAGAAATCCACTAAACGTTTTGTTTGGTTATCTTGCAATCCCGAGATAATCGTCTCCATGCTCCAAATCCATTTTAAAGCCATTTTTAAGGCATTTCGCGCATACATGAAATGAACACATTTTTCTCCAAAACTATAACAGATGCAAGCTTGTCCTGTTTGGTGGAGATGATATTTAATAAAATAAGTAGAAATCCACTAAAAGTTTTGTTTGGTTATATTGCAATCCCGAGATAATCGTCTCCATGCTCCAAATCCATTTTAAAGCCATTTTTAAGGCATTTCGCGCATTCATGAAATGAACACATTTTTCTCCAAAACTATAACAGATGCAAGCTTGTCCTGTTTGGTGGAGATGATATTTAATAAAATAAGTAGAAATCCACTAAAAGTTTTGTTTGGTTATCTTGCAATCCCGAGATAATCGTCTCCATGCTCCAAATCCATTTTAAAGCCATTTTTAAGGCATTTCGCGCATACATGAAATGAACACATTTTTCTCCAAAACTATAACAGATGCAAGCTTGTCCTGTTTGGTGGAGATGATATTTAATAAAATAAGTAGAAATCCACTAAAAGTTTTGTTTGGTTATCTTGCAATCCCGAGATAATCGTCTCCATGCTCCAAATCCATTTTAAAGCCATTTTTAAGGCATTTCGCGCATACATGAAATGAACACATTTTTCTCCAAAACTATAACAGATGCAAGCTTGTCCTGTTTGGTGGAGATGATATTTAATAAAATAAGTAGAAATCCACTAAAAGTTTTGTTTGGTTATCTTGCAATCCCGAGATAATCGTCTCCATGCTCCAAATCCATTTTAAAGCCATTTTTAAGGCATTTCGCGCATACATGAAATGAACACATTTTTCTCCAAAACTATAACAGATGCAAGCTTGTCCTGTTTGGTGGAGATGATATTTAATAAAATAAGTAGAAATCCACTAAAAGTTTTGTTTGGTTATCTTGCAATCCCGAGATAATCGTCTCCATGCTCCAAATCCATTTTAAAGCCATTTCAAAGGCATTTTGCGCTTACATGAAATGAACACATTTTTCTCCAAAACTATAACACATGCAAGCTTGTCCTGTTTGGTGGAGATGATATTTAATAAAATAAGTAGAAATCCACTAAACGTTTTGTTTGGTTATCTTGCAATCCCGAGATAATCGTCTCCATGCTCCAAATCCATTTTAAAGCCATTTTTAAGGCATTTCGCGCATACATGAAATGAACACATTTTTCTCCAAAACTATAACAGATGCAAGCTTGTCCTGTTTGGTGGAGATGATATTTAATAAAATAAGTAGAAATCCACTAAAAGTTTTGTTTGGTTATCTTGCAATCCCGAGATAATCGTCTCCATGCTCCAAATCCATTTTAAAGCCATTTTTAAGGCATTTCGCGCATACATGAAATGAACACATTTTTCTCCAAAACAATAACAGATGCAAGCTTGTCCTGTTTGGTGGAGATGATATTTAATAAAATAAGTAGAAATCCACT
Organism: Anomaloglossus baeobatrachus; assembly: GCF_048569485.1. Classification (NCBI taxonomy): domain Eukaryota; kingdom Metazoa; phylum Chordata; class Amphibia; order Anura; family Aromobatidae; genus Anomaloglossus; species Anomaloglossus baeobatrachus. The sequence continues at coordinate 148,852 of NW_027441825.1, read as the reverse complement.
AAACGTTTTGTTTGGTTATCTTGCAATCCCGAGATAATCGTCTCCATGCTCCAAATCCATTTTAAAGCCATTTTTAAGGCATTTCGCGCATACATGAAATGAACACATTTTTCTCCAAAACTATAACAGATGCAAGCTTGTCCTGTTTGGTGGAGATGATATTTAATAAAATAAGTAGAAATCCACTAAAAGTTTTGTTTGGTTATATTGCAATCCCGAGATAATCGTCTCCATGCTCCAAATCCATTTTAAAGCCATTTTTAAGGCATTTCGCGCATACATGAAATGAACACATTTTTCTCCAAAACTATAACAGATGCAAGCTTGTCCTGTTTGGTGGAGATGATATTTAATAAAATAAGTAGAAATCCACTAAAAGTTTTGTTTGGTTATCTTGCAATCCCGAGATAATCGTCTCCATGCTCCAAATCCATTTTAAAGCCATTTTTAAGGCATTTCGCGCATACATGAAATGAACACATTTTTCTCCAAAACTATAACAGATGCAAGCTTGTCCTGTTTGGTGGAGATGATATTTAATAAAATAAGTAGAAATCCACTAAAAGTTTTGTTTGGTTATCTTGCAATCCCGAGATAATCGTCTCCATGCTCCAAATCCATTTTAAAGCCATTTTTAAGGCATTTCGCGCATACATGAAATGAACACATTTTTCTCCAAAACTATAACAGATGCAAGCTTGTCCTGTTTGGTGGAGATGATATTTAATAAAATAAGTAGAAATCCACTAAAAGTTTTGTTTGTTTATCTTGCAATCCCGAGATAATCGTCTCCATGCTCCAAATCCATTTTAAAGCCATTTTTAAGGCATTTCGCGCATACATGAAATGAACACATTTTTCTCCAAAACTATAACAGATGCAAGCTTGTCCTGTTTGGTGGAGATGATATTTAATAAAATAAGTAGAAATTCACTAAAAGTTTTGTTTGGTTATCTTGCAATCCCGAGATAATCGTCTCCATGCTCCAAATCCATTTTAAAGCCATTTTTAAGGCATTTCGCGCATACATGAAATGAACACATTTTTCTCCAAAACTATAACAGATGCAAGCTTGTCCTGTTTGGTGGAGATAATATTTAATAAAATAAGTAGAAATCTACTAAAAGTTTCGTTTGTTTATATTGCCATCCTGAGATAATCGTCTCCATGCTCCAAATCCATTTTAAAGCCATTTCAAAGGCATTTTGCGCATACATGAAATGAACACATTTTTCTCCAAAACTATAACACATGCAAGCTTGTCCTGTTTGGTGGAGATGATATTTAATAAAATAAGTAGAAATCCACTAAAAGTTTTGTTTGGTTATCTTGCAATCCCGAGATAATCGTCTCCATGCTCCAAATCCATTTTAAAGCCATTTTTAAGGCATTTCGCGCATACATGAAATGAACACATTCATCTCCACCAAACAGGACAAGCTTGCATCTGTTATAGTTTTGGAGAAAAATGTGTTCATTTCATGTATGCGCGAAATGCCTTAAAAATGTCTTTAAAATGGATTTGGAGCATGGAGACGATTATCTCGGGATTGCAAGATAACCAAACAAAACTTTTAGTGGATTTCTACTTATTTTATTAAATATAATCTCCACCGAACAGGACAAGCTTGCATCTGTTATAGTTTTGGAGAAAAATGTGTTCATTTCATGTATGCGCGAAATGCCTTAAAAATGGCTTTAAAATGTATTTGGAGCATGGAGACGATTATCTCGGGATTGCAAGATAACCAAACAAACCTTTTAGTGGATTTCTACTTATTTTATTAAATATCATCTCCACCAAACAGGACAAGCTTGCATGTGTTATAGTTTTGGAGAAAAATGTGTTCATTTCATGTATGCGCAAAATGCCTTTGAAATGGCTTTAAAATGGATTTGGAGCATGGAGACGATTATCTCAGGATGGCAATATAAACAAACGAAACTTTTAGTAGATTTCTACTTATTTTATTAAATATTATCTCCACCAAACAGGACAAGCTTGCATCTGTTATAGTTTTGGAGAAAAATGTGTTCATTTCATGTATGCGCGAAATGCCTTAAAAATGGCTTTAAAATGGATTTGGAGCATGGAGACGATTATCTCGGGATTGCAAGATAACCAAACAAAACTTTTAGTGGATTTCTACTTATTTTATTAAATATCATCTCCACCAAACAGGACAAGCTTGCATCTGTTATAGTTTTGGAGAAAAATGTGTTCATTTTATGTATGCGCGAAATGCCTTAAAAATGGCTTTAAAATGGATTTGGAGCATGGAGACGATTATCTCGGGATTGCAATATAACCAAACAAAACTTTTAGTGGATTTCTACTTATTTTATTAAATATCATCTCCACCAAACAGGACAAGCTTGCATCTGTTATAGTTTTGGAGAAAAATGTGTTCATTTCATGTATGCGCGAAATGCCTTAAAAATGGCTTTAAAATGGATTTGGAGCATGGAGACGATTATCTCGGGATTGCAAGATAACCAAACAAAACTTTTAGTGGATTTCTACTTATTTTATTAAATATCATCTCCACCAAACAGGACAAGCTTGCATCTGTTATAGTTTTGGAGAAAAATGTGTTCATTTCATGTATGCGCGAAATGCCTTAAAAATGGCTTTAAAATGGATTTGGAGCATGGAGACGATTATCTCGGGATTGCAAGATAACCAAACAAAACTTTTAGTGGATTTCTACTTATTTTATTAAATATCATCTCCACCAAACAGGACAAGCTTGCATGTGTTATAGTTTTGGAGAAAAATGTGTTCATTTCATGTATGCGCAAAATGCCTTTGAAATGGCTTTAAAATGGATTTGGAGCATGGAGACGATTATCTCGGGATTGCAAGATAACCAAACAAAACTTTTAGTGGATTTCTACTTATTTTATTAAATATCATCTCCACCAAACAGGACAAGCTTGCATCTGTTATAGTTTTGGGGAAAAATGTGTTCATTTCATGTATGCGCGAAATGCCTTAAAAATGGCTTTAAAATGGATTTGGAGCATGGAGACGATTATCTCGGGATTGCAAGATAACCAAACAAAACTTTTAGTGGATTTCTACTTATTTTATTAAATATCATCTCCACCAAACAGGACAAGCTTGCATCTGTTATAGTTTTGGAGAAAAATGTGTTCATTTCATGTATGCGCGAAATGCCTTAAAAATGGCTTTAAAATGGATTTGGAGCATGGAGACGATTATCTCGGGATTGCAAGATAACCAAACAAAACTTTTAGTGGATTTCTACTTATTTTATTAAATATCATCTCCACCAAACAGGACAAGCTTGCATCTGTTATAGTTTTGGAGAAAAATGTGTTCATTTCATGTATGCGCGAAATGCCTTAAAAATGGCTTTAAAATGGATTTGGAGCATGGAGACGATTATCTCGGGATTGCAAGATAACCAAACAAAACTTTTAGTGGATTTCTACTTATTTTATTAAATATCATCTCCACCAAACAGGACAAGCTTGCATCTGTTATAGTTTTGGAGAAAAATGTGTTCATTTCATGTATGCGCGAAATGCCTTAAAAATGGCTTTAAAATGGATTTGGAGCATGGAGACGATTATCTCGGGATTGCAAGATAACCAAACAAAACTTTTAGTGGATTTCTACTTATTTTATTAAATATCATCTCCACCAAACAGGACAAGCTTGCATCTGTTATAGTTTTGGAGAAAAATGTGTTCATTTCATGTATGCGCGAAATGCCTTAAAAATGGCTTTAAAATGGATTTGGAGCATGGAGACGATTATCTCGGGATTGCAAGATAACCAAACAAAACTTTTAGTGGATTTCTACTTATTTTATTAAATATCATCTCCACCAAACAGGACAAGCTTGCATCTGTTATAGTTTTGGAGAAAAATGTGTTCATTTCATGTATGCGCGAAATGCCTTAAAAATGGCTTTAAAATGGATTTGGAGCATGGAGACGATTATCTCGGGATTGCAATATAACCAAACAAAACTTTTAGTGGATTTCTACTTATTTTATTAAATATCATCTCCACCAAACAGGACAAGCTTGCATCTGTTATAGTTTTGGAGAAAAATGTGTTCATTTCATGTATGCGCGAAATGCCTTAAAAATGGCTTTAAAATGGATTTGGAGCATGGAGACGATTATCTCGGGATTGCAAGATAACCAAACAAAACTTTTAGTGGATTTCTACTTATTTTATTAAATATCATCTCCACCAAACAGGACAAGCTTGCATCTGTTATAGTTTTGGAGAAAAATGTGTTCATTTCATGTATGCGCGAAATGCCTTAAAAATGGCTTTAAAATGGATTTGGAGCATGGAGACGATTATCTCGGGATTGCAAGATAACCAAACAAAACTTTTAGTGGATTTCTACTTATTTTATTAAATATCATCTCCACCAAACAGGACAAGCTTGCATCTGTTATAGTTTTGGAGAAAAATGTGTTCATTTCATGTATGCGCGAAATGCCTTAAAAATGGCTTTAAAATGGATTTGGAGCATGGAGACGATTATCTCGGGATTGCAAGATAACCAAACAAAACTTTTAGTGGATTTCTACTTATTTTATTAAATATCATCTCCACCAAACAGGACAAGCTTGCATCTGTTATAGTTTTGGAGAAAAATGTGTTCATTTCATGTATGCGCGAAATGCCTTAAAAATGGCTTTAAAATGGATTTGGAGCATGGAGACGATTATCTCGGGATTGCAAGATAACCAAACAAAACTTTTAGTGGATTTCTACTTATTTTATTAAATATCATCTCCACCAAACAGGACAAGCTTGCATCTGTTATAGTTTTGGAGAAAAATGTGTTCATTTCATGTATGCGCGAAATGCCTTAAAAATGGCTTTAAAATGGATTTGGAGCATGGAGACGATTATCTCGGGATTGCAATATAACCAAACAAAACTTTTAGTGGATTTCTACTTATTTTATTAAATATCATCTCCACCAAACAGGACAAGCTTGCATCTGTTATAGTTTTGGAGAAAAATGTGTTCATTTCATGTATGCGCGAAATGCCTTAAAAATGGCTTTAAAATGGATTTGGAGCATGGAGACGATTATCTCGGGATTGCAAGATAACCAAACAAAACTTTTAGTGGATTTCTACTTATTTTATTAAATATCATCTCCACCAAACAGGACAAGCTTGCATCTGTTATAGTTTTGGAGAAAAATGTGTTCATTTCATGTATGCGCGAAATGCCTTAAAAATGGCTTTAAAATGGATTTGGAGCATGGAGACGATTATCTCGGGATTGCAAGATAACCAAACAAAACTTTTAGTGGATTTCTACTTATTTTATTAAATATCATCTCCACCAAACAGGACAAGCTTGCATCTGTTATAGTTTTGGAGAAAAATGTGTTCATTTCATGTATGCGCGAAATGCCTTAAAAATGGCTTTAAAATGGATTTGGAGCATGGAGACGATTATCTCGGGATTGCAAGATAACCAAACAAAACTTTTAGTGGATTTCTACTTATTTTATTAAATATCATCTCCACCAAACAGGGCAAGCTTGCATCTGTTATAGTTTTGGAGAAAAATGTGTTCATTTCATGTATGCGCAAAATGCCTTAAAAATGGCTTTAAAATGGATTTGGAGCATGGAGACGATTATCTCAAAATGGCAATATAAACAAACGAAACTTTTAGTAGATTTCTACTTATTTTATTAAATATTATCTCCACCAAACAGGACAAGCTTGCATCTGTTATAGTTTTGGAGAAAAATGTGTTCATTTCATGTATGCGCGAAATGCCTTAAAATGGCTTTAAAATGGATTTGGAGCATGGAGACGATTATCTCGGGATTGCAAGATAACCAAACAAAACTTTTAGTGGATTTCTACTTATTTTATTAAATATCATCTCCACCAAACAGGACAAGCTTGCATCTGTTATAGTTTTGGAGAAAAATGTGTTCATGTATGCGCGAAATGCCTTAAAAATGGCTTTAAAATGGATTTGGAGCATGGAGACGATTATCTCGGGATTGCAAGATAACCAAACAAAACTTTTAGTGGATTTCTACTTATTTTATTAAATATCATCTCCACCAAACAGGACAAGCTTGCATCTGTTATAGTTTTGGAGAAAAATGTGTTCATTTCATGTATGCGCGAAATGCCTTAAAAATGGCTTTAAAATGGATTTGGAGCATGGAGACGATTATCTCGGGATTGCAAGATAACCAAACAAAACTTTTAGTGGATTTCTACTTATTTTATTAAATATCATCTCCACCAAACAGGACAAGCTTGCATCTGTTAAAGTTTTGGAGAAAAATGTGTTCATTTCATGTATGCGCGAAATGCCTTAAAAATGGCTTTAAAATGGATTTGGAGCATGGAGACGATTATCTCGGGATTGCAAGACAACCAAACAAAACTTTTAGTGGATTTCTACTTATTTTATTAAATATCATCTCCACCAAACAGGACAAGCTTGCATCTGTTATAGTTTTGGAGAAAAATGTGTTCATTTCATGTATGCGCGAAATGCCTTAAAAATGGCTTTAAAATGGATTTGGAGCATGGAGACGATTATCTCGGGATTGCAAGATAACCAAACAAAACTTTTAGTGGATTTCTACTTATTTTATTAAATATCATCTCCACCAAACAGGACAAGCTTGCATCTGTTATAGTTTTGGAGAAAAATGTGTTCATTTCATGTATGCGCGAAATGCCTTAAAAATGGCTTTAAAATGGATTTGGAGCATGGAGACGATTATCTCGGGATTGCAATATAACCAAACAAAACTTTTAGTGGATTTCTACTTATTTTATTAAATATCATCTCCACCAAACAGGACAAGCTTGCATCTGTTATAGTTTTGGAGAAAAATGTGTTCATTTCATGTATGCGCGAAATGCCTTAAAAATGGCTTTAAAATGGATTTGGAGCATGGAGACGATTATCTCGGGATTGCAAGATAACCAAACAAAACTTTTAGTGGATTTCTACTTATTTTATTAAATATCATCTCCACCAAACAGGACAAGCTTGCATCTGTTATAGTTTTGGAGAAAAATGTGTTCATTTCATGTATGCGCGAAATGCCTTAAAAATGGCTTTAAAATGGATTTGGAGCATGGAGACGATTATCTCGGGATTGCAAGATAACCAAACAAAACTTTTAGTGGATTTCTACTTATTTTATTAAATATCATCTCCACCAAACAGGACAAGCTTGCATCTGTTATAGTTTTGGAGAAAAATGTGTTCATTTCATGTATGCGCGAAATGCCTTAAAAATGGCTTTAAAATGGATTTGGAGCATGGAGACGATTATCTCGGGATTGCAAGATAACCAAACAAAACTTTTAGTGGATTTCTACTTATTTTATTAAATATCATCTCCACCAAACAGGACAAGCTTGCATCTGTTATAGTTTTGGAGAAAAATGTGTTCATTTCATGTATGCGCAAAATGCCTTAAAAATGGCTTTAAAATGGATTTGGAGCATGGAGACGATTATCTCAAAATGGCAATATAAACAAACGAAACTTTTAGTAGATTTCTACTTATTTTATTAAATATTATCTCCACCAAACAGGACAAGCTTGCATCTGTTATAGTTTTGGAGAAAAATGTGTTCATTTCATGTATGCGCGAAATGCCTTAAAATGGCTTTAAAATGGATTTGGAGCATGGAGACGATTATCTCGGGATTGCAAGATAACCAAACAAAACTTTTAGTGGATTTCTACTTATTTTATTAAATATCATCTCCACCAAACAGGACAAGCTTGCATCTGTTATAGTTTTGGAGAAAAATGTGTTCATGTATGCGCGAAATGCCTTAAAAATGGCTTTAAAATGGATTTGGAGCATGGAGACGATTATCTCGGGATTGCAAGATAACCAAACAAAACTTTTAGTGGATTTCTACTTATTTTATTAAATATCATCTCCACCAAACAGGACAAGCTTGCATCTGTTATAGTTTTGGAGAAAAATGTGTTCATTTCATGTATGCGCGAAATGCCTTAAAAATGGCTTTAAAATGGATTTGGAGCATGGAGACGATTATCTCGGGATTGCAAGATAACCAAACAAAACTTTTAGTGGATTTCTACTTATTTTATTAAATATCATCTCCACCAAACAGGACAAGCTTGCATCTGTTAAAGTTTTGGAGAAAAATGTGTTCATTTCATGTATGCGCGAAATGCCTTAAAAATGGCTTTAAAATGGATTTGGAGCATGGAGACGATTATCTCGGGATTGCAAGACAACCAAACAAAACTTTTAGTGGATTTCTACTTATTTTATTAAATATCATCTCCACCAAACAGGACAAGCTTGCATCTGTTATAGTTTTGGAGAAAAATGTGTTCATTTCATGTATGCGCGAAATGCCTTAAAAATGGCTTTAAAATGGATTTGGAGCATGGAGACGATTATCTCGGGATTGCAAGATAACCAAACAAAACTTTTAGTGGATTTCTACTTATTTTATTAAATATCATCTCCACCAAACAGGACAAGCTTGCATCTGTTATAGTTTTGGAGAAAAATGTGTTCATTTCATGTATGCGCGAAATGCCTTAAAAATGGCTTTAAAATGGATTTGGAGCATGGAGACGATTATCTCGGGATTGCAAGATAACCAAACAAAACTTTTAGTGGATTTCTACTTATTTTATTAAATATCATCTCCACCAAACAGGACAAGCTTGCATCTGTTATAGTTTTGGAGAAAAATGTGTTCATTTCATGTATGCGCGAAATGCCTTAAAAATGGCTTTAAAATGGATTTGGAGCATGGAGACGATTATCTCGGGATTGCAATATAACCAAACAAAACTTTTAGTGGATTTCTACTTATTTTATTAAATATCATCTCCCCAAAACAGGACAAGCTTGCATCTGTTATAGTTTTGGAGAAAAATGTGTTCATTTCATGTATGCGCAAAATGCCTTTGACATGGCTTTAAAATGGATTTGGAGCATGGAGACGATTATCTCGGGATTGCAAGATAACCAAACAAAACTTTTAGTGGATTTCTACTTATTTTATTAAATATCATCTCCACCAAACAGGACAAGCTTGCATCTGTTATAGTTTTGGAGAAAAATGTGTTCATTTCATGTATGCGCGAAATGCCTTAAAAATGGCTTTAAAATGGATTTGGAGCATGGAGACGATTATCTCGGGATTGCAAGATAACCAAACAAAACTTTTAGTGGATTTCTACTTATTTTATTAAATATCATCTCCACCAAACAGGACAAGCTTGCATCTGTTATAGTTTTGGAGAAAAATGTGTTCATTTCATGTATGCGCGAAATGCCTTAAAAATGGCTTTAAAATGGATTTGGAGCATGGAGACGATTATCTCGGGATTGCAATATAACCAAACAAAACTTTTAGTGGATTTCTACTTATTTTATTAAATATCATCTCCACCAAACAGGACAAGCTTGCATCTGTTATAGTTTTGGAGAAAAATGTGTTCATTTCATGTATGCGCAAAATGCCTTTGAAATGGCTTTAAAATGGATTTGGAGCATGGAGACGATTATCTCGGGATTGCAAGATAACCAAACAAAACTTTTAGTGGATTTCTACTTATTTTATTAAATATCATCTCCACCAAACAGGACAAGCTTGCATCTGTTATAGTTTTGGAGAAAAATGTGTTCATTTCATGTATGCGCGAAATGCCTTAAAAATGGCTTTAAAATGGATTTGGAGCATGGAGACGATTATCTCGGGATTGCAAGATAACCAAACAAAACTTTTAGTGGATTTCTACTTATTTTATTAAATATCATCTCCACCAAACAGGACAAGCTTGCATCTGTTATAGTTTTGGAGAAAAATGTGTTCATTTCATGTATGCGCGAAATGCCTTAAAAATGGCTTTAAAATGGATTTGGAGCATGGAGACGATTATCTCGGGATTGCAAGATAACCAAACAAAACTTTTAGTGGATTTCTACTTATTTTATTAAATATCATCTCCACCAAACAGGACAAGCTTGCATCTGTTATAGTTTTGGAGAAAAATGTGTTCATTTCATGTATGCGCGAAATGCCTTAAAAATGGCTTTAAAATGGATTTGGAGCATGGAGACGATTATCTCGGGATTGCAAGATAACCAAACAAAACTTTTAGTGGATTTCTACTTATTTTATTAAATATCATCTCCACCAAACAGGACAAGCTTGCATCTGTTATAGTTTTGGAGAAAAATGTGTTCATTTCATGTATGCGCGAAATGCCTTAAAAATGGCTTTAAAATGGATTTGGAGCATGGAGACGATTATCTCGGGATTGCAAGATAACCAAACAAAACTTTTAGTGGATTTCTACTTATTTTATTAAATATCATCTCCACCAAACAGGACAAGCTTGCATCTGTTATAGTTTTGGAGAAAAATGTGTTCATTTCATGTATGCGCGAAATGCCTTAAAAATGGCTTTAAAATGGATTTGGAGCATGGAGACGATTATCTCGGGATTGCAAGATAACCAAACAAAACTTTTAGTGGATTTCTACTTATTTTATTAAATATCATCTCCACCAAACAGGACAAGCTTGCATCTGTTATAGTTTTGGAGAAAAATGTGTTCATTTCATGTATGCGCGAAATGCCTTAAAAATGGCTTTAAAATGGATTTGGAGCATGGAGACGATTATCTCGGGATTGCAAGATAACCAAACAAAACTTTTAGTGGATTTCTACTTATTTTATTAAATATCATCTCCACCAAACAGGACAAGCTTGCATCTGTTATAGTTTTGGAGAAAAATGTGTTCATTTCATGTATGCGTGAAATGCCTTAAAAATGGCTTTAAAATGGATTTGGAGCATGGAGACGATTATCTCGGGATTGCAAGATAACCAAACAAAACTTTTAGTGGATTTCTACTTATTTTATTAAATATCATCTCCACCAAACAGGACAAGCTTGCATCTGTTATAGTTTTGGAGAAAAATGTGTTCATTTCATGTATGCGTGAAATGCCTTAAAAATGGCTTTAAAATGGATTTGGAGCATGGAGACGATTATCTCGGGATTGCAAGATAACCAAACAAAACTTTTAGTGGATTTCTACTTATTTTATTAAATATCATCTCCACCAAACAGGACAAGCTTGCATCTGTTATAGTTTTGGAGAAAAATGTGTTCATTTCATGTATGCGCGAAATGCCTTAAAAATGGCTTTAAAATGGATTTGGAGCATGGAGACGATTATCTCGGGATTGCAATATAACCAAACAAAACTTTTAGTGGATTTCTACTTATTTTATTAAATATCATCTCCACCAAACAGGACAAGCTTGCATCTGTTATAGTTTTGGAGAAAAATGTGTTCATTTCATGTATGCGCGAAATGCCTTAAAAATGGCTTTAAAATGGATTTGGAGCATGGAGACGATTATCTCGGGATTGCAAGATAACCAAACAAAACTTTTAGTGGATTTCTACTTATTTTATTAAATATCATCTCCACCAAACAGGACAAGCTTGCATCTGTTATAGTTTTGGAGAAAAATGTGTTCATTTCATGTATGCGCGAAATGCCTTAAAAATGGCTTTAAAATGGATTTGGAGCATGGAGACGATTATCTCGGGATTGCAAGATAACCAAACAAAACTTTTAGTGGATTTCTACTTATTTTATTAAATATCATCTCCACCAAACAGGACAAGCTTGCATCTGTTAAAGTTTTGGAGAAAAATGTGTTCATTTCATGTATGCGCGAAATGCCTTAAAAATGGCTTTAAAATGGATTTGGAGCATGGAGACGATTATCTCGGGATTGCAAGACAACCAAACAAAACTTTTAGTGGATTTCTACTTATTTTATTAAATATCATCTCCACCAAACAGGACAAGCTTGCATCTGTTATAGTTTTGGAGAAAAATGTGTTCATTTCATGTATGCGCGAAATGCCTTAAAAATGGCTTTAAAATGGATTTGGAGCATGGAGACGATTATCTCGGGATTGCAAGATAACCAAACAAAACTTTTAGTGGATTTCTACTTATTTTATTAAATATCATCTCCACCAAACAGGACAAGCTTGCATCTGTTATAGTTTTGGAGAAAAATGTGTTCATTTCATGTATGCGCGAAATGCCTTAAAAATGGCTTTAAAATGGATTTGGAGCATGGAGACGATTATCTCGGGATTGCAAGATAACCAAACAAAACTTTTAGTGGATTTCTACTTATTTTATTAAATATCATCTCCACCAAACAGGACAAGCTTGCATCTGTTATAGTTTTGGAGAAAAATGTGTTCATTTCATGTATGCGCGAAATGCCTTAAAAATGGCTTTAAAATGGATTTGGAGCATGGAGACGATTATCTCGGGATTGCAATATAACCAAACAAAACTTTTAGTGGATTTCTACTTATTTTATTAAATATCATCTCCCCAAAACAGGACAAGCTTGCATCTGTTATAGTTTTGGAGAAAAATGTGTTCATTTCATGTATGCGCAAAATGCCTTTGACATGGCTTTAAAATGGATTTGGAGCATGGAGACGATTATCTCGGGATTGCAAGATAACCAAACAAAACTTTTAGTGGATTTCTACTTATTTTATTAAATATCATCTCCACCAAACAGGACAAGCTTGCATCTGTTATAGTTTTGGAGAAAAATGTGTTCATTTCATGTATGCGCGAAATGCCTTAAAAATGGCTTTAAAATGGATTTGGAGCATGGAGACGATTATCTCGGGATTGCAAGATAACCAAACAAAACTTTTAGTGGATTTCTACTTATTTTATTAAATATCATCTCCACCAAACAGGACAAGCTTGCATCTGTTATAGTTTTGGAGAAAAATGTGTTCATTTCATGTATGCGCGAAATGCCTTAAAAATGGCTTTAAAATGGATTTGGAGCATGGAGACGATTATCTCGGGATTGCAATATAACCAAACAAAACTTTTAGTGGATTTCTACTTATTTTATTAAATATCATCTCCACCAAACAGGACAAGCTTGCATTTGTTATAGTTTTGGAGAAAAATGTGTTCATTTCATGTATGCGCAAAATGCCTTTGAAATGGCTTTAAAATGGATTTGGAGCATGGAGACGATTATCTCGGGATTGCAAGATAACCAAACAAAACTTTTAGTGGATTTCTACTTATTTTATTAAATATCATCTTCACCAAACAGGACAAGCTTGCATCTGTTATAGTTTTGGAGAAAAATGTGTTCATTTCATGTATGCGCGAAATGCCTTAAAAATGGCTTTAAAATGGATTTGGAGCATGGAGACGATTATCTCGGGATTGCAAGATAACCAAACAAAACTTTTAGTGGATTTCTACTTATTTTATTAAATATCATCTCCACCAAACAGGACAAGCTTGCATCTGTTATAGTTTTGGAGAAAAATGTGTTCATTTCATGTATGCGCGAAATGCCTTAAAAATGGCTTTAAAATGGATTTGGAGCATGGAGACGATTATCTCGGGATTGCAAGATAACCAAACAAAACTTTTAGTGGATTTCTACTTATTTTATTAAATATCATCTCCACCAAACAGGACAAGCTTGCATCTGTTATAGTTTTGGAGAAAAATGTGTTCATTTCATGTATGCGCGAAATGCCTTAAAAATGGCTTTAAAATGGATTTGGAGCATGGAGACGATTATCTCGGGATTGCAAGATAACCAAACAAAACTTTTAGTGTATTTCTACTTATTTTATTAAATATCATCTCCACCAAACAGGACAAGCTTGCATCTGTTATAGTTTTGGAGAAAAATGTGTTCATTTCATGTATGCGCGAAATGCCTTAAAAATGGCTTTAAAATGGATTTGGAGCATGGAGACGATTATCTCGGGATTGCAAGATAACCAAACAAAACTTTTAGTGGATTTCTACTTATTTTATTAAATATCATCTCCACCAAACAGGACAAGCTTGCATCTGTTATAGTTTTGGAGAAAAATGTGTTCATTTCATGTATGCGCGAAATGCCTTAAAAATGGCTTTAAAATGGATTTGGAGCATGGAGACGATTATCTCGGGATTGCAATATAACCAAACAAAACTTTTAGTGGATTTCTACTTATTTTATTAAATATCATCTCCACCAAACAGGACAAGCTTGCATCTGTTATAGTTTTGGAGAAAAATGTGTTCATTTCATGTATGCGCGAAATGCCTTAAAAATGGCTTTAAAATGGATTTGGAGCATGGAGACGATTATCTCGGGATTGCAAGATAACCAAACAAAACTTTTAGTGGATTTCTACTTATTTTATTAAATATCATCTCCACCAAACAGGACAAGCTTGCATCTGTTATAGTTTTGGAGAAAAATGTGTTCATTTCATGTATGCGCGAAATGCCTTAAAAATGGCTTTAAAATGGATTTGGAGCATGGAGACGATTATCTCGGGATTGCAAGATAACCAAACAAAACTTTTAGTGGATTTCTACTTATTTTATTAAATATCATCTCCACCAAACAGGACAAGCTTGCATCTGTTATAGTTTTGGAGAAAAATGTGTTCATTTCATGTATGCGCGAAATGCCTTAAAAATGGCTTTAAAATGGATTTGGAGCATGGAGACGATTATCTCGGGATTGCAAGATAACCAAACAAAACTTTTAGTGGATTTCTACTTATTTTATTAAATATCATCTCCACCAAACAGGACAAGCTTGCATCTGTTATAGTTTTGGAGAAAAATGTGTTCATTTCATGTATGCGCGAAATGCCTTAAAAATGGCTTTAAAATGGATTTGGAGCATGGAGACGATTATCTCGGGATTGCAATATAACCAAACAAAACTTTTAGTGGATTTCTACTTATTTTATTAAATATCATCTCCACCAAACAGGACAAGCTTGCATCTGTTATAGTTTTGGAGAAAAATGTGTTCATTTCATGTATGCGCGAAATGCCTTAAAAATGGCTTTAAAATGGATTTGGAGCATGGAGACGATTATCTCGGGATTGCAAGATAACCAAACAAAACTTTTAGTGGATTTCTACTTATTTTATTAAATATCATCTCCACCAAACAGGACAAGCTTGCATCTGTTATAGTTTTGGAGAAAAATGTGTTCATTTCATGTATGCGCGAAATGCCTTAAAAATGGCTTTAAAATGGATTTGGAGCATGGAGACGATTATCTCGGGATTGCAAGATAACCAAACAAAACTTTTAGTGGATTTCTACTTATTTTATTAAATATCATCTCCACCAAACAGGACAAGCTTGCATCTGTTAAAGTTTTGGAGAAAAATGTGTTCATTTCATGTATGCGCGAAATGCCTTAAAAATGGCTTTAAAATGGATTTGGAGCATGGAGACGATTATCTCGGGATTGCAAGACAACCAAACAAAACTTTTAGTGGATTTCTACTTATTTTATTAAATATCATCTCCACCAAACAGGACAAGCTTGCATCTGTTATAGTTTTGGAGAAAAATGTGTTCATTTCATGTATGCGCGAAATGCCTTAAAAATGGCTTTAAAATGGATTTGGAGCATGGAGACGATTATCTCGGGATTGCAAGATAACCAAACAAAACTTTTAGTGGATTTCTACTTATTTTATTAAATATCATCTCCACCAAACAGGACAAGCTTGCATCTGTTATAGTTTTGGAGAAAAATGTGTTCATTTCATGTATGCGCGAAATGCCCTAAAAATGGCTTTAAAATGGATTTGGAGCATGGAGACGATTATCTCGGGATTGCAAGATAACCAAACAAAACTTTTAGTGGATTTCTACTTATTTTATTAAATATCATCTCCACCAAACAGGACAAGCTTGCATCTGTTATAGTTTTGGAGAAAAATGTGTTCATTTCATGTATGCGCGAAATGCCTTAAAAATGGCTTTAAAATGGATTTGGAGCATGGAGACGATTATCTCGGGATTGCAATATAACCAAACAAAACTTTTAGTGGATTTCTACTTATTTTATTAAATATCATCTCCCCAAAACAGGACAAGCTTGCATCTGTTATAGTTTTGGAGAAAAATGTGTTCATTTCATGTATGCGCAAAATGCCTTTGACATGGCTTTAAAATGGATTTGGAGCATGGAGACGATTATCTCGGGATTGCAAGATAACCAAACAAAACTTTTAGTGGATTTCTACTTATTTTATTAAATATCATCTCCACCAAACAGGACAAGCTTGCATCTGTTATAGTTTTGGAGAAAAATGTGTTCATTTCATGTATGCGCGAAATGCCTTAAAAATGGCTTTAAAATGGATTTGGAGCATGGAGACGATTATCTCGGGATTGCAAGATAACCAAACAAAACTTTTAGTGGATTTCTACTTATTTTATTAAATATCATCTCCACCAAACAGGACAAGCTTGCATCTGTTATAGTTTTGGAGAAAAATGTGTTCATTTCATGTATGCGCGAAATGCCTTAAAAATGGCTTTAAAATGGATTTGGAGCATGGAGACGATTATCTCGGGATTGCAATATAACCAAACAAAACTTTTAGTGGATTTCTACTTATTTTATTAAATATCATCTCCACCAAACAGGACAAGCTTGCATCTGTTATAGTTTTGGAGAAAAATGTGTTCATTTCATGTATGCGCAAAATGCCTTTGAAATGGCTTTAAAATGGATTTGGAGCATGGAGACGATTATCTCGGGATTGCAAGATAACCAAACAAAACTTTTAGTGGATTTCTACTTATTTTATTAAATATCATCTCCACCAAACAGGACAAGCTTGCATCTGTTATAGTTTTGGAGAAAAATGTGTTCATTTCATGTATGCGCGAAATGCCTTAAAAATGGCTTTAAAATGGATTTGGAGCATGGAGACGATTATCTCGGGATTGCAAGATAACCAAACAAAACTTTTAGTGGATTTCTACTTATTTTATTAAATATCATCTCCACCAAACAGGACAAGCTTGCATCTGTTATAGTTTTGGAGAAAAATGTGTTCATTTCATGTATGCGCGAAATGCCTTAAAAATGGCTTTAAAATGGATTTGGAGCATGGAGACGATTATCTCGGGATTGCAAGATAACCAAACAAAACTTTTAGTGGATTTCTACTTATTTTATTAAATATCATCTCCACCAAACAGGACAAGCTTGCATCTGTTATAGTTTTGGAGAAAAATGTGTTCATTTCATGTATGCGCGAAATGCCTTAAAAATGGCTTTAAAATGGATTTGGAGCATGGAGACGATTATCTCGGGATTGCAAGATAACCAAACAAAACTTTTAGTGGATTTCTACTTATTTTATTAAATATCATCTCCACCAAACAGGACAAGCTTGCATCTGTTATAGTTTTGGAGAAAAATGTGTTCATTTCATGTATGCGCGAAATGCCTTAAAAATGGCTTTAAAATGGATTTGGAGCATGGAGACGATTATCTCGGGATTGCAAGATAACCAAACAAAACTTTTAGTGGATTTCTACTTATTTTATTAAATATCATCTCCACCAAACAGGACAAGCTTGCATCTGTTATAGTTTTGGAGAAAAATGTGTTCATTTCATGTATGCGCGAAATGCCTTAAAAATGGCTTTAAAATGGATTTGGAGCATGGAGACGATTATCTCGGGATTGCAAGATAACCAAACAAAACTTTTAGTGGATTTCTACTTATTTTATTAAATATCATCTCCACCAAACAGGACAAGCTTGCATCTGTTATAGTTTTGGAGAAAAATGTGTTCATTTCATGTATGCGTGAAATGCCTTAAAAATGGCTTTAAAATGGATTTGGAGCATGGAGACGATTATCTCGGGATTGCAAGATAACCAAACAAAACTTTTAGTGGATTTCTACTTATTTTATTAAATATCATCTCCACCAAACAGGACAAGCTTGCATCTGTTATAGTTTTGGAGAAAAATGTGTTCATTTCATGTATGCGCGAAATGCCTTAAAAATGGCTTTAAAATGGATTTGGAGCATGGAGACGATTATCTCGGGATTGCAATATAACCAAACAAAACTTTTAGTGGATTTCTACTTATTTTATTAAATATCATCTCCACCAAACAGGACAAGCTTGCATCTGTTATAGTTTTGGAGAAAATGTGTTCATTTCATGTATGCGCGAAATGCCTTAAAAATGGCTTTAAAATAGATTTGGAGCATGGAGACGATTATCTCGGGATTGCAAGATAACCAAACAAAACTTTTAGTGGATTTCTACTTATTTTATTAAATATCATCTCCACCAAACAGGACAAGCTTGCATCTGTTATAGTTTTGGAGAAAAATGTGTTCATTTCATGTATGCGCGAAATGCCTTAAAAATGGCTTTAAAATGGATTTGGAGCATGGAGACGATTATCTCGGGATTGCAAGATAACCAAACAAAACTTTTAGTGGATTTCTACTTATTTTATTAAATATCATCTCCACCAAACAGGACAAGCTTGCATCTGTTATAGTTTTGGAGAAAAATGTGTTCATTTCATGTATGCGCGAAATGCCTTAAAAATGGCTTTAAAATGGATTTGGAGCATGGAGACGATTATCTCGGGATTGCAAGATAACCAAACAAAACTTTTAGTGGATTTCTACTTATTTTATTAAATATCATCTCCACCAAACAGGACAAGCTTGCATCTGTTATAGTTTTGGAGAAAAATGTGTTCATTTCATGTATGCGCGAAATGCCTTAAAAATGGCTTTAAAATGGATTTGGAGCATGGAGACGATTATCTCGGGATTGCAAGATAACCAAACAAAACTTTTAGTGGATTTCTACTTATTTTATTAAATATCATCTCCACCAAACAGGACAAGCTTGCATCTGTTATAGTTTTGGAGAAAAATGTGTTCATTTCATGTATGCGCGAAATGCCTTAAAAATGGCTTTAAAATGGATTTGGAGCATGGAGACGATTATCTCGGGATTGCAAGATAACCAAACAAAACTTTTAGTGGATTTCTACTTATTTTATTAAATATCATCTCCACCAAACAGGACAAGCTTGCATCTGTTATAGTTTTGGAGAAAAATGTGTTCATTTCATGTATGCGCGAAATGCCTTAAAAATGGCTTTAAAATGGATTTGGAGCATGGAGACGATTATCTCGGGATTGCAAGATAACCAAACAAAACTTTTAGTGGATTTCTACTTATTTTATTAAATATCATCTCCACCAAACAGGACAAGCTTGCATCTGTTATAGTTTTGGAGAAAAATGTGTTCATTTCATGTATGCGCGAAATGCCTTAAAAATGGCTTTAAAATGGATTTGGAGCATGGAGACGATTATCTCGGGATTGCAAGATAACCAAACAAAACTTTTAGTGGATTTCTACTTATTTTATTAAATATCATCTCCACCAAACAGGACAAGCTTTCATCTGTTATAGTTTTGGAGAAAAATGTGTTCATTTCATGTATGCGCGAAATGCCTTAAAAATGGCTTTAAAATGGATTTGGAGCATGGAGACGATTATCTCGGGATTGCAAGATAACCAAACAAAACTTTTAGTGGATTTCTACTTATTTTATTAAATATCATCTCCACCAAACAGGACAAGCTTGCATCTGTTATAGTTTTGGAGAAAAATGTGTTCATTTCATGTATGCGCGAAATGCCTTAAAAATGGCTTTAAAATGGATTTGGAGCATGGAGACGATTATCTCGGGATTGCAAGATAACCAAACAAAACTTTTAGTGGATTTCTACTTATTTTATTAAATATCATCTCCACCAAACAGGACAAGCTTGCATGTGTTATAGTTTTGGAGAAAAATGTGTTCATTTCATGTATGCGCAAAATGCCTTAAAAATGGCTTTAAAATGGATTTGGAGCATGGAAACGATTATCTCAGGATGGCAATATAAACAAACGAAACTTTTAGTAGATTTCTACTTATTTTATTAAATATTATCTCCACCAAACAGGACAAGCTTGCATCTGTTATAGTTTTGGAGAAAAATGTGTTCATTTCATGTATGCGCGAAATGCCTTAAAAATGGCTTTAAAATGGATTTGGAGCATGGAGACGATTATCTCGGGATTGCAAGATAACCAAACAAAACTTTTAGTGGATTTCTACTTATTTTATTAAATATCATCTCCACCAAACAGGACAAGCTTGCATCTGTTATAGTTTTGGAGAAAAATGTGTTCATTTCATGTATGCGCGAAATGCCTTAAAAATGGCTTTAAAATGGATTTGGAGCATGGAGACGATTATCTCGGGATTGCAAGATAACCAAACAAAACTTTTAGTGGATTTCTACTTATTTTATTAAATATCATCTCCACCAAACAGGACAAGCTTGCATCTGTTATAGTTTTGGAGAAAAATGTGTTCATTTCATGTATGCGCGAAATGCCTTAAAAATGGCTTTAAAATGGATTTGGAGCATGGAGACGATTATCTCGGGATTGCAATATAACCAAACAAAACTTTTAGTGGATTTCTACTTATTTTATTAAATATCATCTCCACCAAACAGGACAAGCTTGCATCTGTTATAGTTTTGGAGAAAAATGTGTTCATTTCATGTATGCGCGAAATGCCTTAAAAATGGCTTTAAAATGGATTTGGAGCATGGAGACGATTATCTCGGGATTGCAAGATAACCAAACAAAACTTTTAGTGGATTTCTACTTATTTTATTAAATATCATCTCCACCAAACAGGACAAGCTTGCATGTGTTATAGTTTTGGAGAAAAATGTGTTAATTTCATGTATGCGCAAAATCCCTTTGAAATGGCTTTAAAATGGATTTGGAGCATGGAGACGATTATCTCGGGATTGCAAGATAACCAAACAAAACTTTTAGTGGATTTCTACTTATTTTATTAAATATCATCTCCACCAAACAGGACAAGCTTGCATCTGTTATAGTTTTGGAGAAAAATGTGTTCATTTCATGTATGCGCGAAATGCCTTAAAAATGGCTTTAAAATGGATTTGGAGCATGGAGACGATTATCTCGGGATTGCAATATAACCAAACAAAACTTTTAGTGGATTTCTACTTATTTTATTAAATATCATCTCCACCAAACAGGACAAGCTTGCATCTGTTATAGTTTTGGAGAAAAATGTGTTCATTTCATGTATGCGCGAAATGCCTTAAAAATGGCTTTAAAATGGATTTGGAGCATGGAGACGATTATCTCGGGATTGCAAGATAACCAAACAAAACTTTTAGTGGATTTCTACTTATTTTATTAAATATCATCTCCACCAAACAGGACAAGCTTGCATGTGTTATAGTTTTGGAGAAAAATGTGTTAATTTCATGTATGCGCAAAATCCCTTTGAAATGGCTTTAAAATGGATTTGGAGCATGGAGACGATTATCTCGGGATTGCAAGATAACCAAACAAAACTTTTAGTGGATTTCTACTTATTTTATTAAATATCATCTCCACCAAACAGGACAAGCTTGCATCTGTTATAGTTTTGGAGAAAAATGTGTTCATTTCATGTATGCGCGAAATGCCTTAAAAATGGCTTTAAAATGGATTTGGAGCATGGAGACGATTATCTCGGGATTGCAAGATAACCAAACAAAACTTTTAGTGGATTTCTACTTATTTTATTAAATATCATCTCCACCAAACAGGACAAGCTTGCATCTGTTATAGTTTTGGAGAAAATGTGTTCATTTCATGTATGCGCGAAATGCCTTAAAAATGGCTTTAAAATGGATTTGGAGCATGGAGACGATTATCTCGGGATTGCAAGATAACCAAACAAAACTTTTAGTGGATTTCTACTTATTTTATTAAATATCATCTCCACCAAACAGGACAAGCTTGCATCTGTTATAGTTTTGGAGAAAAATGTGTTCATTTCATGTATGCGCGAAATGCCTTAAAAATGGCTTTAAAATGGATTTGGAGCATGGAGACGATTATCTCGGGATTGCAAGATAACCAAACAAAACTTTTAGTGGATTTCTACTTATTTTATTAAATATCATTTCCACCAAACAGGACAAGCTTGCATCTGTTATAGTTTTGGAGAAAAATGTGTTCATTTCATGTATGCGCGAAATGCCTTAAAAATGGCTTTAAAATGGATTTGGAGCATGGAGACGATTATCTCGGGATTGCAAGATAACCAAACAAAACTTTTAGTGGATTTCTACTTATTTTATTAAATATCATCTCCACCAAACAGGACAAGCTTGCATCTGTTATAGTTTTGGAGAAAAATGTGTTCATTTCATGTATGCGCGAAATGCCTTAAAAATGGCTTTAAAATGGATTTGGAGCATGGAGACGATTATCTCGGGATTGCAATATAACCAAACAAAACTTTTAGTGGATTTCTACTTATTTTATTAAATATCATCTCCACCAAACAGGACAAGCTTGCATCTGTTATAGTTTTGGAGAAAAATGTGTTCATTTCATGTATGCGCAAAATGCCTTAAAAATGGCTTTAAAATGGATTTAGAGCATGGAGACGATTATCTCGGGATTGCAAGATAACCAAACAAAACTTTTAGTGGATTTCTACTTATTTTATTAAATATCATCTCCACCAAACAGGACAAGCTTGCATCTGTTATAGTTTTGGAGAAAAATGTGTTCATTTCATGTATGCGCGAAATGCCTTAAAAATGGCTTTAAAATGGATTTGGAGCATGGAGACGATTATCTCGGGATTGCAAGATAACCAAACAAAACTTTTAGTGGATTTCTACTTATTTTATTAAATATCATCTCCACCAAACAGGACAAGCTTGCATCTGTTATAGTTTTGGAGAAAAATGTGTTCATTTCATGTATGCGCGAAATGCCTTAAAAATGGCTTTAAAATGGATTTGGAGCATGGAGACGATTATCTCGGGATTGCAAGATAACCAAACAAAACTTTTAGTGGATTTCTACTTATTTTATTAAATATCATCTCCACCAAAC
Organism: Anomaloglossus baeobatrachus; assembly: GCF_048569485.1. Classification (NCBI taxonomy): domain Eukaryota; kingdom Metazoa; phylum Chordata; class Amphibia; order Anura; family Aromobatidae; genus Anomaloglossus; species Anomaloglossus baeobatrachus. The sequence goes on along the minus strand of NW_027441825.1, from coordinate 125,929 downwards.
AGGACAAGCTTGCATCTGTTATAGTTTTGGAGAAAAATGTGTTCATTTCATGTATGCGCGAAATGCCTTAAAAATGGCTTTAAAATGGATTTGGAGCATGGAGACGATTATCTCGGGATTGCAAGATAACCAAACAAAACTTTTAGTGGATTTCTACTTATTTTATTAAATATCATCTCCACCAAACAGGACAAGCTTGCATCTGTTATAGTTTTGGAGAAAAATGTGTTCATTTCATGTATGCGCAAAATGCCTTAAAAATGGCTTTAAAATGGATTTGGAGCATGGAGACGATTATCTCAGGATGGCAATATAAACAAACGAAACTTTTAGTAGATTTCTACTTATTTTATTAAATATTATCTCCACCAAACAGGACAAGCTTGCATCTGTTATAGTTTTGGAGAAAAATGTGTTCATTTCATGTATGCGCGAAATGCCTTAAAAATGGCTTTAAAATGGATTTGGAGCATGGAGACGATTATCTCGGGATTGCAAGATAACCAAACAAAACTTTTAGTGGATTTCTACTTATTTTATTAAATATCATCTCCACCAAACAGGACAAGCTTGCATCTGTTATAGTTTTGGAGAAAAATGTGTTCATTTCATGTATGCGCGAAATGCCTTAAAAATGGCTTTAAAATGGATTTGGAGCATGGAGACGATTATCTCGGGATTGCAAGATAACCAAACAAAACTTTTAGTGGATTTCTACTTATTTTATTAAATATCATCTCCACCAAACAGGACAAGCTTGCATCTGTTATAGTTTTGGAGAAAAATGTGTTCATTTCATGTATGCGCGAAATGCCTTAAAATGGCTTTAAAATGGATTTGGAGCATGGAGACGATTATCTCGGGATTGCAATATAACCAAACAAAACTTTTAGTGGATTTCTACTTATTTTATTAAATATCATCTCCACCAAACAGGACAAGCTTGCATCTGTTATAGTTTTGGAGAAAAATGTGTTCATTTCATGTATGCGCGAAATGCCTTAAAAATGGCTTTAAAATGGATTTGGAGCATGGAGACGATTATCTCGGGATTGCAAGATAACCAAACAAAACTTTTAGTGTATTTCTACTTATTTTATTAAATATCATCTCCACCAAACAGGACAAGCTTGCATCTGTTATAGTTTTGGAGAAAAATGTGTTCATTTCATGTATGCGCAAAATGCCTTAAAAATGGCTTTAAAATGGATTTGGAGCATGGAGACGATTATCTCGGGATTGCAAGATAACCAAACAAAACTTTTAGTGGATTTCTACTTATTTTATTAAATATCATCTCCACCAAACAGGACAAGCTTGCATCTGTTATAGTTTTGGAGAAAAATGTGTTCATTTCATGTATGCGCGAAATGCCTTAAAAATGGCTTTAAAATGGATTTGGAGCATGGAGACGATTATCTCGGGATTGCAAGATAACCAAACAAAACTTTTAGTGGATTTCTACTTATTTTATTAAATATCATCTCCACCAAACAGGACAAGCTTGCATCTGTTATAGTTTTGGAGAAAAATGTGTTCATTTCATGTATGCGCAAAATGCCTTAAAAATGGCTTTAAAATGGATTTGGAGCATGGAGACGATAATCTCTTGTTTGGTTATCTTGCAATCCCGAGATAATCGTCTCCATGCTCCAAATCCATTTTAAAGCCATTTTTAAGGCATTTCGCGCATACATGAAATGAACACATTTTTCTCCAAAACTATAACAGATGCAAGCTTGTCCTGTTTGGTGGAGATAATATTTAATAAAATAAGTAGAAATCTACTAAAAGTTTCGTTTGTTTATATTGCCATCCTGAGATAATCGTCTCCATGCTCCAAATCCATTTTAAAGCCATTTTTAAGGCATTTTGCGCATACATGAAATGAACACATTTTTCTCCAAAACTATAACACATGCAAGCTTGTCCTGTTTGGTGGAGATGATATTTAATAAAATAAGTAGAAATCCACTAAAAGTTTTGTTTGGTTATCTTGCAATCCCGAGATAATCGTCTCCATGCTCCAAATCCATTTTAAAGCCATTTTTAAGGCATTTCGCGCATACATGAAATGAACACATTTTTCTCCAAAACTATAACAGATGCAAGCTTGTCCTGTTTGGTGGAGATGATATTTAATAAAATAAGTAGAAATCCACTAAAAGTTTTGTTTGGTTAGCTTGCAATCCCGAGATAATCGTCTCCATGCTCCAAATCCATTTTAAAGCCATTTTTAAGGCATTTCGCGCATACATGAAATGAACACATTTTTCTCCAAAACTATAACAGATGCAAGCTTGTCCTGTTTGGTGGAGATGATATTTAATAAAATAAGTAGAAATCCACTAAAAGTTTTGTTTGGTTATCTTGCAATCCCGAGATAATCGTCTCCATGCTCCAAATCCATTTTAAAGCCATTTTTAAGGCATTTCGCGCATACATGAAATGAACACATTTTTCTCCAAAACTATAACAGATGCAAGCTTGTCCTGTTTGGTGGAGATGATATTTAATAAAATAAGTAGAAATCCACTAAAAGTTTTGTTTGGTTATCTTGCAATCCCGAGATAATCGTCTCCATGCTCCAAATCCATTTTAAAGCCATTTTTAAGGCATTTCGCGCATACATGAAATGAACACATTTTTCTCCAAAACTATAACAGATGCAAGCTTGTCCTGTTTGGTGGAGATGATATTTAATAAAATAAGTAGAAATCCACTAAAAGTTTTGTTTGGTTATCTTGCAATCCCGAGATAATCGTCTCCATGCTCCAAATCCATTTTAAAGCCATTTTTAAGGCATTTCGCGCATACATGAAATGAACACATTTTTCTCCAAAACTATAACAGATGCAAGCTTGTCCTGTTTGGTGGAGATGATATTTAATAAAAATAAGTAGAAATCCACTAAAAGTTTTGTTTGGTTATCTTGCAATCCCGAGATAATCGTCTCCATGCTCCAAATCCATTATAAAGCCATTTTTAAGGCATTTCGCGCATACATGAAATGAACACATTTTTCTCCAAAACTATAACAGATGCAAGCTTGTCCTGTTTGGTGGAGATGATATTTAATAAAATAAGTAGAAATCCACTAAAAGTTTTGTTTGGTTATCTTGCAATCCCGAGATAATCGTCTCCATGCTCCAAATCCATTTTAAAGCCATTTTTAAGGCATTTCGCGCATACATGAAATGAACACATTTTTCTCCAAAACTATAACAGATGCAAGCTTGTCCTGTTTGGTGGAGATGATATTTAATAAAATAAGTAGAAATCCACTAAAAGTTTTGTTTGGTTATCTTGCAATCCCGAGATAATCGTCTCCATGCTCCAAATCCATTTTAAAGCCATTTTTAAGGCATTTCGCGCATACATGAAATGAACACATTTTTCTCCAAAACTATAACAGATGCAAGCTTGTCCTGTTTGGTGGAGATGATATTTAATAAAATAAGTAGAAATCCACTAAAAGTTTTGTTTGGTTATCTTGCAATCCCGAGATAATCGTCTCCATGCTCCAAATCCATTTTAAAGCCATTTTTAAGGCATTTCGCGCATACATGAAATGAACACATTTTTCTCCAAAACTATAACAGATGCAAGCTTGTCCTGTTTGGTGGAGATGATATTTAATAAAATAAGTAGAAATCCACTAAAAGTTTTGTTTGGTTATCTTGCAATCCCGAGATAATCGTCTCCATGCTCCAAATCCATTTTAAAGCCATTTTTAAGGCATTTCGCGCATACATGAAATGAACACATTTTTCTCCAAAACTATAACAGATGCAAGCTTGTCCTGTTTGGTGGAGATGATATTTAATAAAATAAGTAGAAATCCACTAAAAGTTTTGTTTGGTTATCTTGCAATCCCGAGATAATCGTCTCCATGCTCCAAATCCATTTTAAAGCCATTTTTAAGGCATTTCGCGCATACATGAAATGAACACATTTTTCTCCAAAACTATAACAGATGCAAGCTTGTCCTGTTTGGTGGAGATGATATTTAATAAAATAAGTAGAAATCCACTAAAAGTTTTGTTTGGTTATCTTGCAATCCCGAGATAATCGTCTCCATGCTCCAAATCCATTTTAAAGCCATTTCAAAGGCATTTTGCGCATACATGAAATGAACACATTTTTCTCCAAAACTATAACACATGCAAGCTTGTCCTGTTTGGTGGAGATGATATTTAATAAAATAAGTAGAAATCCACTAAAAGTTTTGTTTGGTTATATTGCAATCCCGAGATAATCGTCTCCATGCTCCAAATCCATTTTAAAGCCATTTTTAAGGCATTTCGCGCATACATGAAATGAACACATTTTTCTCCAAAACTATAACAGATGCAAGCTTGTCCTGTTTGGTGGAGATGATATTTAATAAAATAAGTAGAAATCCACTAAAAGTTTTGTTTGGTTATCTTGCAATCCCGAGATAATCGTCTCCATGCTCCAAATCCATTTTAAAGCCATTTTTAAGGCATTTCGCGCATACATGAAATGAACACATTTTTCTCCAAAACTATAACAGATGCAAGCTTGTCCTGTTTGGTGGAGATGATATTTAATAAAATAAGTAGAAATCCACTAAAAGTTTTGTTTGGTTATCTTGCAATCCCGAGATAATCATCTCCATGCTCCAAATCCATTTTAAAGCCATTTTTAAGGCATTTCGCGCATACATGAAATGAACACATTTTTCTCCAAAACTATAACAGATGCAAGCTTGTCCTGTTTGGTGGAGATGATATTTAATAAAATAAGTAGAAATCCACTAAAAGTTTTGTTTGGTTATATTGCAATCCCGAGATAATCGTCTCCATGCTCCAAATCCATTTTAAAGCCATTTTTAAGGCATTTCGCGCATACATGAAATGAACACATTTTTCTCCAAAACTATAACAGATGCAAGCTTGTCCTGTTTGGTGGAGATGATATTTAATAAAATAAGTAGAAATCCACTAAAAGTTTTGTTTGGTTATCTTGCAATCCCGAGATAATCGTCTCCATGCTCCAAATCCATTTTAAAGCCATTTTTAAGGCATTTCGCGCATACATGAAATGAACACATTTTTCTCCAAAACTATAACAGATGCAAGCTTGTCCTGTTTGGTGGAGATGATATTTAATAAAATAAGTAGAAATCCACTAAAAGTTTTGTTTGGTTATCTTGCAATCCCGAGATAATCGTCTACATGCTCCAAATCCATTTTAAAGCCATTTTTAAGGCATTTCGCGCATACATGAAATGAACACATTTTTCTCCAAAACTATAACAGATGCAAGCTTGTCCTGTTTGGTGGAGATGATATTTAATAAAATAAGTAGAAATCCACTAAAAGTTTTGTTTGGTTATCTTGCAATCCCGAGATAATCGTCTCCATGCTCCAAATCCATTTTAAAGCCATTTTTAAGGCATTTCGCGCATACATGAAATGAACACATTTTTCTCCAAAACTATAACAGATGCAAGCTTGTCCTGTTTGGTGGAGATGATATTTAATAAAATAAGTAGAAATCCACTAAAAGTTTTGTTTGGTTATCTTGCAATCCCGAGATAATCGTCTACATGCTCCAAATCCATTTTAAAGCCATTTTTAAGGCATTTCGCGCATACATGAAATGAACACATTTTTCTCCAAAACAATAACACATGCAAGCTTGTCCTGTTTGGTGGAGATGATATTTAATAAAATAAGTAGAAATCCACTAAAAGTTTTGTTTGGTTATATTGCAATCCCGAGATAATCGTCTCCATGCTCCAAATCCATTTTAAAGCCATTTTTAAGGCATTTCGCGCATACATGAAATGAACACATTTTTCTCCAAAACTATAACAGATGCAAGCTTGTCCTGTTTGGTGGAGATGATATTTAATAAAATAAGTAGAAATCCACTAAAAGTTTTGTTTGGTTATCTTGCAATCCCGAGATAATCGTCTCCATGCTCCAAATCCATTTTAAAGCCATTTTTAAGGCATTTCGCGCATACATGAAATGAACACATTTTTCTCCAAAACTATAACAGATGCAAGCTTGTCCTGTTTGGTGGAGATGATATTTAATAAAATAAGTAGAAATCCACTAAAAGTTTTGTTTGGTTATCTTGCAATCCCGAGATAATCGTCTCCATGCTCCAAATTTATTTTAAAGCCATTTTTAAGGCATTTCGCGCATACATGAAATGAACACATTTTTCTCCAAAACTATAACAGATGCAAGCTTGTCCTGTTTGGTGGAGATGATATTTAATAAAATAAGTAGAAATCCACTAAAAGTTTTGTTTGGTTATCTTGCAATCCCGAGATAATCGTCTCCATGCTCCAAATCCATTTTAAAGCCATTTTTAAGGCATTTCGCGCATACATGAAATGAACACATTTTTCTCCAAAACTATAACAGATGCAAGCTTGTCCTGTTTGGTGGAGATGATATTTAATAAAATAAGTAGAAATCCACTAAAAGTTTTGTTTGGTTATCTTGCAATCCCGAGATAATCGTCTCCATGCTCCAAATTTATTTTAAAGCCATTTTTAAGGCATTTCGCGCATACATGAAATGAACACATTTTTCTCCAAAACTATAACAGATGCAAGCTTGTCCTGTTTGGTGGAGATGATATTTAATAAAATAAGTAGAAATCCACTAAAAGTTTTGTTTGGTTATATTGCAATCCCGAGATAATCGTCTCCATGCACCAAATCCATTGTAAAGCCATTTTTAAGGCATTTCGCGCATACATGAAATGAACACATTTTTCTCCAAAACTATAACAGATGCAAGCTTGTCCTGTTTGGTGGAGATGATATTTAATAAAATAAGTAGAAATCCACTAAAAGTTTTGTTTGGTTATCTTGCAATCCCGAGATAATCGTCTCCATGCTCCAAATCCATTTTAAAGCCATTTTTAAGGCATTTCGCGCATACATGAAATGAACACATTTTTCTCCAAAACTATAACAGATGCAAGCTTGTCCTGTTTGGTGGAGATGATATTTAATAAAATAAGTAGAAATCCACTAAAAGTTTTGTTTGGTTATCTTGCAATCCCGAGATAATCGTCTCCATGCTCCAAGTCCATTTTAAAGCCATTTTTAAGGCATTTCGCGCATACATGAAATGAACACATTTTTCTCCAAAACTATAACAGATGCAAGCTTGTCCTGTTTGGTGGAGATGATATTTAATAAAATAAGTAGAAATCCACTAAAAGTTTTGTTTGGTTATCTTGCAATCCCGAGATAATCGTCTCCATGCTCCAAATCCATTTTAAAGCCATTTTTAAGGCATTTCGCGCATACATGAAATGAACACATTTTTCTCCAAAACTATAACAGATGCAAGCTTGTCCTGTTTGGTGGAGATGATATTTAATAAAATAAGTAGAAATCCACTAAAAGTTTTGTTTGGTTATCTTGCAATCCCGAGATAATCGTCTCCATGCTCCAAATCCATTTTAAAGCCATTTTTAAGGCATTTCGCGCATACATGAAATGAACACATTTTTCTCCAAAACTATAACAGATGCAAGCTTGTCCTGTTTGGTGGAGATGATATTTAATAAATGAAGTAGAAATCCACTAAAAGTTTTTTTTGGTTATCTTGCAATCCCGAGATAATCGTCTCCATGCTCCAAATCCATTTTAAAGCCATTTTTAAGGCATTCCGCGCATACATGAAATGAACACATTTTTCTCCAAAACTATAACAGATGCAAGCTTGTCCTGTTTGGTGGAGATAATATTTAATAAAATAAGTAGAAATCTACTAAAAGTTTCGTTTGTTTATATTGCCATCCTGAGATAATCGTCTCCATGCTCCAAATCCATTTTAAAGCCATTTCAAAGGCATTTTGCGCATACATGAAATGAACACATTTTTCTCCAAAACTATAACACATGCAAGCTTGTCCTGTTTGTTGGAGATGATATTTAATAAAATAAGTAGAAATCCACTAAAAGTTTTGTTTGGTTATCTTGCAATCCCGAGATAATCGTCTCCATGCTCCAAATCCATTTTAAAGCCATTTTTAAGGCATTTCGCGCATACATGAAATGAACACATTTTTCTCCAAAACTATAACAGATGCAAGCTTGTCCTGTTTGGTGGAGATGATATTTAATAAAATAAGTAGAAATCCACTAAAAGTTTTGTTTGGTTATCTTGCAATCCCGAGATAATCGTCTCCATGCTCCAAATCCATTTTAAAGCCATTTTTAAGGCATTTCGCGCATACATGAAATGAACACATTTTTCTCCAAAACTATAAGTGATGCAAGCTTGTCCTGTTTGGTGGAGATGATATTTAATAAAATAAGTAGAAATCCACTAAAAGTTTTGTTTGGTTATCTTGCAATCCCGAAATAATCGTCTCCATGCTCCAAATCTATTTTAAAGCCATTTCAAAGGCATTTTGCGCACACATGAAATGAACACATTTTTCTCCAAAACTATAACACATGCAAGCTTGTCCTGTTTGGTGGAGATGATATTTAATAAAATAAGTAGAAATCCACTAAAAGTTTTGTTTGGTTATCTTGCAATCCCGAGATAATCGTCTCCATGCTCCAAATCCATTTTAAAGCCATTTTTAAGGCATTTCGCGCATACATGAAATGAACACATTTTTCTCCAAAACTATAACAGATGCAAGCTTGTCCTGTTTGGTGGAGATAATATTTAATAAAATAAGTAGAAATCTACTAAAAGTTTCGTTTGTTTATATTGCCATCCTGAGATAATCGTCTCCATGCTCCAAATCCATTTTAAAGTCATTTTTAAGGCATTTCGCGCATACATGAAATGAACACATTTTTCTCCAAAACTATAACAGATGCAAGCTTGTCCTGTTTGGTGGAGATGATATTTAATAAAATAAGTAGAAATCTACTAAAAGTTTTGTTTGGTTATCTTGCAATCCCGAGATAATCGTCTCCATGCTCCAAATCCATTTTAAAGCCATTTCAAAGGCATTTTGCGCATACATGAAATGAACACATTTTTCTCCAAAACTATAACACATGCAAGCTTGTCCTGTTTGGTGGAGATGATATTTAATAAAATAAGTAGAAATCCACTAAAAGTTTTGTTTGGTTATCTTGCAATCCCGAGATAATCGTCTCCATGCTCCAAATCCATTTTAAAGCCATTTTTAAGGCATTTCGCGCATACATGAAATGAACACATTTTTCTCCAAAACTATAACAGATGCAAGCTTGTCCTGTTTGGTGGAGATGATATTTAATAAAATAAGTAGAAATCCACTAAAAGTTTTGTTTGGTTATCTTGCAATCCCGAGATAATCGTCTCCATGCTCCAAATCCATTTTAAAGCCATTTTTAAGGCATTTCGCGCATACATGAAATGAACACATTTTTCTCCAAAACTATAACAGATGCAAGCTTGTCCTGGTTTGTGGAGATGATATTTAATAAAATAAGTAGAAATCCACTAAAAGTTTTGTTTGGTTATCTTGCAATCCCGAGATAATCGTCTCCATGCTCCAAATCCATTTTAAAGTCATTTTTAAGGCATTTCGCGCATACATGAAATGAACACATTTTTCTCCAAAACTATAACAGATGCAAGCTTGTCCTGTTTGGTGGAGATGATATTTAATAAAATAAGTAGAAATCTACTAAAAGTTTTGTTTGGTTATCTTGCAATCCCGAGATAATCGTCTCCATGCTCCAAATCCATTTTAAAGCCATTTCAAAGGCATTTTGCGCATACATGAAATGAACACATTTTTCTCCAAAACTATAACACATGCAAGCTTGTCCTGTTTGGTGGAGATGATATTTAATAAAATAAGTAGAAATCCACTAAAAGTTTTGTTTGGTTATCTTGCAATCCCGAGATAATCGTCTCCATGCTCCAAATCCATTTTAAAGCCATTTTTAAGGCATTTCGCGCATACATGAAATGAACACATTTTTCTCCAAAACTATAACAGATGCAAGCTTGTCCTGTTTGGTGGAGATGATATTTAATAAAATAAGTAGAAATCCACTAAAAGTTTTGTTTGGTTATCTTGCAATCCCGAGATAATCGTCTCCATGCTCCAAATCCATTTTAAAGCCATTTTTAAGGCATTTCGCGCATACATGAAATGAACACATTTTTCTCCAAAACTATAACAGATGCAAGCTTGTCCTGTTTGGTGGAGATGATATTTAATAAAATAAGTAGAAATCCACTAAAAGTTTTGTTTGGTTATCTTGCAATCCCGAGATAATCGTCTCCATGCTCCAAATCCATTTTAAAGCCATTTTTAAGGCATTTCGCGCATACATGAAATGAACACATTTTTCTCCAAAACTATAACAGATGCAAGCTTGTCCTGTTTGGTGGAGATGATATTTAATAAAATAAGTAGAAATCCACTAAAAGTTTTGTTTGGTTATATTGCAATCCCGAGATAATCGTCTCCATGCTCCAAATCCATTTTAAAGCCATTTTTAAGGCATTTCGCACATACATGAAATGAACACATTTTTCTCCAAAACTATAACAGATGCAAGCTTGTCCTGTTTGGTGGAGATGATATTTAATAAAATAAGTAGAAATCCACTAAAAGTTTTGTTTGGTTATCTTGCAATCCCGAGATAATCGTCTCCATGCTCCAAATGCATTTTAAAGCCATTTTTAAGGCATTTCGCGCATACATGAAATGAACACATTTTTCTCCAAAACTATAACAGATGCAAGCTTGTCCTGTTTGGTGGAGATGATATTTAATAAAATAAGTAGAAATCTACTAAAAGTTTTGTTTGGTTATCTTGCAATCCCGAGATAATCGTCTCCATGCTCCAAATCCATTTTAAAGCCATTTTTAAGGCATTTCGCGCATACATGAAATGAACACATTTTTCTCCAAAACTATAACAGATGCAAGCTTGTCCTGTTTGGTGGAGATGATATTTAATAAAATAAGTAGAAATCCACTAAAAGTTTTGTTTGGTTATCTTGCAATCCCGAGATAATCGTCTCCATGCTCCAAATCCATTTTAAAGCCATTTCTAAGGCATTTCGCGCATACATGAAATGAACACATTTTTCTCCAAAACTATAACAGATGCAAGCTTGTCCTGTTTGGTGGAGATGATATTTAATAAAATAAGTAGAAATCCACTAAAAGTTTTGTTTGGTTATCTTGCAATCCCGAGATAATCGTCTCCATGCTCCAAATCCATTTTAAAGCCATTTTTAAGGCATTTCGCGCATACATGAAATGAACACATTTTTCTCCAAAACTATAACAGATGCAAGCTTGTCCTGTTTGGTGGAGATGATATTTAATAAAATAAGTAGAAATCCACTAAAAGTTTTGTTTGGTTATCTTGCAATCCCGAGATAATCGTCTCCATGCTCCAAATCCATTTTAAAGCCATTTTTAAGGCATTTCGCGCATACATGAAATGAACACATTTTTCTCCAAAACTATAACAGATGCAAGCTTGTCCTGTTTGGTGGAGATAATATTTAATAAAATAAGTAGAAATCTACTAAAAGTTTCGTTTGTTTATATTGCCATCCTGAGATAATCGTCTCCATGCTCCAAATCCATTTTAAAGCCATTTCAAAGGCATTTTGCGCATACATGAAATGAACACATTTTTCTCCAAAACTATAACACATGCAAGCTTGTCCTGTTTGGTGGAGATGATATTTAATAAAATAAGTAGAAATCCACTAAAAGTTTTGTTTGGTTATCTTGCAATCCCGAGATTATCGTCTCCATGCTCCAAATCCATTTTAAAGCCATTTTTAAGGCATTTCGCGCATACATGAAATGAACACATTTTTCTCCAAAACTATAACAGATGCAAGCTTGTCCTGTTTGGTGGAGATGATATTTAATAAAATAAGTAGAAATCCACTAAAAGTTTTGTTTGGTTATCTTGCAATCCCGAGATAATCGTCTCCATGCTCCAAATCCATTTTAAAGCCATTTTTAAGGCATTTCGCGCATACATGAAATGAACACATTTTTCTCCAAAACTATAACAGATGCAAGCTTGTCCTGTTTGGTGGAGATGATATTTAATAAAATAAGTAGAAATCCACTAAAAGTTTTGTTTGGTTATCTTGCAATCCCGAGATAATCGTCTCCATGCTCCAAATCCATTTTAAAGCCATTTTTAAGGCATTTCGCGCATACATGAAATGAACACATTTTTCTCCAAAACTATAACAGATGCAAGCTTGTCCTGTTTGGTGGAGATGATATTTAATAAAATAAGTAGAAATCCACTAAAAGTTTTGTTTGGTTATATTGCAATCCCGAGATAATCGTCTCCATGCTCCAAATCCATTTTAAAGCCATTTTTAAGGCATTTCGCGCATACATGAAATGAACACATTTTTCTCCAAAACTATAACAGATGCAAGCTTGTCCTGTTTGGTGGAGATGATATTTAATAAAATAAGTAGAAATCCACTAAAAGTTTTGTTTGGTTATCTTGCAATCCCGAGATAATCGTCTCCATGCTCCAAATCCATTTTAAAGCCATTTTTAAGGCATTTCGCGCATACATGAAATGAACACATTTTTCTCCAAAACTATAACAGATGCAAGCTTGTCCTGTTTGGTGGAGATGATATTTAATAAAATAAGTAGAAATTTACTAAAAGTTTTGTTTGGTTATCTTGCAATCCCGAGATAATCGTCTCCATGCTCCAAATCCATTTTAAAGCCATTTCAAAGGCATTTTGCGCATACATGAAATGAACACATTTTTCTCCAAAACTATAACACATGCAAGCTTGTCCTGTTTGGTGGAGATGATATTTAATAAAATAAGTAGAAATCCACTAAAAGTTTTGTTTGGTTATCTTGCAATCCCGAGATAATCGTCTCCATGCTCCAAATCCATTTTAAAGCCATTTTTAAGGCATTTCGCGCATACATGAAATGAACACATTTTTCTCCAAAACTATAACAGATGCAAGCTTGTCCTGTTTGGTGGAGATGATATTTAATAAAATAAGTAGAAATCCACTAAAAGTTTTGTTTGGTTATCTTGCAATCCCGAGATAATCGTCTCCATGCTCCAAATCCATTTTAAAGCCATTTTTAAGGCATTTCGCGCATACATGAAATGAACACATTTTTCTCCAAAACTATAACAGATGCAAGCTTGTCCTGTTTGGTGGAGATGATATTTAATAAAATAAGTAGAAATCCACTAAAAGTTTTGTTTGGTTATCTTGCAATCCCGAGATAATCGTCTCCATGCTCCAAATCCATTTTAAAGCCATTTTTAAGGCATTTCGCGCATACATGAAATGAACACATTTTTCTCCAAAACTATAACAGATGCAAGCTTGTCCTGTTTGGTGGAGATGATATTTAATAAAATAAGTAGAAATCCACTAAAAGTTTTGTTTGGTTATATTGCAATCCCGAGATAATCGTCTCCATGCTCCAAATCCATTTTAAAGCCATTTTTAAGGCATTTCGCACATACATGAAATGAACACATTTTTCTCCAAAACTATAACAGATGCAAGCTTGTCCTGTTTGGTGGAGATGATATTTAATAAAATAAGTAGAAATCCACTAAAAGTTTTGTTTGGTTATCTTGCAATCCCGAGATAATCGTCTCCATGCTCCAAATGCATTTTAAAGCCATTTTTAAGGCATTTCGCGCATACATGAAATGAACACATTTTTCTCCAAAACTATAACAGATGCAAGCTTGTCCTGTTTGGTGGAGATGATATTTAATAAAATAAGTAGAAATCTACTAAAAGTTTTGTTTGGTTATCTTGCAATCCCGAGATAATCGTCTCCATGCTCCAAATCCATTTTAAAGCCATTTTTAAGGCATTTCGCGCATACATGAAATGAACACATTTTTCTCCAAAACTATAACAGATGCAAGCTTGTCCTGTTTGGTGGAGATGATATTTAATAAAATAAGTAGAAATCCACTAAAAGTTTTGTTTGGTTATCTTGCAATCCCGAGATAATCGTCTCCATGCTCCAAATCCATTTTAAAGCCATTTTTAAGGCATTTCGCGCATACATGAAATGAACACATTTTTCTCCAAAACTATAACAGATGCAAGCTTGTCCTGTTTGGTGGAGATGATATTTAATAAAATAAGTAGAAATCCACTAAAAGTTTTGTTTGGTTATCTTGCAATCCCGAGATAATCGTCTCCATGCTCCAAATCCATTTTAAAGCCATTTTTAAGGCATTTCGCGCATACATGAAATGAACACATTTTTCTCCAAAACTATAACAGATGCAAGCTTGTCCTGTTTGGTGGAGATGATATTTAATAAAATAAGTAGAAATCCACTAAAAGTTTTGTTTGGTTATCTTGCAATCCCGAGATAATCGTCTCCATGCTCCAAATCCATTTTAAAGCCATTTTTAAGGCATTTCGCGCATACATGAAATGAACACATTTTTCTCCAAAACTATAACAGATGCAAGCTTGTCCTGTTTGGTGGAGATGATATTTAATAAAATAAGTAGAAATTTACTAAAAGTTTTGTTTGGTTATCTTGCAATCCCGAGATAATCGTCTCCATGCTCCAAATCCATTTTAAAGCCATTTCAAAGGCATTTTGCGCATACATGAAATGAACACATTTTTCTCCAAAACTATAACACATGCAAGCTTGTCCTGTTTGGTGGAGATGATATTTAATAAAATAAGTAGAAATCCACTAAAAGTTTTGTTTGGTTATCTTGCAATCCCGAGATAATCGTCTCCATGCTCCAAATCCATTTTAAAGCCATTTTTAAGGCATTTCGCGCATACATGAAATGAACACATTTTTCTCCAAAACTATAACAGATGCAAGCTTGTCCTGTTTGGTGGAGATGATATTTAATAAAATAAGTAGAAATCCACTAAAAGTTTTGTTTGGTTATCTTGCAATCCCGAGATAATCGTCTCCATGCTCCAAATCCATTTTAAAGCCATTTTTAAGGCATTTCGCGCATACATGAAATGAACACATTTTTCTCCAAAACTATAACAGATGCAAGCTTGTCCTGTTTGGTGGAGATGATATTTAATAAAATAAGTAGAAATCAACTAAAAGTTTTGTTTGGTTATCTTGCAATCCCGAGATAATCGTCTCCATGCTCCAAATCCATTTTAAAGCCATTTTTAAGGCATTTCGCGCATACATGAAATGAACACATTTTTCTCCAAAACTATAACAGATGCAAGCTTGTCCTGTTTGGTGGAGATGATATTTAATAAAATAAGTAGAAATCCACTAAAAGTTTTGTTTGGTTATATTGCAATCCCGAGATAATCGTCTCCATGCTCCAAATCCATTTTAAAGCCATTTTTAAGGCATTTCGCGCATACATGAAATGAACACATTTTTCTCCAAAACTATAACAGATGCAAGCTTGTCCTGTTTGGTGGAGATGATATTTAATAAAATAAGTAGAAATCCACTAAAAGTTTTGTTTGGTTATCTTGCAATCCCGAGATAATCGTCTCCATGCTCCAAATCCATTTTAAAGCCATTTTTAAGGCATTTCGCGCATACATGAAATGAACACATTTTTCTCCAAAACTATAACAGATGCAAGCTTGTCCTGTTTGGTGGAGATAATATTTAATAAAATAAGTAGAAATCTACTAAAAGTTTCGTTTGTTTATATTGCCATCCTGAGATAATCGTCTCCATGCTCCAAATCCATTTTAAAGCCATTTCAAAGGCATTTTGCGCATACATGAAATGAACACATTTTTCTCCAAAACTATAACACATGCAATCTTGTCCTGTTTGGTGGAGATGATATTTAATAAAATAAGTAGAAATCCACTAAAAGTTTTGTTTGGTTATCTTGCAATCCCGAGATAATCGTCTCCATGCTCCAAATCCATTTTAAAGCCATTTCAAAGGCATTTTGCGCATACATGAAATGAACACATTTTTCTCCAAAACTATAACACATGCAAGCTTGTCCTGTTTGGTGGAGATGATATTTAATAAAATAAGTAGAAATCCACTAAAAGTTTTGTTTGGTTATCTTGCAATCCCGAGATAATCGTCTCCATGCTCCAAATCCATTTTAAAGCCATTTTTAAGGCATTTCGCGCATACATGAAATGAACACATTTTTCTCCAAAACTATAACAGATGCAAGCTTGTCCTGTTTGGTGGAGATGATATTTAATAAAATAAGTAGAAATCCACTAAAAGTTTTGTTTGGTTATCTTGCAATCCCGAGATAATCGTCTCCATGCTCCAAATCCATTTTAAAGCCATTTTTAAGGCATTTCGCGCATACATGAAATGAACACATTTTTCTCCAAAACTATAACAGATGCAAGCTTGTCCTGTTTGGTGGAGATGATATTTAATAAAATAAGTAGAAATCCACTAAAAGTTTTGTTTGGTTATCTTGCAATCCCGAGATAATCGTCTCCATGCTCCAAATCCATTTTAAAGCCATTTTTAAGGCATTTCGCGCATACATGAAATGAACACATTTTTCTCCAAAACTATAACAGATGCAAGCTTGTCCTGTTTGGTGGAGATGATATTTAATAAAATAAGTAGAAATCCACTAAAAGTTTTGTTTGGTTATATTGCAATCCCGAGATAATCGTCTCCATGCTCCAAATCCATTTTAAAGCCATTTTTAAGGCATTTCGCACATACATGAAATGAACACATTTTTCTCCAAAACTATAACAGATGCAAGCTTGTCCTGTTTGGTGGAGATGATATTTAATAAAATAAGTAGAAATCCACTAAAAGTTTTGTTTGGTTATCTTGCAATCCCGAGATAATCGTCTCCATGCTCCAAATGCATTTTAAAGCCATTTTTAAGGCATTTCGCGCATACATGAAATGAACACATTTTTCTCCAAAACTATAACAGATGCAAGCTTGTCCTGTTTGGTGGAGATGATATTTAATAAAATAAGTAGAAATCTACTAAAAGTTTTGTTTGGTTATCTTGCAATCCCGAGATAATCGTCTCCATGCTCCAAATCCATTTAAAAGCCATTTTTAAGGCATTTCGCGCATACATGAAATGAACACATTTTTCTCCAAAACTATAACAGATGCAAGCTTGTCCTGTTTGGTGGAGATGATATTTAATAAAATAAGTAGAAATCCACTAAAAGTTTTGTTTGGTTATCTTGCAATCCCGAGATAATCGTCTCCATGCTCCAAATCCATTTTAAAGCCATTTTTAAGGCATTTCGCGCATACATGAAATGAACACATTTTTCTCCAAAACTATAACAGATGCAAGCTTGTCCTGTTTGGTGGAGATGATATTTAATAAAATAAGTAGAAATCCACTAAAAGTTTTGTTTGGTTATCTTGCAATCCCGAGATAATCGTCTCCATGCTCCAAATCCATTTTAAAGCCATTTTTAAGGCATTTCGCGCATACATGAAATGAACACATTTTTCTCCAAAACTATAACAGATGCAAGCTTGTCCTGTTTGGTGGAGATGATATTTAATAAAATAAGTAGAAATCAACTAAAAGTTTTGTTTGGTTATCTTGCAATCCCGAGATAATCGTCTCCATGCTCCAAATCCATTTTAAAGCCATTTTTAAGGCATTTCGCGCATACATGAAATGAACACATTTTTCTCCAAAACTATAACAGATGCAAGCTTGTCCTGTTTGGTGGAGATGATATTTAATAAAATAAGTAGAAATCCACTAAAAGTTTTGTTTGGTTATATTGCAATCCCGAGATAATCGTCTCCATGCTCCAAATCCATTTTAAAGCCATTTTTAAGGCATTTCGCGCATACATGAAATGAACACATTTTTCTCCAAAACTATAACAGATGCAAGCTTGTCCTGTTTGGTGGAGATGATATTTAATAAAATAAGTAGAAATCCACTAAAAGTTTTGTTTGGTTATCTTGCAATCCCGAGATAATCGTCTCCATGCTCCAAATCCATTTTAAAGCCATTTTTAAGGCATTTCGCGCATACATGAAATGAACACATTTTTCTCCAAAACTATAACAGATGCAAGCTTGTCCTGTTTGGTGGAGATAATATTTAATAAAATAAGTAGAAATCTACTAAAAGTTTCGTTTGTTTATATTGCCATCCTGAGATAATCGTCTCCATGCTCCAAATCCATTTTAAAGCCATTTCAAAGGCATTTTGCGCATACATGAAATGAACACATTTTTCTCCAAAACTATAACACATGCAATCTTGTCCTGTTTGGTGGAGATGATATTTAATAAAATAAGTAGAAATCCACTAAAAGTTTTGTTTGGTTATCTTGCAATCCCGAGATTATCGTCTCCATGCTCCAAATCCATTTTAAAGCCATTTTTAAGGCATTTCGCGCATACATGAAATGAACACATTTTTCTCCAAAACTATAACAGATGCAAGCTTGTCCTGTTTGGTGGAGATGATATTTAATAAAATAAGTAGAAATCCACTAAAAGTTTTGTTTGGTTATCTTGCAATCCCGAGATAATCGTCTCCATGCTCCAAATCCATTTTAAAGCCATTTTTAAGGCATTTCGCGCATACATGAAATGAACACATTTTTCTCCAAAACTATAACAGATGCAAGCTTGTCCTGTTTGGTGGAGATGATATTTAATAAAATAAGTAGAAATCCACTAAAAGTTTTGTTTGGTTATCTTGCAATCCCGAGATAATCGTCTCCATGCTCCAAATCCATTTTAAAGCCATTTTTAAGGCATTTCGCGCATACATGAAATGAACACATTTTTCTCCAAAACTATAACAGATGCAAGCTTGTCCTGTTTGGTGGAGATGATATTTAATAAAATAAGTAGAAATCCACTAAAAGTTTTGTTTGGTTATATTGCAATCCCGAGATAATCGTCTCCATGCTCCAAATCCATTTTAAAGCCATTTTTAAGGCATTTCGCGCATACATGAAATGAACACATTTTTCTCCAAAACTATAACAGATGCAAGCTTGTACTGTTTGGTGGAGATGATATTTAATAAAATAAGTAGAAATCCACTAAAAGTTTTGTTTGGTTATCTTGCAATCCCGAGATAATCGTCTCCATGCTCCAAATCCATTTTAAAGCCATTTTTAAGGCATTTCGCGCATACATGAAATGAACACATTTTTCTCCAAAACTATAACAGATGCAAGCTTGTCCTGTTTGGTGGAGATAATATTTAATAAAATAAGTAGAAATCTACTAAAAGTTTCGTTTGTTTATATTGCCATCCTGAGATAATCGTCTCCATGCTCCAAATCCATTTTAAAGCCATTTCAAAGGCATTTTGCGCATACATGAAATGAACACATTTTTCTCCAAAACTATAACACATGCAAGCTTGTCCTGTTTGGTGGAGATGATATTTAATAAAATAAGTAGAAATCCACTAAAAGTTTTGTTTGGTTATCTTGCAATCCCGAGATAATCGTCTCCATGCTCCAAATCCATTTTAAAGCCATTTTTAAGGCATTTCGCGCATACATGAAATGAACACATTTTTCTCCAAAACTATAACAGATGCAAGCTTGTCCTGTTTGGTGGAGATGATATTTAATAAAATAAGTGGAAATCCACTAAAAGTTTTGTTTGGTTATCTTGCAATCCCGAGATAATCGTCTTCATGCTCCAAATCCATTTTAAAGCCATTTTAAGGCATTTCGCGCATACATGAAATGAACACATTTTTCTCCAAAACTATAACAGATGCAAGCTTGTCCTGTTTGGTGGAGATGATATTTAATAAAATAAGTAGAAATCCACTAAAAGTTTTGTTTGGTTATCTTGCAATCCCGAGATAATCGTCTCCATGCTCCAAATCCATTTTAAAGCCATTTTTAAGGCATTTCGTGCATACATGAAATGAACACATTTTTCTCCAAAACTATAACAGATGCAAGCTTGTCCTGTTTGGTGGAGATGATATTTAATAAAATAAGTAGAAATCCACTAAAAGTTTTGTTTGGTTATCTTGCAATCCCGAGATAATCGTCTCCATGCTCCAAATCCATTTTAAAGCCATTTCAACGGCATTTTGCGCATACATGAAATGAACACATTTTTCTCCAAAACTATAACACATGCAAGCTTGTCCTGTTTGGTGGAGATGATATTTAATAAAATAAGTAGAAATCCACTAAAAGTTTTGTTTGGTTATCTTGCAATCCCGAGATAATCGTCTCCATGCTCCAAATCCATTTTAAAGCCATTTTTAAGGCATTTCGCGCATACATGAAATGAACACATTTTTCTCCAAAACTATAACAGATGCAAGCTTGTCCTGTTTGGTGGAGATGATATTTAATAAAATAAGTAGAAATCCACTAAAAGTTTTGTTTGGTTATCTTGCAATCCCGAGATAATCGTCTCCATGCTCCAAATCCATTTTAAAGCCATTTCAAAGGCATTTTGCGCATACATGAAATGAACACATTTTTCTCCAAAACTATAACACATGCAAGCTTGTCCTGTTTGGTGGAGATGATATTTAATAAAATAAGTAGAAATCCACTAAAAGTTTTGTTTGGTTATCTTGCAATCCCGAGATAATCGTCTCCATGCTCCAAATCCATTTTAAAGCCATTTTTAAGGCATTTCGCGCATACATGAAATGAACACATTTTTCTCCAAAACTATAACAGATGCAAGCTTGTCCTGTTTGGTGGAGATGATATTTAATAAAATAAGTAGAAATCCACTAAACGTTTTGTTTGGTTATCTTGCAATCCCGAGATAATCGTCTCCATGCTCCAAATCCATTTTAAAGCCATTTTTAAGGCATTTCGCGCATACATGAAATGAACACATTTTTCTCCAAAACTATAACAGATGCAAGCTTGTCCTGTTTGGTGGAGATGATATTTAATAAAATAAGTAGAAATCCACTAAAAGTTTTGTTTGGTTATATTGCAATCCCGAGATAATCGTCTCCATGCTCCAAATCCATTTTAAAGCCATTTTTAAGGCATTTCGCGCATACATGAAATGAACACATTTTTATCCAAAACTATAACAGATGCAAGCTTGTCCTGTTTGGTGGAGATGATATTTAATAAAATAAGTAGAAATCCACTAAAATTTTTGTTTGGTTATCTTGCAATCCCGAGATAATCGTCTCCATGCTCCAAATCCATTTTAAAGCCATTTTTAAGGCATTTCGCGCATACATGAAATGAACACATTTTTCTCCAAAACTATAACAGATGCAAGCTTGTCCTGTTTGGTGGAGATGATATTTAATAAAATAAGTAGAAATCCACTAAAAGTTTTGTTTGGTTATCTTGCAATCCCGAGATAATCGTCTCCATGCTCCAAATCCATTTTAAAGCCATTTTTAAGGCATTTCGCGCATACATGAAATGAACACATTTTTCTCCAAAACTATAACAGATGCAAGCTTGTCCTGTTTGGTGGAGATGATATTTAATAAAATAAGTAGAAATCCACTAAAAGTTTTGTTTGTTTATCTTGCAATCCCGAGATAATCGTCTCCATGCTCCAAATCCATTTTAAAGCCATTTTTAAGGCATTTCGCGCATACATGAAATGAACACATTTTTCTCCAAAACTATAACAGATGCAAGCTTGTCCTGTTTGGTGGAGATGATATTTAATAAAATAAGTAGAAATTCACTAAAAGTTTTGTTTGGTTATCTTGCAATCCCGAGATAATCGTCTCCATGCTCCAAATCCATTTTAAAGCCATTTTTAAGGCATTTCGCGCATACATGAAATGAACACATTTTTCTCCAAAACTATAACAGATGCAAGCTTGTCCTGTTTGGTGGAGATAATATTTAATAAAATAAGTAGAAATCTACTAAAAGTTTCGTTTGTTTATATTGCCATCCTGAGATAATCGTCTCCATGCTCCAAATCCATTTTAAAGCCATTTCAAAGGCATTTTGCGCATACATGAAATGAACACATTTTTCTCCAAAACTATAACACATGCAAGCTTGTCCTGTTTGGTGGAGATGATATTTAATAAAATAAGTAGAAATCCACTAAAAGTTTTGTTTGGTTATCTTGCAATCCCGAGATAATCGTCTCCATGCTCCAAATCCATTTTAAAGCCATTTTTAAGGCATTTCGCGCATACATGAAATGAACACATTTTTCTCCAAAACTATAACAGATGCAAGCTTGTCCTGTTTGGTGGAGATGATATTTAATAAAATAAGTAGAAATCCACTAAAAGTTTTGTTTGGTTATCTTGCAATCCCGAGATAATCGTCTCCATGCTCCAAATCCATTTTAAAGCCATTTTTAAGGCATTTCGCGCATACATGAAATGAACACATTTTTCTCCAAAACTATAACAGATGCAAGCTTGTCCTGTTTGGTGGAGATGATATTTAATAAAATAAGTAGAAATCCACTAAAAGTTTTGTTTGGTTATATTGCAATCCCGAGATAATCGTCTCCATGCTCCAAATCCATTTTCAAGCCATTTTTAAGGCATTTCGCGCATACATGAAATGATTATCTCAGGATGGCAATATAAACAAACGAAACTTTTAGTAGATTTCTACTTATTTTATTAAATATTATCTCCACCAAACAGGACAAGCTTGCATCTGTTATAGTTTTGGAGAAAAATGTGTTCATTTCATGTATGCGCGAAATGCCTTAAAAATGGCTTTAAAATGGATTTGGAGCATGGAGACGATTATCTCGGGATTGCAAGATAACCAAACAAAACTTTTAGTGGATTTCTACTTATTTTATTAAATATCATCTCCACCAAACAGGACAAGCTTGCATGTGTTATAGTTTTGGAGAAAAATGTGTTCATTTCATGTATGCGCAAAATGCCTTTGAAATGGCTTTAAAATGGATTTGGAGCATGGAGACGATTATCTCAGGATGGCAATATAAACAAACGAAACTTTTAGTAGATTTCTACTTATTTTATTAAATATTATCTCCACCAAACAGGACAAGCTTGCATCTGTTATAGTTTTGGAGAAAAATGTGTTCATTTCATGTATGCGCGAAATGCCTTAAAAATGGCTTTAAAATGGATTTGGAGCATGGAGACGATTATCTCGGGATTGCAAGATAACCAAACAAAACTTTTAGTGGATTTCTACTTATTTTATTAAATATCATCTCCACCAAACAGGACAAGCTTGCATCTGTTATAGTTTTGGAGAAAAATGTGTTCATTTCATGTATGCGCGAAATGCCTTAAAAATGGCTTTAAAATGGATTTGGAGCATGGAGACGATTATCTCGGGATTGCAAGATAACCAAACAAAACTTTTAGTGGATTTCTACTTATTTTATTAAATATCATCTCCACCAAACAGGACAAGCTTGCATCTGTTATAGTTTTGGAGAAAAATGTGTTCATTTCATGTATGCGCGAAATGCCTTAAAAATGGCTTTAAAATGGATTTGGAGCATGCAGACGATTATCTCGGGATTGCAAGATAACCAAACAAAACTTTTAGTGGATTTCTACTTATTTTATTAAAGTAGAAATCCACTAAAAGTTTTGTTTGGTTATCTTGCAATCCCGAGATAATCGTCTCCATGCTCCAAATCCATTTTAAAGCCATTTTTAAGGCATTTCGCGCATACATGAAATGAACACATTTTTCTCCAAAACTATAACAGATGCAAGCTTGTCCTGTTTGGTGGAGATGATATTTAATAAAATAAGTAGAAATCCACTAAAAGTTTTGTTTGGTTATCTTGCAATCCCGAGATAATCGTCTCCATGCTCCAAATCCATTTTAAAGCCATTTTTAAGGCATTTCGCGCATACATGAAATGAACACATTTTTCTCCAAAACAATAACAGATGCAAGCTTGTCCTGTTTGGTGGAGATGATATTTAATAAAATAAGTAGAAATCCACTAAACGTTTTGTTTGGTTATCTTGCAATCCCGAGATAATCGTCTCCATGCTCCAAATCCATTTTAAAGCCATTTTTAAGGCATTTCGCGCATACATGAAATGAACACATTTTTCTCCAAAACTATAACAGATGCAAGCTTGTCCTGTTTGGTGGAGATGATATTTAATAAAATAAGTAGAAATCCACTAAAAGTTTTGTTTGGTTATATTGCAATCCCGAGATAATCGTCTCCATGCTCCAAATCCATTTTAAAGCCATTTTTAAGGCATTTCGCGCATACATGAAATGAACACATTTTTCTCCAAAACTATAACAGATGCAAGCTTGTCCTGTTTGGTGGAGATGATATTTAATAAAATAAGTAGAAATCCACTAAAAGTTTTGTTTGGTTATCTTGCAATCCCGAGATAATCGTCTCCATGCTCCAAATCCATTTTAAAGCCATTTTTAAGGCATTTCGCGCATACATGAAATGAACACATTTTTCTCCAAAACTATAACAGATGCAAGCTTGTCCTGTTTGGTGGAGATGATATTTAATAAAATAAGTAGAAATCCACTAAAAGTTTTGTTTGGTTATCTTGCAATCCCGAGATAATCGTCTCCATGCTCCAAATCCATTTTAAAGCCATTTTTAAGGCATTTCGCGCATACATGAAATGAACACATTTTTCTCCAAAACTATAACAGATGCAAGCTTGTCCTGTTTGGTGGAGATGATATTTAATAAAATAAGTAGAAATCCACTAAAAGTTTTGTTTGTTTATCTTGCAATCCCGAGATAATCGTCTCCATGCTCCAAATCCATTTTAAAGCCATTTTTAAGGCATTTCGCGCATACATGAAATGAACACATTTTTCTCCAAAACTATAACAGATGCAAGCTTGTCCTGTTTGGTGGAGATGATATTTAATAAAATAAGTAGAAATTCACTAAAAGTTTTGTTTGGTTATCTTGCAATCCCGAGATAATCGTCTCCATGCTCCAAATCCATTTTAAAGCCATTTTTAAGGCATTTCGCGCATACATGAAATGAACACATTTTTCTCCAAAACTATAACAGATGCAAGCTTGTCCTGTTTGGTGGAGATAATATTTAATAAAATAAGTAGAAATCTACTAAAAGTTTCGTTTGTTTATATTGCCATCCTGAGATAATCGTCTCCATGCTCCAAATCCATTTTAAAGCCATTTCAAAGGCATTTTGCGCATACATGAAATGAACACATTTTTCTCCAAAACTATAACACATGCAAGCTTGTCCTGTTTGGTGGAGATGATATTTAATAAAATAAGTAGAAATCCACTAAAAGTTTTGTTTGGTTATCTTGCAATCCCGAGATAATCGTCTCCATGCTCCAAATCCATTTTAAAGCCATTTTTAAGGCATTTCGCGCATACATGAAATGAACACATTCATCTCCACCAAACAGGACAAGCTTGCATCTGTTATAGTTTTGGAGAAAAATGTGTTCATTTCATGTATGCGCGAAATGCCTTAAAAATGTCTTTAAAATGGATTTGGAGCATGGAGACGATTATCTTGGGATTGCAAGATAACCAAACAAAACTTTTAGTGGATTTCTACTTATTTTATTAAATATCATCTCCACCGAACAGGACAAGCTTGCATCTGTTATAGTTTTGGAGAAAAATGTGTTCATTTCATGTATGCGCGAAATGCCTTAAAAATGGCTTTAAAATGTATTTGGAGCATGGAGACGATTATCTCGGGATTGCAAGATAACCAAACAAACCTTTTAGTGGATTTCTACTTATTTTATTAAATATCATCTCCACCAAACAGGACAAGCTTGCATCTGTTATAGTTTTGGAGAAAAATGTGTTCATTTCATGTATGCGCAAAATGCCTTTGAAATGGCTTTAAAATGGATTTGGAGCATGGAGACGATTATCTCAGGATGGCAATATAAACAAACGAAACTTTTAGTAGATTTCTACTTATTTTATTAAATATTATCTCCACCAAACAGGACAAGCTTGCATCTGTTATAGTTTTGGAGAAAAATGTGTTCATTTCATGTATGCGCGAAATGCCTTAAAAATGGCTTTAAAATGGATTTGGAGCATGGAGACGATTATCTCGGGATTGCAAGATAACCAAACAAAACTTTTAGTGGATTTCTACTTATTTTATTAAATATCATCTCCACCAAACAGGACAAGCTTGCATCTGTTATAGTTTTGGAGAAAAATGTGTTCATTTTATGTATGCGCGAAATGCCTTAAAAATGGCTTTAAAATGGATTTGGAGCATGGAGACGATTATCTCGGGATTGCAATATAACCAAACAAAACTTTTAGTGGATTTCTACTTATTTTATTAAATATCATCTCCACCAAACAGGACAAGCTTGCATCTGTTATAGTTTTGGAGAAAAATGTGTTCATTTCATGTATGCGCGAAATGCCTTAAAAATGGCTTTAAAATGGATTTGGAGCATGGAGACGATTATCTCGGGATTGCAAGATAACCAAACAAAACTTTTAGTGGATTTCTACTTATTTTATTAAATATCATCTCCACCAAACAGGACAAGCTTGCATCTGTTATAGTTTTGGAGAAAAATGTGTTCATTTCATGTATGCGCGAAATGCCTTAAAAATGGCTTTAAAATGGATTTGGAGCATGGAGACGATTATCTCGGGATTGCAAGATAACCAAACAAAACTTTTAGTGGATTTCTACTTATTTTATTAAATATCATCTCCACCAAACAGGACAAGCTTGCATCTGTTATAGTTTTGGAGAAAAATGTGTTCATTTCATGTATGCGCAAAATGCCTTTGAAATGGCTTTAAAATGGATTTGGAGCATGGAGACGATTATCTCAGGATGGCAATATAAACAAACGAAACTTTTAGTAGATTTCTACTTATTTTATTAAATATTATCTCCACCAAACAGGACAAGCTTGCATCTGTTATAGTTTTGGAGAAAAATGTGTTCATTTCATGTATGCGCGAAATGCCTTAAAAATGGCTTTAAAATGGATTTGGAGCATGGAGACGATTATCTCGGGATTGCAAGATAACCAAACAAAACTTTTAGTGGATTTCTACTTATTTTATTAAATATCATCTCCACCAAACAGGACAAGCTTGCATCTGTTATAGTTTTGGAGAAAAATGTGTTCATTTTATGTATGCGCGAAATGCCTTAAAAATGGCTTTAAAATGGATTTGGAGCATGGAGACGATTATCTCGGGATTGCAATATAACCAAACAAAACTTTTAGTGGATTTCTACTTATTTTATTAAATATCATCTCCACCAAACAGGACAAGCTTGCATCTGTTATAGTTTTGGAGAAAAATGTGTTCATTTCATGTATGCGCGAAATGCCTTAAAAATGGCTTTAAAATGGATTTGGAGCATGGAGACGATTATCTCGGGATTGCAAGATAACCAAACAAAACTTTTAGTGGATTTCTACTTATTTTATTAAATATCATCTCCACCAAACAGGACAAGCTTGCATCTGTTATAGTTTTGGAGAAAAATGTGTTCATTTCATGTATGCGCGAAATGCCTTAAAAATGGCTTTAAAATGGATTTGGAGCATGGAGACGATTATCTCGGGATTGCAAGATAACCAAACAAAACTTTTAGTGGATTTCTACTTATTTTATTAAATATCATCTCCACCAAACAGGACAAGCTTGCATGTGTTATAGTTTTGGAGAAAAATGTGTTCATTTCATGTATGCGCAAAATGCCTTTGAAATGGCTTTAAAATGGATTTGGAGCATGGAGACGATTATCTCGGGATTGCAAGATAACCAAACAAAACTTTTAGTGGATTTCTACTTATTTTATTAAATATCATCTCCACCAAACAGGACAAGCTTGCATCTGTTATAGTTTTGGGGAAAAATGTGTTCATTTCATGTATGCGCGAAATGCCTTAAAAATGGCTTTAAAATGGATTTGGAGCATGGAGACGATTATCTCGGGATTGCAAGATAACCAAACAAAACTTTTAGTGGATTTCTACTTATTTTATTAAATATCATCTCCACCAAACAGGACAAGCTTGCATCTGTTATAGTTTTGGAGAAAAATGTGTTCATTTCATGTATGCGCGAAATGCCTTAAAAATGGCTTTAAAATGGATTTGGAGCATGGAGACGATTATCTCGGGATTGCAAGATAACCAAACAAAACTTTTAGTGGATTTCTACTTATTTTATTAAATATCATCTCCACCAAACAGGACAAGCTTGCATCTGTTATAGTTTTGGAGAAAAATGTGTTCATTTCATGTATGCGCGAAATGCCTTAAAAATGGCTTTAAAATGGATTTGGAGCATGGAGACGATTATCTCGGGATTGCAAGATAACCAAACAAAACTTTTAGTGGATTTCTACTTATTTTATTAAATATCATCTCCACCAAACAGGACAAGCTTGCATCTGTTATAGTTTTGGAGAAAAATGTGTTCATTTCATGTATGCGCGAAATGCCTGTAAAATGGCTTTAAAATGGATTTGGAGCATGGAGACGATTATCTCGGGATTGCAAGATAACCAAACAAAACTTTTAGTGGATTTCTACTTATTTTATTAAATATCATCTCCACCAAACAGGACAAGCTTGCATCTGTTATAGTTTTGGAGAAAAATGTGTTCATTTCATGTATGCGCGAAATGCCTTAAAAATGGCTTTAAAATGGATTTGGAGCATGGAGACGATAATCTCGGGATTGCAAGATAACCAAACAAAACTTTTAGTGGATTTCTACTTATTTTATTAAATATCATCTCCACCAAACAGGACAAGCTTGCATCTGTTATAGTTTTGGAGAAAAATGTGTTCATTTCATGTATGCGCGAAATGCCTTAAAAATGGCTTTAAAATGGATTTGGAGCATGGAGACGATTATCTCGGGATTGCAATATAACCAAACAAAACTTTTAGTGGATTTCTACTTATTTTATTAAATATCATCTCCACCAAACAGGACAAGCTTGCATCTGTTATAGTTTTGGAGAAAAATGTGTTCATTTCATGTATGCGCGAAATGCCTTAAAAATGGCTTTAAAATGGATTTGGAGCATGGAGACGATTATCTCGGGATTGCAAGATAACCAAACAAAACTTTTAGTGGATTTCTACTTATTTTATTAAATATCATCTCCACCAAACAGGACAAGCTTGCATCTGTTATAGTTTTGGAGAAAAATGTGTTCATTTCATGTATGCGCGAAATGCCTTAAAAATGGCTTTAAAATGGATTTGGAGCATGGAGACGATTATCTCGGGATTGCAAGATAACCAAACAAAACTTTTAGTGGATTTCTACTTATTTTATTAAATATCATCTCCACCAAACAGGACAAGCTTGCATCTGTTATAGTTTTGGAGAAAAATGTGTTCATTTCATGTATGCGCGAAATGCCTTAAAAATGGCTTTAAAATGGATTTGGAGCATGGAGACGATTATCTCGGGATTGCAAGATAACCAAACAAAACTTTTAGTGGATTTCTACTTATTTTATTAAATATCATCTCCACCAAACAGGACAAGCTTGCATCTGTTATAGTTTTGGAGAAAAATGTGTTCATTTCATGTATGCGCGAAATGCCTTAAAAATGGCTTTAAAATGGATTTGGAGCATGGAGACGATTATCTCGGGATTGCAAGATAACCAAACAAAACTTTTAGTGGATTTCTACTTATTTTATTAAATATCATCTCCACCAAACAGGACAAGCTTGCATCTGTTATAGTTTTGGAGAAAAATGTGTTCATTTCATGTATGCGCGAAATGCCTTAAAAATGGCTTTAAAATGGATTTGGAGCATGGAGACGATTATCTCGGGATTGCAATATAACCAAACAAAACTTTTAGTGGATTTCTACTTATTTTATTAAATATCATCTCCACCAAACAGGACAAGCTTGCATCTGTTATAGTTTTGGAGAAAAATGTGTTCATTTCATGTATGCGCGAAATGCCTTAAAAATGGCTTTAAAATGGATTTGGAGCATGGAGACGATTATCTCGGGATTGCAAGATAACCAAACAAAACTTTTAGTGGATTTCTACTTATTTTATTAAATATCATCTCCACCAAACAGGACAAGCTTGCATCTGTTATAGTTTTGGAGAAAAATGTGTTCATTTCATGTATGCGCGAAATGCCTTAAAAATGGCTTTAAAATGGATTTGGAGCATGGAGACGATTATCTCGGGATTGCAAGATAACCAAACAAAACTTTTAGTGGATTTCTACTTATTTTATTAAATATCATCTCCACCAAACAGGACAAGCTTGCATCTGTTATAGTTTTGGAGAAAAATGTGTTCATTTCATGTATGCGCGAAATGCCTTAAAAATGGCTTTAAAATGGATTTGGAGCATGGAGACGATTATCTCGGGATTGCAAGATAACCAAACAAAACTTTTAGTGGATTTCTACTTATTTTATTAAATATCATCTCCACCAAACAGGACAAGCTTGCATCTGTTATAGTTTTGGAGAAAAATGTGTTCATTTCATGTATGCGCAAAATGCCTTAAAAATGGCTTTAAAATGGATTTGGAGCATGGAGACGATTATCTCAAAATGGCAATATAAACAAACGAAACTTTTAGTAGATTTCTACTTATTTTATTAAATATTATCTCCACCAAACAGGACAAGCTTGCATCTGTTATAGTTTTGGAGAAAAATGTGTTCATTTCATGTATGCGCGAAATGCCTTAAAATGGCTTTAAAATGGATTTGGAGCATGGAGACGATTATCTCGGGATTGCAAGATAACCAAACAAAACTTTTAGTGGATTTCTACTTATTTTATTAAATATCATCTCCACCAAACAGGACAAGCTTGCATCTGTTATAGTTTTGGAGAAAAATGTGTTCATGTATGCGCGAAATGCCTTAAAAATGGCTTTAAAATGGATTTGGAGCATGGAGACGATTATCTCGGGATTGCAAGATAACCAAACAAAACTTTTAGTGGATTTCTACTTATTTTATTAAATATCATCTCCACCAAACAGGACAAGCTTGCATCTGTTATAGTTTTGGAGAAAAATGTGTTCATTTCATGTATGCGCGAAATGCCTTAAAAATGGCTTTAAAATGGATTTGGAGCATGGAGACGATTATCTCGGGATTGCAAGATAACCAAACAAAACTTTTAGTGGATTTCTACTTATTTTATTAAATATCATCTCCACCAAACAGGACAAGCTTGCATCTGTTAAAGTTTTGGAGAAAAATGTGTTCATTTCATGTATGCGCGAAATGCCTTAAAAATGGCTTTAAAATGGATTTGGAGCATGGAGACGATTATCTCGGGATTGCAAGACAACCAAACAAAACTTTTAGTGGATTTCTACTTATTTTATTAAATATCATCTCCACCAAACAGGACAAGCTTGCATCTGTTATAGTTTTGGAGAAAAATGTGTTCATTTCATGTATGCGCGAAATGCCTTAAAAATGGCTTTAAAATGGATTTGGAGCATGGAGACGATTATCTCGGGATTGCAAGATAACCAAACAAAACTTTTAGTGGATTTCTACTTATTTTATTAAATATCATCTCCACCAAACAGGACAAGCTTGCATCTGTTATAGTTTTGGAGAAAAATGTGTTCATTTCATGTATGCGCGAAATGCCTTAAAAATGGCTTTAAAATGGATTTGGAGCATGGAGACGATTATCTCGGGATTGCAAGATAACCAAACAAAACTTTTAGTGGATTTCTACTTATTTTATTAAATATCATCTCCACCAAACAGGACAAGCTTGCATCTGTTATAGTTTTGGAGAAAAATGTGTTCATTTCATGTATGCGCGAAATGCCTTAAAAATGGCTTTAAAATGGATTTGGAGCATGGAGACGATTATCTCGGGATTGCAATATAACCAAACAAAACTTTTAGTGGATTTCTACTTATTTTATTAAATATCATCTCCCCAAAACAGGACAAGCTTGCATCTGTTATAGTTTTGGAGAAAAATGTGTTCATTTCATGTATGCGCAAAATGCCTTTGACATGGCTTTAAAATGGATTTGGAGCATGGAGACGATTATCTCGGGATTGCAAGATAACCAAACAAAACTTTTAGTGGATTTCTACTTATTTTATTAAATATCATCTCCACCAAACAGGACAAGCTTGCATCTGTTATAGTTTTGGAGAAAAATGTGTTCATTTCATGTATGCGCGAAATGCCTTAAAAATGGCTTTAAAATGGATTTGGAGCATGGAGACGATTATCTGGGGATTGCAAGATAACCAAACAAAACTTTTAGTGGATTTCTACTTATTTTATTAAATATCATCTCCACCAAACAGGACAAGCTTGCATCTGTTATAGTTTTGGAGAAAAATGTGTTCATTTCATGTATGCGCGAAATGCCTTAAAAATGGCTTTAAAATGGATTTGGAGCATGGAGACGATTATCTCGGGATTGCAATATAACCAAACAAAACTTTTAGTGGATTTCTACTTATTTTATTAAATATCATCTCCACCAAACAGGACAAGCTTGCATCTGTTATAGTTTTGGAGAAAAATGTGTTCATTTCATGTATGCGCAAAATGCCTTTGAAATGGCTTTAAAATGGATTTGGAGCATGGAGACGATTATCTCGGGATTGCAAGATAACCAAACAAAACTTTTAGTGGATTTCTACTTATTTTATTAAATATCATCTCCACCAAACAGGACAAGCTTGCATCTGTTATAGTTTTGGAGAAAAATGTGTTCATTTCATGTATGCGCGAAATGCCTTAAAAATGGCTTTAAAATGGATTTGGAGCATGGAGACGATTATCTCGGGATTGCAAGATAACCAAACAAAACTTTTAATGGATTTCTACTTATTTTATTAAATATCATCTCCACCAAACAGGACAAGCTTGCATCTGTTATAGTTTTGGAGAAAAATGTGTTCATTTCATGTATGCGCGAAATGCCTTAAAAATGGCTTTAAAATGGATTTGGAGCATGGAGACGATTATCTCGGGATTGCAAGATAACCAAACAAAACTTTTAGTGGATTTCTACTTATTTTATTAAATATCATCTCCACCAAACAGGACAAGCTTGCATCTGTTATAGTTTTGGAGAAAAATGTGTTCATTTCATGTATGCGCGAAATGCCTTAAAAATGGCTTTAAAATGGATTTGGAGCATGGAGACGATTATCTCGGGATTGCAAGATAACCAAACAAAACTTTTAGTGGATTTCTACTTATTTTATTAAATATCATCTCCACCAAACAGGACAAGCTTGCATCTGTTATAGTTTTGGAGAAAAATGTGTTCATTTCATGTATGCGCGAAATGCCTTAAAAATGGCTTTAAAATGGATTTGGAGCATGGAGACGATTATCTCGGGATTGCAAGATAACCAAACAAAACTTTTAGTGGATTTCTACTTATTTTATTAAATATCATCTCCACCAAACAGGACAAGCTTGCATCTGTTATAGTTTTGGAGAAAAATGTGTTCATTTCATGTATGCGCGAAATGCCTTAAAAATGGCTTTAAAATGGATTTGGAGCATGGAGACGATTATCTCGGGATTGCAAGATAACCAAACAAAACTTTTAGTGGATTTCTACTTATTTTATTAAATATCATCTCCACCAAACAGGACAAGCTTGCATCTGTTATAGTTTTGGAGAAAAATGTGTTCATTTCATGTATGCGTGAAATGCCTTAAAAATGGCTTTAAAATGGATTTGGAGCATGGAGACGATTATCTCGGGATTGCAAGATAACCAAACAAAACTTTTAGTGGATTTCTACTTATTTTATTAAATATCATCTCCACCAAACAGGACAAGCTTGCATCTGTTATAGTTTTGGAGAAAAATGTGTTCATTTCATGTATGCGCGAAATGCCTTAAAAATGGCTTTAAAATGGATTTGGAGCATGGAGACGATTATCTCGGGATTGCAATATAACCAAACAAAACTTTTAGTGGATTTCTACTTATTTTATTAAATATCATCTCCACCAAACAGGACAAGCTTGCATCTGTTATAGTTTTGGAGAAAATGTGTTCATTTCATGTATGCGCGAAATGCCTTAAAAATGGCTTTAAAATAGATTTGGAGCATGGAGACGATTATCTCGGGATTGCAAGATAACCAAACAAAACTTTTAGTGGATTTCTACTTATTTTATTAAATATCATCTCCACCAAACAGGACAAGCTTGCATCTGTTATAGTTTTGGAGAAAAATGTGTTCATTTCATGTATGCGCGAAATGCCTTAAAAATGGCTTTAAAATGGATTTGGAGCATGGAGACGATTATCTCGGGATTGCAAGATAACCAAACAAAACTTTTAGTGGATTTCTACTTATTTTATTAAATATCATCTCCACCAAACAGGACAAGCTTGCATCTGTTATAGTTTTGGAGAAAAATGTGTTCATTTCATGTATGCGCGAAATGCCTTAAAAATGGCTTTAAAATGGATTTGGAGCATGGAGACGATTATCTCGGGATTGCAAGATAACCAAACAAAACTTTTAGTGGATTTCTACTTATTTTATTAAATATCATCTCCACCAAACAGGACAAGCTTGCATCTGTTATAGTTTTGGAGAAAAATGTGTTCATTTCATGTATGCGCGAAATGCCTTAAAAATGGCTTTAAAATGGATTTGGAGCATGGAGACGATTATCTCGGGATTGCAAGATAACCAAACAAAACTTTTAGTGGATTTCTACTTATTTTATTAAATATCATCTCCACCAAACAGGACAAGCTTGCATCTGTTATAGTTTTGGAGAAAAATGTGTTCATTTCATGTATGCGCGAAATGCCTTAAAAATGGCTTTAAAATGGATTTGGAGCATGGAGACGATTATCTCGGGATTGCAAGATAACCAAACAAAACTTTTAGTGGATTTCTACTTATTTTATTAAATATCATCTCCACCAAACAGGACAAGCTTGCATCTGTTATAGTTTTGGAGAAAAATGTGTTCATTTCATGTATGCGCGAAATGCCTTAAAAATGGCTTTAAAATGGATTTGGAGCATGGAGACGATTATCTCGGGATTGCAAGATAACCAAACAAAACTTTTAGTGGATTTCTACTTATTTTATTAAATATCATCTCCACCAAACAGGACAAGCTTGCATCTGTTATAGTTTTGGAGAAAAATGTGTTCATTTCATGTATGCGCGAAATGCCTTAAAAATGGCTTTAAAATGGATTTGGAGCATGGAGACGATTATCTCGGGATTGCAAGATAACCAAACAAAACTTTTAGTGGATTTCTACTTATTTTATTAAATATCATCTCCACCAAACAGGACAAGCTTTCATCTGTTATAGTTTTGGAGAAAAATGTGTTCATTTCATGTATGCGCGAAATGCCTTAAAAATGGCTTTAAAATGGATTTGGAGCATGGAGACGATTATCTCGGGATTGCAAGATAACCAAACAAAACTTTTAGTGGATTTCTACTTATTTTATTAAATATCATCTCCACCAAACAGGACAAGCTTGCATCTGTTATAGTTTTGGAGAAAAATGTGTTCATTTCATGTATGCGCGAAATGCCTTAAAAATGGCTTTAAAATGGATTTGGAGCATGGAGACGATTATCTCGGGATTGCAAGATAACCAAACAAAACTTTTAGTGGATTTCTACTTATTTTATTAAATATCATCTCCACCAAACAGGACAAGCTTGCATGTGTTATAGTTTTGGAGAAAAATGTGTTCATTTCATGTATGCGCAAAATGCCTTAAAAATGGCTTTAAAATGGATTTGGAGCATGGAGACGATTATCTCAGGATGGCAATATAAACAAACGAAACTTTTAGTAGATTTCTACTTATTTTATTAAATATTATCTCCACCAAACAGGACAAGCTTGCATCTGTTATAGTTTTGGAGAAAAATGTGTTCATTTCATGTATGCGCGAAATGCCTTAAAAATGGCTTTAAAATGGATTTGGAGCATGGAGACGATTATCTCGGGATTGCAAGATAACCAAACAAAACTTTTAGTGGATTTCTACTTATTTTATTAAATATCATCTCCACCAAACAGGACAAGCTTGCATCTGTTATAGTTTTGGAGAAAAATGTGTTCATTTCATGTATGCGCGAAATGCCTTAAAAATGGCTTTAAAATGGATTTGGAGCATGGAGACGATTATCTCGGGATTGCAAGATAACCAAACAAAACTTTTAGTGGATTTCTACTTATTTTATTAAATATCATCTCCACCAAACAGGACAAGCTTGCATCTGTTATAGTTTTGGAGAAAAATGTGTTCATTTCATGTATGCGCGAAATGCCTTAAAAATGGCTTTAAAATGGATTTGGAGCATGGAGACGATTATCTCGGGATTGCAATATAACCAAACAAAACTTTTAGTGGATTTCTACTTATTTTATTAAATATCATCTCCACCAAACAGGACAAGCTTGCATCTGTTATAGTTTTGGAGAAAAATGTGTTCATTTCATGTATGCGCGAAATGCCTTAAAAATGGCTTTAAAATGGATTTGGAGCATGGAGACGATTATCTCGGGATTGCAAGATAACCAAACAAAACTTTTAGTGGATTTCTACTTATTTTATTAAATATCATCTCCACCAAACAGGACAAGCTTGCATCTGTTATAGTTTTGGAGAAAAATGTGTTCATTTCATGTATGCGCGAAATGCCTTAAAAATGGCTTTAAAATGGATTTGGAGCATGGAGACGATTATCTCGGGATTGCAAGATAACCAAACAAAACTTTTAGTGGATTTCTACTTATTTTATTAAATATCATCTCCACCAAACAGGACAAGCTTGCATCTGTTAAAGTTTTGGAGAAAAATGTGTTCATTTCATGTATGCGCGAAATGCCTTAAAAATGGCTTTAAAATGGATTTGGAGCATGGAGACGATTATCTCGGGATTGCAAGACAACCAAACAAAACTTTTAGTGGATTTCTACTTATTTTATTAAATATCATCTCCACCAAACAGGACAAGCTTGCATCTGTTATAGTTTTGGAGAAAAATGTGTTCATTTCATGTATGCGCGAAATGCCTTAAAAATGGCTTTAAAATGGATTTGGAGCATGGAGACGATTATCTCGGGATTGCAAGATAACCAAACAAAACTTTTAGTGGATTTCTACTTATTTTATTAAATATCATCTCCACCAAACAGGACAAGCTTGCATCTGTTATAGTTTTGGAGAAAAATGTGTTCATTTCATGTATGCGCGAAATGCCTTAAAAATGGCTTTAAAATGGATTTGGAGCATGGAGACGATTATCTCGGGATTGCAAGATAACCAAACAAAACTTTTAGTGGATTTCTACTTATTTTATTAAATATCATCTCCACCAAACAGGACAAGCTTGCATCTGTTATAGTTTTGGAGAAAAATGTGTTCATTTCATGTATGCGCGAAATGCCTTAAAAATGGCTTTAAAATGGATTTGGAGCATGGAGACGATTATCTCGGGATTGCAATATAACCAAACAAAACTTTTAGTGGATTTCTACTTATTTTATTAAATATCATCTCCCCAAAACAGGACAAGCTTGCATCTGTTATAGTTTTGGAGAAAAATGTGTTCATTTCATGTATGCGCAAAATGCCTTTGACATGGCTTTAAAATGGATTTGGAGCATGGAGACGATTATCTCGGGATTGCAAGATAACCAAACAAAACTTTTAGTGGATTTCTACTTATTTTATTAAATATCATCTCCACCAAACAGGACAAGCTTGCATCTGTTATAGTTTTGGAGAAAAATGTGTTCATTTCATGTATGCGCGAAATGCCTTAAAAATGGCTTTAAAATGGATTTGGAGCATGGAGACGATTATCTCGGGATTGCAAGATAACCAAACAAAACTTTTAGTGGATTTCTACTTATTTTATTAAATATCATCTCCACCAAACAGGACAAGCTTGCATCTGTTATAGTTTTGGAGAAAAATGTGTTCATTTCATGTATGCGCGAAATGCCTTAAAAATGGCTTTAAAATGGATTTGGAGCATGGAGACGATTATCTCGGGATTGCAATATAACCAAACAAAACTTTTAGTGGATTTCTACTTATTTTATTAAATATCATCTCCACCAAACAGGACAAGCTTGCATCTGTTATAGTTTTGGAGAAAAATGTGTTCATTTCATGTATGCGCAAAATGCCTTTGAAATGGCTTTAAAATGGATTTGGAGCATGGAGACGATTATCTCGGGATTGCAAGATAACCAAACAAAACTTTTAGTGGATTTCTACTTATTTTATTAAATATCATCTCCACCAAACAGGACAAGCTTGCATCTGTTATAGTTTTGGAGAAAAATGTGTTCATTTCATGTATGCGCGAAATGCCTTAAAAATGGCTTTAAAATGGATTTGGAGCATGGAGACGATTATCTCGGGATTGCAAGATAACCAAACAAAACTTTTAGTGGATTTCTACTTATTTTATTAAATATCATCTCCACCAAACAGGACAAGCTTGCATCTGTTATAGTTTTGGAGAAAAATGTGTTCATTTCATGTATGCGCGAAATGCCTTAAAAATGGCTTTAAAATGGATTTGGAGCATGGAGACGATTATCTCGGGATTGCAAGATAACCAAACAAAACTTTTAGTGGATTTCTACTTATTTTATTAAATATCATCTCCACCAAACAGGACAAGCTTGCATCTGTTATAGTTTTGGAGAAAAATGTGTTCATTTCATGTATGCGCGAAATGCCTTAAAAATGGCTTTAAAATGGATTTGGAGCATGGAGACGATTATCTCGGGATTGCAAGATAACCAAACAAAACTTTTAGTGGATTTCTACTTATTTTATTAAATATCATCTCCACCAAACAGGACAAGCTTGCATCTGTTATAGTTTTGGAGAAAAATGTGTTCATTTCATGTATGCGCGAAATGCCTTAAAAATGGCTTTAAAATGGATTTGGAGCATGGAGACGATTATCTCGGGATTGCAAGATAACCAAACAAAACTTTTAGTGGATTTCTACTTATTTTATTAAATATCATCTCCACCAAACAGGACAAGCTTGCATCTGTTATAGTTTTGGAGAAAAATGTGTTCATTTCATGTATGCGCGAAATGCCTTAAAAATGGCTTTAAAATGGATTTGGAGCATGGAGACGATTATCTCGGGATTGCAAGATAACCAAACAAAACTTTTAGTGGATTTCTACTTATTTTATTAAATATCATCTCCACCAAACAGGACAAGCTTGCATCTGTTATAGTTTTGGAGAAAAATGTGTTCATTTCATGTATGCGCGAAATGCCTTAAAAATGGCTTTAAAATGGATTTGGAGCATGGAGACGATTATCTCGGGATTGCAAGATAACCAAACAAAACTTTTAGTGTATTTCTACTTATTTTATTAAATATCATTTCCACCAAACAGGACAAGCTTGCATCTGTTATAGTTTTGGAGAAAAATGTGTTCATTTCATGTATGCGTGAAATGCCTTAAAAATGGCTTTAAAATGGATTTGGAGCATGGAGACGATTATCTCGGGATTGCAAGATAACCAAACAAAACTTTTAGTGGATTTCTACTTATTTTATTAAATATCATCTCCACCAAACAGGACAAGCTTGCATCTGTTATAGTTTTGGAGAAAAATGTGTTCATTTCATGTATGCGCGAAATGCCTTAAAAATGGCTTTAAAATGGATTTGGAGCATGGAGACGATTATCTCGGGATTGCAATATAACCAAACAAAACTTTTAGTGGATTTCTACTTATTTTATTAAATATCATCTCCACCAAACAGGACAAGCTTGCATCTGTTATAGTTTTGGAGAAAATGTGTTCATTTCATGTATGCGCGAAATGCCTTAAAAATGGCTTTAAAATAGATTTGGAGCATGGAGACGATTATCTCGGGATTGCAAGATAACCAAACAAAACTTTTAGTGGATTTCTACTTATTTTATTAAATATCATCTCCACCAAACAGGACAAGCTTGCATCTGTTATAGTTTTGGAGAAAAATGTGTTCATTTCATGTATGCGCGAAATGCCTTAAAAATGGCTTTAAAATGGATTTGGAGCATGGAGACGATTATCTCGGGATTGCAAGATAACCAAACAAAACTTTTAGTGGATTTCTACTTATTTTATTAAATATCATCTCCACCAAACAGGACAAGCTTGCATCTGTTATAGTTTTGGAGAAAAATGTGTTCATTTCATGTATGCGCGAAATGCCTTAAAAATGGCTTTAAAATGGATTTGGAGCATGGAGACGATTATCTCGGGATTGCAAGATAACCAAACAAAACTTTTAGTGGATTTCTACTTATTTTATTAAATATCATCTCCACCAAACAGGACAAGCTTGCATCTGTTATAGTTTTGGAGAAAAATGTGTTCATTTCATGTATGCGCGAAATGCCTTAAAAATGGCTTTAAAATGGATTTGGAGCATGGAGACGATTATCTCGGGATTGCAAGATAACCAAACAAAACTTTTAGTGGATTTCTACTTATTTTATTAAATATCATCTCCACCAAACAGGACAAGCTTGCATCTGTTATAGTTTTGGAGAAAAATGTGTTCATTTCATGTATGCGCGAAATGCCTTAAAAATGGCTTTAAAATGGATTTGGAGCATGGAGACGATTATCTCGGGATTGCAAGATAACCAAACAAAACTTTTAGTGGATTTCTACTTATTTTATTAAATATCATCTCCACCAAACAGGACAAGCTTGCATCTGTTATAGTTTTGGAGAAAAATGTGTTCATTTCATGTATGCGCGAAATGCCTTAAAAATGGCTTTAAAATGGATTTGGAGCATGGAGACGATTATCTCGGGATTGCAAGATAACCAAACAAAACTTTTAGTGGATTTCTACTTATTTTATTAAATATCATCTCCACCAAACAGGACAAGCTTGCATCTGTTATAGTTTTGGAGAAAAATGTGTTCATTTCATGTATGCGCGAAATGCCTTAAAAATGGCTTTAAAATGGATTTGGAGCATGGAGACGATTATCTCGGGATTGCAAGATAACCAAACAAAACTTTTAGTGGATTTCTACTTATTTTATTAAATATCATCTCCACCAAACAGGACAAGCTTTCATCTGTTATAGTTTTGGAGAAAAATGTGTTCATTTCATGTATGCGCGAAATGCCTTAAAAATGGCTTTAAAATGGATTTGGAGCATGGAGACGATTATCTCGGGATTGCAAGATAACCAAACAAAACTTTTAGTGGATTTCTACTTATTTTATTAAATATCATCTCCACCAAACAGGACAAGCTTGCATCTGTTATAGTTTTGGAGAAAAATGTGTTCATTTCATGTATGCGCGAAATGCCTTAAAAATGGCTTTAAAATGGATTTGGAGCATGGAGACGATTATCTCGGGATTGCAAGATAACCAAACAAAACTTTTAGTGGATTTCTACTTATTTTATTAAATATCATCTCCACCAAACAGGGCAAGCTTGCATGTGTTATAGTTTTGGAGAAAAATGTGTTCATTTCATGTATGCGCAAAATGCCTTAAAAATGGCTTTAAAATGGATTTGGAGCATGGAGACGATTATCTCAGGATGGCAATATAAACAAACGAAACTTTTAGTAGATTTCTACTTATTTTATTAAATATTATCTCCACCAAACAGGACAAGCTTGCATCTGTTATAGTTTTGGAGAAAAATGTGTTCATTTCATGTATGCGCGAAATGCCTTAAAAATGGCTTTAAAATGGATTTGGAGCATGGAGACGATTATCTCGGGATTGCAAGATAACCAAACAAAACTTTTAGTGGATTTCTACTTATTTTATTAAATATCATCTCCACCAAACAGGACAAGCTTGCATCTGTTATAGTTTTGGAGAAAAATGTGTTCATTTCATGTATGCGCGAAATGCCTTAAAAATGGCTTTAAAATGGATTTGGAGCATGGAGACGATTATCTCGGGATTGCAAGATAACCAAACAAAACTTTTAGTGGATTTCTACTTATTTTATTAAATATCATCTCCACCAAACAGGACAAGCTTGCATCTGTTATAGTTTTGGAGAAAAATGTGTTCATTTCATGTATGCGCGAAATGCCTTAAAAATGGCTTTAAAATGGATTTGGAGCATGGAGACGATTATCTCGGGATTGCAATATAACCAAACAAAACTTTTAGTGGATTTCTACTTATTTTATTAAATATCATCTCCACCAAACAGGACAAGCTTGCATCTGTTATAGTTTTGGAGAAAAATGTGTTCATTTCATGTATGCGCGAAATGCCTTAAAAATGGCTTTAAAATGGATTTGGAGCATGGAGACGATTATCTCGGGATTGCAAGATAACCAAACAAAACTTTTAGTGGATTTCTACTTATTTTATTAAATATCATCTCCACCAAACAGGACAAGCTTGCATGTGTTATAGTTTTGGAGAAAAATGTGTTAATTTCATGTATGCGCAAAATCCCTTTGAAATGGCTTTAAAATGGATTTGGAGCATGGAGACGATTATCTCGGGATTGCAAGATAACCAAACAAAACTTTTAGTGGATTTCTACTTATTTTATTAAATATCATCTCCACCAAACAGGACAAGCTTGCATCTGTTATAGTTTTGGAGAAAAATGTGTTCATTTCATGTATGCGCGAAATGCCTTAAAAATGGCTTTAAAATGGATTTGGAGCATGGAGACGATTATCTCGGGATTGCAAGATAACCAAACAAAACTTTTAGTGGATTTCTACTTAATTTATTAAATATCATCTCCACCAAACAGGACAAGCTTGCATCTGTTATAGTTTTGGAGAAAAATGTGTTCATTTCATGTATGCGCGAAATGCCTTAAAAATGGCTTTAAAATGGATTTGGAGCATGGAGACGATTATCTCGGGATTGCAAGATAACCAAACAAAACTTTTAGTGGATTTCTACTTATTTTATTAAATATCATCTCCACCAAACAGGACAAGCTTGCATCTGTTATAGTTTTGGAGAAAAATGTGTTCATTTCATGTATGCGCGAAATGCCTTAAAAATGGCTTTAAAATGGATTTGGAGCATGGAGACGATTATCTCGGGATTGCAAGATAACCAAACAAAACTTTTAGTGGATTTCTACTTATTTTATTAAATATCATCTCCACCAAACAGGACAAGCTTGCATCTGTTATAGTTTTGGAGAAAAATGTGTTCATTTCATGTATGCGCGAAATGCCTTAAAAATGGCTTTAAAATGGATTTGGAGCATGGAGACGATTATCTCGGGATTGCAAGATAACCAAACAAAACTTTTAGTGGATTTCTACTTATTTTATTAAATATCATCTCCACCAAACAGGACAAGCTTGCATCTGTTATAGTTTTGGAGAAAAATGTGTTCATTTCATGTATGCGCGAAATGCCTTAAAAATGGCTTTAAAATGGATTTGGAGCATGGAGACGATTATCTCGGGATTGCAATATAACCAAACAAAACTTTTAGTGGATTTCTACTTATTTTATTAAATATCATCTCCACCAAACAGGACAAGCTTGCATCTGTTATAGTTTTGGAGAAAAATGTGTTCATTTCATGTATGCGCAAAATGCCTTAAAAATGGCTTTAAAATGGATTTGGAGCATGGAGACGATTATCTCGGGATTGCAAGATAACCAAACAAAACTTTTAGTGGATTTCTACTTATTTTATTAAATATCATCTCCACCAAACAGGACAAGCTTGCATCTGTTATAGTTTTGGAGAAAAATGTGTTCATTTCATGTATGCGCGAAATGCCTTAAAAATGGCTTTAAAATGGATTTGGAGCATGGAGACGATTATCTCGGGATTGCAAGATAACCAAACAAAACTTTTAGTGGATTTCTACTTATTTTATTAAATATCATCTCCACCAAACAGGACAAGCTTGCATCTGTTATAGTTTTGGAGAAAAATGTGTTCATTTCATGTATGCGCGAAATGCCTTAAAAATGGCTTTAAAATGGATTTGGAGCATGGAGACGATTATCTCGGGATTGCAAGATAACCAAACAAAACTTTTAGTGGATTTCTACTTATTTTATTAAATATCATCTCCACCAAACAGGACAAGCTTGCATCTGTTATAGTTTTGGAGAAAAATGTGTTCATTTCATGTATGCGCGAAATGCCTTAAAAATGGCTTTAAAATGGATTTGGAGCATGGAGACGATTATCTCGGGATTGCAAGATAACCAAACAAAACTTTTAGTGGATTTCTACTTATTTTATTAAATATCATCTCCACCAAACAGGACAAGCTTGCATCTGTTATAGTTTTGGAGAAAAATGTGTTCATTTCATGTATGCGCAAAATGCCTTAAAAATGGCTTTAAAATGGATTTGGAGCATGGAGACGATTATCTCAGGATGGCAATATAAACAAACGAAACTTTTAGTAGATTTCTACTTATTTTATTAAATATTATCTCCACCAAACAGGACAAGCTTGCATCTGTTATAGTTTTGGAGAAAAATGTGTTCATTTCATGTATGCGCGAAATGCCTTAAAAATGGCTTTAAGATGGATTTGGAGCATGGAGACGATTATCTCGGGATTGCAAGATAACCAAACAAAACTTTTAGTGGATTTCTACTTATTTTATTAAATATCATCTCCACCAAACAGGACAAGCTTGCATCTGTTATAGTTTTGGAGAAAAATGTGTTCATTTCATGTATGCGCGAAATGCCTTAAAAATGGCTTTAAAATGGATTTGGAGCATGGAGACGATTATCTCGGGATTGCAAGATAACCAAACAAAACTTTTAGTGGATTTCTACTTATTTTATTAAATATCATCTCCACCAAACAGGACAAGCTTGCATCTGTTATAGTTTTGGAGAAAAATGTGTTCATTTCATGTATGCGCGAAAT
The DNA here is from genome assembly GCF_048569485.1 of Anomaloglossus baeobatrachus. Lineage (NCBI taxonomy): Eukaryota > Metazoa > Chordata > Amphibia > Anura > Aromobatidae > Anomaloglossus > Anomaloglossus baeobatrachus. The sequence goes on along the minus strand of NW_027441825.1, from coordinate 81,147 downwards.
GCCTTAAAAATGGCTTTAAAATGGATTTGGAGCATGGAGACGATTATCTCGGGATTGCAAGATAACCAAACAAAACTTTTAGTGGATTTCTACTTATTTTATTAAATATCATCTCCACCAAACAGGACAAGCTTGCATCTGTTATAGTTTTGGAGAAAAATGTGTTCATTTCATGTATGCGCGAAATGCCTTAAAAATGGCTTTAAAATGGATTTGGAGCATGGAGACGATTATCTCGGGATTGCAAGATAACCAAACAAAACTTTTAGTGGATTTCTACTTATTTTATTAAATATCATCTCCACCAAACAGGACAAGCTTGCATCTGTTATAGTTTTGGAGAAAAATGTGTTCATTTCATGTATGCGCGAAATGCCTTAAAATGGCTTTAAAATGGATTTGGAGCATGGAGACGATTATCTCGGGATTGCAATATAACCAAACAAAACTTTTAGTGGATTTCTACTTATTTTATTAAATATCATCTCCACCAAACAGGACAAGCTTGCATCTGTTATAGTTTTGGAGAAAAATGTGTTCATTTCATGTATGCGCGAAATGCCTTAAAAATGGCTTTAAAATGGATTTGGAGCATGGAGACGATTATCTCGGGATTGCAAGATAACCAAACAAAACTTTTAGTGGATTTCTACTTATTTTATTAAATATCATCTCCACCAAACAGGACAAGCTTGCATCTGTTATAGTTTTGGAGAAAAATGTGTTCATTTCATGTATGCGCAAAATGCCTTAAAAATGGCTTTAAAATGGATTTGGAGCATGGAGACGATTATCTCGGGATTGCAAGATAACCAAACAAAACTTTTAGTGGATTTCTACTTATTTTATTAAATATCATCTCCACCAAACAGGACAAGCTTGCATCTGTTATAGTTTTGGAGAAAAATGTGTTCATTTCATGTATGCGCGAAATGCCTTAAAAATGGCTTTAAAATGGATTTGGAGCATGGAGACGATTATCTCGGGATTGCAAGATAACCAAACAAAACTTTTAGTGGATTTCTACTTATTTTATTAAATATCATCTCCACCAAACAGGACAAGCTTGCATCTGTTATAGTTTTGGAGAAAAATGTGTTCATTTCATGTATGCGCAAAATGCCTTAAAAATGGCTTTAAAATGGATTTGGAGCATGGAGACGATAATCTCTTGTTTGGTTATCTTGCAATCCCGAGATAATCGTCTCCATGCTCCAAATCCATTTTAAAGCCATTTTTAAGGCATTTCGCGCATACATGAAATGAACACATTTTTCTCCAAAACTATAACAGATGCAAGCTTGTCCTGTTTGGTGGAGATAATATTTAATAAAATAAGTAGAAATCTACTAAAAGTTTCGTTTGTTTATATTGCCATCCTGAGATAATCGTCTCCATGCTCCAAATCCATTTTAAAGCCATTTTTAAGGCATTTTGCGCATACATGAAATGAACACATTTTTCTCCAAAACTATAACACATGCAAGCTTGTCCTGTTTGGTGGAGATGATATTTAATAAAATAAGTAGAAATCCACTAAAAGTTTTGTTTGGTTATCTTGCAATCCCGAGATAATCGTCTCCATGCTCCAAATCCATTTTAAAGCCATTTTTAAGGCATTTTGCGCATACATGAAATGAACACATTTTTCTCCAAAACTATAACAGATGCAAGCTTGTCCTGTTTGGTGGAGATGATATTTAATAAAATAAGTAGAAATCCACTAAAAGTTTTGTTTGGTTATCTTGCAATCCCGAGATAATCGTCTCCATGCTCCAAATCCATTTTAAAGCCATTTTTAAGGCATTTCGCGCATACATGAAATGAACACATTTTTCTCCAAAACTATAACAGATGCAAGCTTGTCCTGTTTGGTGGAGATGATATTTAATAAAATAAGTAGAAATCCACTAAAAGTTTTGTTTGGTTATCTTGCAATCCCGAGATAATCGTCTCCATGCTCCAAATCCATTTTAAAGCCATTTTTAAGGCATTTCGCGCATACATGAAATGAACACATTTTTCTCCAAAACTATAACAGATGCAAGCTTGTCCTGTTTGGTGGAGATGATATTTAATAAAAATAAGTAGAAATCCACTAAAAGTTTTGTTTGGTTATCTTGCAATCCCGAGATAATCGTCTCCATGCTCCAAATCCATTTTAAAGCCATTTTTAAGGCATTTCGCGCATACATGAAATGAACACATTTTTCTCCAAAACTATAACAGATGCAAGCTTGTCCTGTTTGGTGGAGATGATATTTAATAAAATAAGTAGAAATCCACTAAAAGTTTTGTTTGGTTATCTTGCAATCCCGAGATAATCGTCTCCATTAGTGATGAGCGAGCATGCTTGTCACTACTCGGTACTCGCACGAGTATCACTGTACTCGGGCTGCTCGGCGGGGACCGAGTAATCTCGCGATACTCGTGCTTTACTCGTGGTCTTCATTTCTGCATGTTGGCGCTCTTTTGAGAGCCAGCCCTCATGCAGGGATTGGCTGGCAGACCACTGCAATGCCACAGCCCTGTTAGTTGTGGAATTGCAGTGATTGGCCGGCCTGCACAGCGTCACCGAGCCTTTATATCGGCCGGCGCGCTGTGCTCTGCTCACAGCTATTCTGACAGTGAGTGTAGGGAGAGTGTCGCTGATTCAGGGAAAGCTTTGCGGCCCTTTATAGCTTTTTCAGTTGCAGGGCTGCAAACAGTGTGACCAAAAGTCCTTCTCAGGACTATTCTAGTTGTATACAGGCAGGCAGGGTATAGCCAGGTCGGAGTACAGTAGCAGAGTCCTTCTCAGGACTATTGTTGCTATATACAGGCAGGGTATAGCCAGGTCTGAATACAGGCTAGTGACCAAAAGAGTCCTTGTCAGGACTATTGTAGCAGTATACAGGCAGGCAGGCAGGCAGGGTAGTGGTGACCGTATACCAGCCTTCATATCTGGGGCTGGTGTACACAGTGTAAAACAGTCCAGATAGTGTCTGACTTGTCTGTACTGTAATTGTCGCTCCCCAAAAAAACCTGTTAGTAGGTTATTATTGCGTCCGTGCTTGGTTTTTAAAACCGCACGTGTGTGCCTGTTGGTGGCAGCGTACAGGTGCACTGGTGTGCGTTTACCAAACTATTATATAACGCACAAGTGTAGTGTATAATACACGTCAGTCAGCAGTGGCTGATAGTGTCAGAGTTCTTAATTTTTGCTCCTAAAACCTGTGTTAGGTTATTATTGCGTCCGTGCTTGGTTTTTAAAACCGCACGTGTGTGCCTGTTGGTGGCAGCGTACAGGTGCACTGGTGTGCGTTTACCAAACTATTATATAACGCACAAGTGTAGTGTATAATACACGTCAGTCAGCAGTGGCTGATAGTGTCAGAGTTCTTAATTTTTGCTCCTAAAACCTGTGTTAGGTTATTATTGCGTCCGTGCTTGGTTTTTAAAACCGCACGTGTGTGCCTGTTGGTGGCAGCGTACAGGTGCACTGGTGTGCGTTTACCAAACTATTATATAACGCACAAGTGTAGTGTATAATACACGTCAGTCAGCAGTGGCTGATAGTGTCAGAGTTCTTAATTTTTGCTCCTAAAACCTGTGTTAGGTTATTATTGCGTCCGTGCTTGGTTTTTAAAACCGCACGTGTGTGCCTGTTGGTGGCAGCGTACAGGTGCACTGGTGTGCGTTTACCAAACTATTATATAACGCACAAGTGTAGTGTATAATACACGTCAGTCAGCAGTGGCTGATAGTGTCAGAGTTCTTAATTTTTGCTCCTAAAACCTGTGTTAGGTTATTATTGCGTCCGTGCTTGGTTTTTAAAACCGCACGTGTGTGCCTGTTGGTGGCAGCGTACAGGTGCACTGGTGTGCAATTTCCAGAAACTTTGATATAACGCACAAGTAGTGAATATACACGTCAGTCAGCAGTGGCTGATAGTGTCAGAGTTCTTAATTTTTGCTCCTAAAACCTGTGTTAGGTTATTATTGCGTCCGTGCTTGGTTTTTAAAACCGCACGTGTGTGCCTGTTGGTGGCAGCGTACAGGTGCACTGGTGTGCGTTTACCAAACTATTATATAACGCACAAGTGTAGTGTATAATACACGTCAGTCAGCAGTGGCTGATAGTGTCAGAGTTCTTAATTTTTGCTCCTAAAACCTGTGTTAGGTTATTATTGCGTCCGTGCTTGGTTTTTAAAACCGCACGTGTGTGCCTGTTGGTGGCAGCGTACAGGTGCACTGGTGTGCAATTTCCAGAAACTTTGATATAACGCACAAGTAGTGAATATACACGTCAGTCAGCAGTGGCTGATAGTGTCAGAGTTCTTAATTTTTGCTCCTAAAACCTGTGTTAGGTTATTATTGCGTCCGTGCTTGGTTTTTAAAACCGCACGTGTGTGCCTGTTGGTGGCAGCGTACAGGTGCACTGGTGTGCAATTTCCAGAAACTTTGATATAACGCACAAGTAGTGAATATACACGTCAGCAGTGCACAGCATTGCAAAATGCGCAAGGGCATTGGCAAGGAACAAGGAAGTGGACGTGATGGTGGTGCAGGCAGAGGCCGAGGTCGTGGGCAAGCTCTAATTTCGCCACAACAAAGGGCCACATCTAGTCGCTCGCACGTCCTGTCCCAAATTCTTGGGGACCGCAGCAGTACACCGCTCTTGAACCAAGACCAGTGTCAACAGGTTGTTAGTTGGATAGCGGATAATGCTTCCAGTCAGATTGGCACCACCACAAACACTCTGTCTTCCACACGGTCAAGTGTCAGTAGCCGTGATACTGCACCGCACATTTCTGAACCTGATCCTCCTTCCTACCACCAGGCTGAGTACACGTCCTCCTCGGACATTAATGATCCCACACTTGGACACTCGGAAGAGCTGTTCACGTTTCCATTCACACATTCTGGCCTCTCGCCAGCTCATATTGAAGTGGGTCATGAGGAGATCGTCTGTACAGATAGCCAAATATTTGAGCAGCCACGTTCTCACGAAGTTGGCAACGTGTCTCAACAAGTGGTGGACGATGATGAGACACAATTGTCAGCAAGTCAGGAGGAGGAGCAGGGTGCGGAAGAGGAAGACGACGTGGTGGATGATCCAGTAACTGACCCAACCTGGCAGGAGGATATGCAGAGCGAGGACAGCAGTGCACAGGGGGAGGGAGGCGTAGCATCACAACAGGCAGTAAGAAGCAGGGTGGTGGTCCCAGGCAGAAGTCAGGCAACCGTTCCCCGTAACAACACGACGACACAAGGTGCCTGTACAAATGTTAGGTCTTCACGAGTCTGGCAGTTTTTTAAGTTGGATCCAGATGATTCAAAAAAGGCCATTTGCAACACCTGCCGTGCCAGCATCAGCAGGGGTACCAAAACTAGCAGCCTGACCACCACCAGCATGATCAGGCACATGTCAGCCAAGCACCCGACTTTGTGGGAAGTACAACAGAGTCGAGGAGCAGTGCTTGCTGATGTCACTGCTACGTCTTCGCTGGTTGTGCATGCGAGCCAATCCTCTGTCCATGCTGCCTGCGAACAAGCCTCCTCCACTCCTGCACCTGCAGTTGCCTACGCAGAAAGAACACCATCATCAAGCACGTCCTTGTCCCAGCGCAGCGTTCAGTTATCCATTCAGCAAACCTTTGAACGCAGGCGCAAATACACTGCCAACACCCCACATGCCACAGTTCTAAATGCTAACATTTCGCGACTGCTTGCGCTGGAAATGTTGCCTTTTAGGCTGGTGGAGACAGAAGCATTCCGTGACCTGATGGCGGCAGCTGTCCCACGTTACTCGGTCCCCAGCCGCCACTATTTCTCCCGGTGTGCCGTCCCCGCGTTGCATAACCACGTGTCACAAAACATCACACGTGCCCTGAACAACGCTGTTTCACCCAAAGTCCACCTAACCACAGACACGTGGACAAGTGCTTGTGGGCAAGGCCGCTACATCTCGTTGACGGCACACTGGGTTAATATTGTGGAAGCTGGGACCCAGTCTGAGCGAGGGACGGAACACGTCCTTCCCACACCAAGGTTTGCAGGCCCTACCTCAGTCAGTGTTTCACCCACACTCTACAGCTCCGGAATGTCATGCTCTTCAGCCTCCTCCTCCTCCTGCGCATCCTCATCCACTGTGCCCTCCACACCAGTCACAAGCTGGAAGCACTGCAGCACTGCCTCGGCGAAGCGGCAACAGGCTGTGCTGAAGCTAATCTGCATAGGTGACAAACCCCACAATGCAGAAGAGCTGTGGACAGCTCTGAAACAGCAGGCAGATCACTGGCTCACACCTCTGAACCTAAAGCCAGGAAAGGTCGTTTGTGACAATGGCCGGAACCTGGTGGCGGCTTTGAGGCGAGGCCAGCTGACACATGTTCCATGCGTGGCCCATGTGCTCAACCTCGTGGTTCAGCGGTTTATAAAGTCATACCCAGAGCTGTCTGATCTGCTGGTAAAAGTTCGCCGCCTGTCTGCACATTTTCGAAAGTCACCTACTGCTTCAGCCGGCCTTGCCGGCTTTCAGCGCCGTTTGCATCTTCCGGCTCACAGACTGGTGTGTGATGTCCCCACGCGTTGGAATTCAACTCTGCACATGTTGGTCAGGATATGTGAGCAGAAGAGGGCAGTTGTTGAGTACCTGCATCACCTAAGCCGTCGGGAAATGGGTCAAACTCCACACATAACACCTGAGGAGTGGAGATGGATGTCAGACCTATGTACCATCCTCCAAAACTTTGAGGACTCCACCAAGATGGTGAGTGGTGATGACGCCATTATTAGCGTCACCATACCGCTACTCTGCCTTCTAAAACGGTCCCTTTTGAAAAACAAACATGATGCATTGCAGGCGGAGCGCGATGAGTTGCAGCAAGAAACAGTAGTGGGTGTGGGTGATAACACACAGCCCAGCCTCGTCTCATCACAACGTGCAGTGGAGGACTATGACGAGGAGGAGGATGAAGACATGGAGCAACTCTCCGGCCAAATTGAGGATATGACATGCACACCAGTCATATCCTCGATTCAGCGTGGCTGGCCAGAGGACAGGGTAGATGAGGAGGAGGAGGAGGAGGAGGAGGAGGAGGACAGCATGTTCAGTCATCTTGTTGGTCAGGCTACTGAAGTCCTGGCTGTTAAGAGTCTGGCGCACATGGCTGACTTTATGGTAAGCTGCCTGTCTCGTGACCCTCGCGTTAAGAACATCTTGGCCGACAATCATTACTGGTTGGTAACACTGTTAGACCCACGCTACAAGGAGAACTTTTTGTCTCTTATTCCCGTGGATGAGAGGTCAACCAAAATGCAGCAGTTTCGGAAGGCCATACTCACGGAAGTAGGCAAAGCATTCCCCTCACAAAACGCTAGCGGCATAGGTCAGGAATCAGTGGACAACCGAGGCGTACAGCCGAGAGAGGCACAAGTCCAATCCGCCAGAGGTAGGGGAACAGTCTTTAAGATGTGGGACAGTTTTCTCAGCCCCTCACGTACCACAGCCCCTGAGGTGCGGGGTAGTGCCACAAGAAATCCTAAGTTTGCCCAGATGCTGAAGGAGTACCTTGCAGATCGAACAACTGTACTCCGACATTCCTCTGTGCCTTACAATTATTGGGTATCCAAGCTGGACACGTGGCATGAATTGGCTCTCTACGCCTTGGAAGTCCTGGCCTGCCCTGCTGCTAGCGTTTTGTCAGAGCGTGTTTTTAGTGCCGCAGGTGGAATCATTACAGATAAACGCACCCGCCTGTCAACTGAAAATGCTGACAGGCTGACTCTGATAAAGATGAACAAGGGTTGGATTGGGCCAGACTTCACCACACCACCAGCAAATGAGAGCGGAATTTAAAGTTTGCCATGTACCTCCACTCACCCATGGGTACACTTCTCGACTTTGGATAATCGCTGGACTGCTCCTCCTTCTCCTCATGCGCCATCATGATGACCGTTACAATAGTTAGGTCTTTGTTTCAGGTATACCCCCAGTGGTAAATTTTTTCGCCCATTCTTTGCAGAATGGACATTACAACGACAGGAGACCCGCTCCTTTGCAATGGGAACAATGTTTTGAGGCCCTCATGCACGTCTCTACCCAGGGACAACGTGTAGCCTCCCAATTTTTGGCTGCCCTGCCTAAGGGCTATACTGAAATACACCCACTTCCTTAAAATGGACACTTAATGTTTTGAGGCCCTCATGCACGTCTCTACCCAGGGACAATGTGGAGCCTCCCAATTTTTGGCTGCCCTGGCAAAGGGCTATACTGAAATAGACCCACTTCCTTACAATGGGCACTTCAGGTTTAAAGGCCATCATGCACGTCTCTACCCAGGGACAATGTGGAGCCTCCCAATTTTTGGCTGCCCTGCCTAAGGGCTATACTATAATACACCCACTTCCTGACAATGGACACTTAATGTTTTGAGGCCCTCATGCACGTCTCTACCCAGGGACAATGTGGAGCCTCCCAATTTTTGGCTGCCCTGGCAAAGGGCTATACTGAAATAGACCCACTTCCTTACAATGGGCACTTCAGGTTTAAAGGCCATCATGCACGTCTCTACCCAGGGACAATGTGGAGCCTCCCAATTTTTGGCTGCCCTGCCTAAGGGCTATACTATAATACACCCACTTCCTGACAATGGACACTTAATGTTTTGAGGCCCTCATGCACGTCTCTACCCAGGGACAATGTGGAGCCTCCCAATTTTTGGCTGCCCTGGCAAAGGGCTATACTGAAATAGACCCACTTCCTTACAATGGGCACTTCAGGTTTAAAGGCCATCATGCACGTCTCTACCCAGGGACAATGTGGAGCCTCCCAATTTTTGGCTGCCCTGGCAAAGGGCTATACTGAAATAGACCCACTTCCTTACAATGGGCACTTCAGGTTTAAAGGCCATCATGCACGTCTCTACCCAGGGACAATGTGGAGCCTCCCAATTTTTGGCTGCCCTGCCTAAGGGCTATACTGAAATACACCCACTTCCTTAAAATGGACACTTAATGTTTTGAGGCCCTCATGCACGTCTCTACCCAGGGACAATGTGGAGCCTCCCAATTTTTGGCTGCCCTGCCTAAGGGCTATACTATAATACACCCACTTCCTGACAATGGACACTTAATGTTTTGAGGCCCTCATGCACGTCTCTACCCAGGGACAATGTGGAGCCTCCCAATTTTTGGCTGCCCTGGCAAAGGGCTATACTGAAATAGACCCACTTCCTTACAATGGGCACTTCAGGTTTAAAGGCCATCATGCACGTCTCTACCCAGGGACAATGTGGAGCCTCCCAATTTTTGGCTGCCCTGCCTAAGGGCTATACTATAATACACCCACTTCCTGACAATGGACACTTAATGTTTTGAGGCCCTCATGCACGTCTCTACCCAGGGACAATGTGGAGCCTCCCAATTTTTGGCTGCCCTGGCAAAGGGCTATACTGAAATAGACCCACTTCCTTACAATGGGCACTTCAGGTTTAAAGGCCATCATGCACGTCTCTACCCAGGGACAATGTGGAGCCTCCCAATTTTTGGCTGCCCTGGCAAAGGGCTATACTGAAATAGACCCACTTCCTTACAATGGGCACTTCAGGTTTAAAGGCCATCATGCACGTCTCTACCCAGGGACAATGTGGAGCCTCCCAATTTTTGGCTGCCCTGCCTAAGGGCTATACTATAATACACCCACTTCCTGACAATGGACACTTAATGTTTTGAGGCCCTCATGCACGTCTCTACCCAGGGACAATGTGGAGCCTCCCAATTTTTGGCTGCCCTGGCAAAGGGCTATACTGAAATAGACCCACTTCCTTACAATGGGCACTTCAGGTTTAAAGGCCATCATGCACGTCTCTACCCAGGGACAATGTGGAGCCTCCCAATTTTTGGCTGCCCTGCCTAAGGGCTATACTGAAATACACCCACTTCCTTAAAATGGACACTTAATGTTTTGAGGCCCTCATGCACGTCTCTACCCAGGGACAATGTGGAGCCTCCCAATTTTTGGCTGCCCTGCCTAAGGGCTATACTATAATACACCCACTTCCTGACAATGGACACTTAATGTTTTGAGGCCCTCATGCACGTCTGTATGCAGGGGCATTGGTGAACCTCACAATTTAGGACTGCCCTGGCAAAGGAAAATACTACAAAGACTCACTTCCTCAAAATGGGCACATTAGACTCAAGAGGCCTTCATGTACGTCTCTTCTCAGGGACATCGGAGTGCCACACAATGTTTTCACGTAAAATCTTTCATGTATTGATCTCAAAAAGTAACATACACCAGCTCTATCTCACTATTGGGTATGTGCCCTTAACATTTCCGCCATGAAAAATCATTTTGGGGTCATTTTGGAAGGTTTTCTGGTGAGTCCGTAAAAATGGCGTAAAACGCGGACAAAATTGTTCACAGCTGTGACTTTTGAGTGATAAATGCTTCAAGGGGTCTTCCCCATGCTGTTGCCATGTCATTTGAGCACTCTTCTGAGACTTTTGTGACATTTTTAGGGTTTCTCCATGCTGCCGGGAGGTCATTTCACAAAAATACTCGGGTCTCCCATAGGATAACATTGGGCTCGTTGCTCGGGCCGAGTACACGAGTATCTTGGGAGGCTCGGCCCGAGCTTCGAGCACCCGAGCTTTTTAGTACTCGCTCATCACTAGTCTCCATGCTCCAAATCCATTTTAAAGCCATTTTTAAGGCATTTCGCGCATACATGAAATGAACACATTTTTCTCCAAAACTATAACAGATGCAAGCTTGTCCTGTTTGGTGGAGATGATATTTAATAAAATAAGTAGAAATCCACTAAAAGTTTTGTTTGGTTATCTTGCAATCCCGAGATAATCGTCTCCATGCTCCAAATCCATTTTAAAGCCATTTTTAAGGCATTTCGCGCATACATGAAATGAACACATTTTTCTCCAAAACTATAACAGATGCAAGCTTGTCCTGTTTGGTGGAGATGATATTTAATAAAATAAGTAGAAATCCACTAAAAGTTTTGTTTGGTTATCTTGCAATCCCGAGATAATCGTCTCCATGCTCCAAATCCATTTTAAAGCCATTTTTAAGGCATTTCGCGCATACATGAAATGAACACATTTTTCTCCAAAACTATAACAGATGCAAGCTTGTCCTGTTTGGTGGAGATGATATTTAATAAAATAAGTAGAAATCCACTAAAAGTTTTGTTTGGTTATCTTGCAATCCCGAGATAATCGTCTCCATGCTCCAAATCCATTTTAAAGCCATTTTTAAGGCATTTCGCGCATACATGAAATGAACACATTTTTCTCCAAAACTATAACAGATGCAAGCTTGTCCTGTTTGGTGGAGATGATATTTAATAAAATAAGTAGAAATCCACTAAAAGTTTTGTTTGGTTATCTTGCAATCCCGAGATAATCGTCTCCATGCTCCAAATCCATTTTAAAGCCATTTTTAAGGCATTTCGCGCATACATGAAATGAACACATTTTTCTCCAAAACTATAACAGATGCAAGCTTGTCCTGTTTGGTGGAGATGATATTTAATAAAATAAGTAGAAATCCACTAAAAGTTTTGTTTGGTTATCTTGCAATCCCGAGATAATCGTCTCCATGCTCCAAATCCATTTTAAAGCCATTTCAAAGGCATTTTGCGCATACATGAAATGAACACATTTTTCTCCAAAACTATAACACATGCAAGCTTGTCCTGTTTGGTGGAGATGATATTTAATAAAATAAGTAGAAATCCACTAAAAGTTTTGTTTGGTTATATTGCAATCCCGAGATAATCGTCTCCATGCTCCAAATCCATTTTAAAGCCATTTTTAAGGCATTTCGCGCATACATGAAATGAACACATTTTTCTCCAAAACTATAACAGATGCAAGCTTGTCCTGTTTGGTGGAGATGATATTTAATAAAATAAGTAGAAATCCACTAAAAGTTTTGTTTGGTTATCTTGCAATCCCGAGATAATCGTCTCCATGCTCCAAATCCATTTTAAAGCCATTTTTAAGGCATTTCGCGCATACATGAAATGAACACATTTTTCTCCAAAACTATAACAGATGCAAGCTTGTCCTGTTTGGTGGAGATGATATTTAATAAAATAAGTAGAAATCCACTAAAAGTTTTGTTTGGTTATCTTGCAATCCCGAGATAATCATCTCCATGCTCCAAATCCATTTTAAAGCCATTTTTAAGGCATTTCGCGCATACATGAAATGAACACATTTTTCTCCAAAACTATAACAGATGCAAGCTTGTCCTGTTTGGTGGAGATGATATTTAATAAAATAAGTAGAAATCCACTAAAAGTTTTGTTTGGTTATATTGCAATCCCGAGATAATCGTCTCCATGCTCCAAATCCATTTTAAAGCCATTTTTAAGGCATTTCGCGCATACATGAAATGAACACATTTTTCTCCAAAACTATAACAGATGCAAGCTTGTCCTGTTTGGTGGAGATGATATTTAATAAAATAAGTAGAAATCCACTAAAAGTTTTGTTTGGTTATCTTGCAATCCCGAGATAATCGTCTCCATGCTCCAAATCCATTTTAAAGCCATTTTTAAGGCATTTCGCGCATACATGAAATGAACACATTTTTCTCCAAAACTATAACAGATGCAAGCTTGTCCTGTTTGGTGGAGATGTTATTTAATAAAATAAGTAGAAATCCACTAAAAGTTTTGTTTGGTTATCTTGCAATCCCGAGATAATCGTCTACATGCTCCAAATCCATTTTAAAGCCATTTTTAAGGCATTTCGCGCATACATGAAATGAACACATTTTTCTCCAAAACTATAACAGATGCAAGCTTGTCCTGTTTGGTGGAGATGATATTTAATAAAATAAGTAGAAATCCACTAAAAGTTTTGTTTGGTTATCTTGCAATCCCGAGATAATCGTCTCCATGCTCCAAATCCATTTTAAAGCCATTTTTAAGGCATTTCGCGCATACATGAAATGAACACATTTTTCTCCAAAACTATAACAGATCCAAGCTTGTCCTGTTTGGTGGAGATGATATTTAATAAAATAAGTAGAAATCCACTAAAAGTTTTGTTTGGTTATCTTGCAATCCCGAGATAATCGTCTCCATGCTCCAAATCCATTTTAAAGCCATTTCAAAGGCATTTTGCGCATACATGAAATGAACACATTTTTCTCCAAAACTATAACACATGCAAGCTTGTCCTGTTTGGTGGAGATGATATTTAATAAAATAAGTAGAAATCCACTAAAAGTTTTGTTTGGTTATATTGCAATCCCGAGATAATCGTCTCCATGCTCCAAATCCATTTTAAAGCCATTTTTAAGGCATTTCGCGCATACATGAAATGAACACATTTTTCTCCAAAACTATAACAGATGCAAGCTTGTCCTGTTTGGTGGAGATGATATTTAATAAAATAAGTAGAAATCCACTAAAAGTTTTGTTTGGTTATCTTGCAATCCCGAGATAATCGTCTCCATGCTCCAAATCCATTTTAAAGCCATTTTTAAGGCATTTCGCGCATACATGAAATGAACACATTTTTCTCCAAAACTATAACAGATGCAAGCTTGTCCTGTTTGGTGGAGATGATATTTAATAAAATAAGTAGAAATCCACTAAAAGTTTTGTTTGGTTATCTTGCAATCCCGAGATAATCGTCTCCATGCTCCAAATTTATTTTAAAGCCATTTTTAAGGCATTTCGCGCATACATGAAATGAACACATTTTTCTCCAAAACTATAACAGATGCAAGCTTGTCCTGTTTGGTGGAGATGATATTTAATAAAATAAGTAGAAATCCACTAAAAGTTTTGTTTGGTTATATTGCAATCCCGAGATAATCGTCTCCATGCACCAAATCCATTGTAAAGCCATTTTTAAGGCATTTCGCGCATACATGAAATGAACACATTTTTCTCCAAAACTATAACAGATGCAAGCTTGTCCTGTTTGGTGGAGATGATATTTAATAAAATAAGTAGAAATCCACTAAAAGTTTTGTTTGGTTATCTTGCAATCCCGAGATAATCGTCTCCATGCTCCAAATCCATTTTAAAGCCATTTTTAAGGCATTTCGCGCATACATGAAATGAACACATTTTTCTCCAAAACTATAACAGATGCAAGCTTGTCCTGTTTGGTGGAGATGATATTTAATAAAATAAGTAGAAATCCACTAAAAGTTTTGTTTGGTTATCTTGCAATCCCGAGATAATCGTCTCCATGCTCCAAGTCCATTTTAAAGCCATTTTTAAGGCATTTCGCGCATACATGAAATGAACACATTTTTCTCCAAAACTATAACAGATGCAAGCTTGTCCTGTTTGGTGGAGATGATATTTAATAAAATAAGTAGAAATCCACTAAAAGTTTTGTTTGGTTATCTTGCAATCCCGAGATAATCGTCTCCATGCTCCAAATCCATTTTAAAGCCATTTTTAAGGCATTTCGCGCATACATGAAATGAACACATTTTTCTCCAAAACTATAACAGATGCAAGCTTGTCCTGTTTGGTGGAGATGATATTTAATAAAATAAGTAGAAATCCACTAAAAGTTTTGTTTGGTTATCTTGCAATCCCGAGATAATCGTCTCCATGCTCCAAATCCATTTTAAAGCCATTTTTAAGGCATTTCGCGCATACATGAAATGAACACATTTTTCTCCAAAACTATAACAGATGCAAGCTTGTCCTGTTTGGTGGAGATGATATTTAATAAATGAAGTAGAAATCCACTAAAAGTTTTTTTTGGTTATCTTGCAATCCCGAGATAATCGTCTCCATGCTCCAAATCCATTTTAAAGCCATTTTTAAGGCATTCCACGCATACATGAAATGAACACATTTTTCTCCAAAACTATAACAGATGCAAGCTTGTCCTGTTTGGTGGAGATAATATTTAATAAAATAAGTAGAAATCTACTAAAAGTTTCGTTTGTTTATATTGCCATCCTGAGATAATCGTCTCCATGCTCCAAATCCATTTTAAAGCCATTTCAAAGGCATTTTGCGCATACATGAAATGAACACATTTTTCTCCAAAACTATAACACATGCAAGCTTGTCCTGTTTGTTGGAGATGATATTTAATAAAATAAGTAGAAATCCACTAAAAGTTTTGTTTGGTTATCTTGCAATCCCGAGATAATCGTCTCCATGCTCCAAATCCATTTTAAAGCCATTTTTAAAGCATTTCGCGCATACATGAAATGAACACATTTTTCTCCAAAACTATAACAGATGCAAGCTTGTCCTGTTTGGTGGAGATGATATTTAATAAAATAAGTAGAAATCCACTAAAAGTTTTGTTTGGTTATCTTGCAATCCCGAGATAATCGTCTCCATGCTCCAAATCCATTTTAAAGCCATTTTTAAGGCATTTCGCGCATACATGAAATGAACACATTTTTCTCCAAAACTATAACAGATGCAAGCTTGTCCTGTTTGGTGGAGATGATATTTAATAAAATAAGTAGAAATCCACTAAAAGTTTTGTTTGGTTATCTTGCAATCCCGAAATAATCGTCTCCATGCTCCAAATCTATTTTAAAGCCATTTCAAAGGCATTTTGCGCACACATGAAATGAACACATTTTTCTCCAAAACTATAACACATGCAAGCTTGTCCTGTTTGGTGGAGATGATATTTAATAAAATAAGTAGAAATCCACTAAAAGTTTTGTTTGGTTATCTTGCAATCCCGAGATAATCGTCTCCATGCTCCAAATCCATTTTAAAGCCATTTTTAAGGCATTTCGCGCATACATGAAATGAACACATTTTTCTCCAAAACTATAACAGATGCAAGCTTGTCCTGTTTGGTGGAGATAATATTTAATAAAATAAGTAGAAATCTACTAAAAGTTTCGTTTGTTTATATTGCCATCCTGAGATAATCGTCTCCATGCTCCAAATCCATTTTAAAGTCATTTTTAAGGCATTTCGCGCATACATGAAATGAACACATTTTTCTCCAAAACTATAACAGATGCAAGCTTGTCCTGTTTGGTGGAGATGATATTTAATAAAATAAGTAGAAATCTACTAAAAGTTTTGTTTGGTTATCTTGCAATCCCGAGATAATCGTCTCCATGCTCCAAATCCATTTTAAAGCCATTTCAAAGGCATTTTGCGCATACATGAAATGAACACATTTTTCTCCAAAACTATAACACATGCAAGCTTGTCCTGTTTGGTGGAGATGATATTTAATAAAATAAGTAGAAATCCACTAAAAGTTTTGTTTGGTTATCTTGCAATCCCGAGATAATCGTCTCCATGCTCCAAATCCATTTTAAAGCCATTTTTAAGGCATTTCGCGCATACATGAAATGAACACATTTTTCTCCAAAACTATAACAGATGCAAGCTTGTCCTGTTTGGTGGAGATGATATTTAATAAAATAAGTAGAAATCCACTAAAAGTTTTGTTTGGTTATCTTGCAATCCCGAGATAATCGTCTCCATGCTCCAAATCCATTTTAAAGCCATTTTTAAGGCATTTCGCGCATACATGAAATGAACACATTTTTCTCCAAAACTATAACAGATGCAAGCTTGTCCTGGTTTGTGGAGATGATATTTAATAAAATAAGTAGAAATCCACTAAAAGTTTTGTTTGGTTATCTTGCAATCCCGAGATAATCGTCTCCATGCTCCAAATCCATTTTAAAGTCATTTTTAAGGCATTTCGCGCATACATGAAATGAACACATTTTTCTCCAAAACTATAACAGATGCAAGCTTGTCCTGTTTGGTGGAGATGATATTTAATAAAATAAGTAGAAATCTACTAAAAGTTTTGTTTGGTTATCTTGCAATCCCGAGATAATCGTCTCCATGCTCCAAATCCATTTTAAAGCCATTTCAAAGGCATTTTGCGCATACATGAAATGAACACATTTTTCTCCAAAACTATAACACATGCAAGCTTGTCCTGTTTGGTGGAGATGATATTTAATAAAATAAGTAGAAATCCACTAAAAGTTTTGTTTGGTTATCTTGCAATCCCGAGATAATCGTCTCCATGCTCCAAATCCATTTTAAAGCCATTTTTAAGGCATTTCGCGCATACATGAAATGAACACATTTTTCTCCAAAACTATAACAGATGCAAGCTTGTCCTGTTTGGTGGAGATGATATGTAATAAAATAAGTAGAAATCCACTAAAAGTTTTGTTTGGTTATCTTGCAATCCCGAGATAATCGTCTCCATGCTCCAAATCCATTTTAAAGCCATTTTTAAGGCATTTCGCGCATACATGAAATGAACACATTTTTCTCCAAAACTATAACAGATGCAAGCTTGTCCTGTTTGGTGGAGATGATATTTAATAAAATAAGTAGAAATCCACTAAAAGTTTTGTTTGGTTATCTTGCAATCCCGAGATAATCGTCTCCATGCTCCAAATCCATTTTAAAGCCATTTTTAAGGCATTTCGCGCATACATGAAATGAACACATTTTTCTCCAAAACTATAACAGATGCAAGCTTGTCCTGTTTGGTGGAGATGATATTTAATAAAATAAGTAGAAATCCACTAAAAGTTTTGTTTGGTTATATTGCAATCCCGAGATAATCGTCTCCATGCTCCAAATCCATTTTAAAGCCATTTTTAAGGCATTTCGCACATACATGAAATGAACACATTTTTCTCCAAAACTATAACAGATGCAAGCTTGTCCTGTTTGGTGGAGATGATATTTAATAAAATAAGTAGAAATCCACTAAAAGTTTTGTTTGGTTATCTTGCAATCCCGAGATAATCGTCTCCATGCTCCAAATGCATTTTAAAGCCATTTTTAAGGCATTTCGCGCATACATGAAAAGAACACATTTTTCTCCAAAACTATAACAGATGCAAGCTTGTCCTGTTTGGTGGAGATGATATTTAATAAAATAAGTAGAAATCTACTAAAAGTTTTGTTTGGTTATCTTGCAATCCCGAGATAATCGTCTCCATGCTCCAAATCCATTTTAAAGCCATTTTTAAGGCATTTCGCGCATACATGAAATGAACACATTTTTCTCCAAAACTATAACAGATGCAAGCTTGTCCTGTTTGGTGGAGATGATATTTAATAAAATAAGTAGAAATCCACTAAAAGTTTTGTTTGGTTATCTTGCAATCCCGAGATAATCGTCTCCATGCTCCAAATCCATTTTAAAGCCATTTCTAAGGCATTTCGCGCATACATGAAATGAACACATTTTTCTCCAAAACTATAACAGATGCAAGCTTGTCCTGTTTGGTGGAGATGATATTTAATAAAATAAGTAGAAATCCACTAAAAGTTTTGTTTGGTTATCTTGCAATCCCGAGATAATCGTCTCCATGCTCCAAATCCATTTTAAAGCCATTTTTAAGGCATTTCGCGCATACATGAAATGAACACATTTTTCTCCAAAACTATAACAGATGCAAGCTTGTCCTGTTTGGTGGAGATGATATTTAATAAAATAAGTAGAAATCAACTAAAAGTTTTGTTTGGTTATCTTGCAATCCCGAGATAATCGTCTCCATGCTCCAAATCCATTTTAAAGCCATTTTTAAGGCATTTCGCGCATACATGAAATGAACACATTTTTCTCCAAAACTATAACAGATGCAAGCTTGTCCTGTTTGGTGGAGATGATATTTAATAAAATAAGTAGAAATCCACTAAAAGTTTTGTTTGGTTATATTGCAATCCCGAGATAATCGTCTCCATGCTCCAAATCCATTTTAAAGCCATTTTTAAGGCATTTCGCGCATACATGAAATGAACACATTTTTCTCCAAAACTATAACAGATGCAAGCTTGTCCTGTTTGGTGGAGATGATATTTAATAAAATAAGTAGAAATCCACTAAAAGTTTTGTTTGGTTATCTTGCAATCCCGAGATAATCGTCTCCATGCTCCAAATCCATTTTAAAGCCATTTTTAAGGAATTTCGCGCATACATGAAATGAACACATTTTTCTCCAAAACTATAACAGATGCAAGCTTGTCCTGTTTGGTGGAGATAATATTTAATAAAATAAGTAGAAATCTACTAAAAGTTTCGTTTGTTTATATTGCCATCCTGAGATAATCGTCTCCATGCTCCAAATCCATTTTAAAGCCATTTCAAAGGCATTTTGCGCATACATGAAATGAACACATTTTTCTCCAAAACTATAACACATGCAAGCTTGTCCTGTTTGGTGGAGATGATATTTAATAAAATAAGTAGAAATCCACTAAAAGTTTTGTTTGGTTATCTTGCAATCCCGAGATTATCGTCTCCATGCTCCAAATCCATTTTAAAGCCATTTTTAAGGCATTTCGCGCATACATGAAATGAACACATTTTTCTCCAAAACTATAACAGATGCAAGCTTGTCCTGTTTGGTGGAGATGATATTTAATAAAATAAGTAGAAATCCACTAAAAGTTTTGTTTGGTTATCTTGCAATCCCGAGATAATCGTCTCCATGCTCCAAATCCATTTTAAAGCCATTTTTAAGGCATTTCGCGCATACATGAAATGAACACATTTTTCTCCAAAACTATAACAGATGCAAGCTTGTCCTGTTTGGTGGAGATGATATTTAATAAAATAAGTAGAAATCCACTAAAAGTTTTGTTTGGTTATCTTGCAATCCCGAGATAATCGTCTCCATGCTCCAAATCCATTTTAAAGCCATTTTTAAGGCATTTCGCGCATACATGAAATGAACACATTTTTCTCCAAAACTATAACAGATGCAAGCTTGTCCTGTTTGGTGGAGATGATATTTAATAAAATAAGTAGAAATCCACTAAAAGTTTTGTTTGGTTATATTGCAATCCCGAGATAATCGTCTCCATGCTCCAAATCCATTTTAAAGCCATTTTTAAGGCATTTCGCGCATACATGAAATGAACACATTTTTCTCCAAAACTATAACAGATGCAAGCTTGTCCTGTTTGGTGGAGATGATATTTAATAAAATAAGTAGAAATCCACTAAAAGTTTTGTTTGGTTATCTTGCAATCCCGAGATAATCGTCTCCATGCTCCAAATCCATTTTAAAGCCATTTTTAAGGCATTTCGCGCATACATGAAATGAACACATTTTTCTCCAAAACTATAACAGATGCAAGCTTGTCCTGTTTGGTGGAGATGATATTTAATAAAATAAGTAGAAATTTACTAAAAGTTTTGTTTGGTTATCTTGCAATCCCGAGATAATCGTCTCCATGCTCCAAATCCATTTTAAAGCCATTTCAAAGGCATTTTGCGCATACATGAAATGAACACATTTTTCTCCAAAACTATAACACATGCAAGCTTGTCCTGTTTGGTGGAGATGATATTTAATAAAATAAGTAGAAATCCACTAAAAGTTTTGTTTGGTTATCTTGCAATCCCGAGATAATCGTCTCCATGCTCCAAATCCATTTTAAAGCCATTTTTAAGGCATTTCGCGCATACATGAAATGAACACATTTTTCTCCAAAACTATAACAGATGCAAGCTTGTCCTGTTTGGTGGAGATGATATTTAATAAAATAAGTAGAAATCCACTAAAAGTTTTGTTTTGTTATCTTGCAATCCCGAGATAATCGTCTCCATGCTCCAAATCCATTTTAAAGCCATTTTTAAGGCATTTCGCGCATACATGAAATGAACACATTTTTCTCCAAAACTATAACAGATGCAAGCTTGTCCTGTTTGGTGGAGATGATATTTAATAAAATAAGTAGAAATCCACTAAAAGTTTTGTTTGGTTATCTTGCAATCCCGAGATAATCGTCTCCATGCTCCAAATCCATTTTAAAGCCATTTTTAAGGCATTTCGCGCATACATGAAATGAACACATTTTTCTCCAAAACTATAACAGATGCAAGCTTGTCCTGTTTGGTGGAGATGATATTTAATAAAATAAGTAGAAATCCACTAAAAGTTTTGTTTGGTTATATTGCAATCCCGAGATAATCGTCTCCATGCTCCAAATCCATTTTAAAGCCATTTTTAAGGCATTTCGCACATACATGAAATGAACACATTTTTCTCCAAAACTATAACAGATGCAAGCTTGTCCTGTTTGGTGGAGATGATATTTAATAAAATAAGTAGAAATCCACTAAAAGTTTTGTTTGGTTATCTTGCAATCCCGAGATAATCGTCTCCATGCTCCAAATGCATTTTAAAGCCATTTTTAAGGCATTTCGCGCATACATGAAATGAACACATTTTTCTCCAAAACTATAACAGATGCAAGCTTGTCCTGTTTGGTGATGATATTTAATAAAATAAGTAGAAATCTACTAAAAGTTTTGTTTGGTTATCTTGCAATCCCGAGATAATCGTCTCCATGCTCCAAATCCATTTTAAAGCCATTTTTAAGGCATTTCGCGCATACATGAAATGAACACATTTTTCTCCAAAACTATAACAGATGCAAGCTTGTCCTGTTTGGTGGAGATGATATTTAATAAAATAAGTAGAAATCCACTAAAAGTTTTGTTTGGTTATCTTGCAATCCCGAGATAATCGTCTCCATGCTCCAAATCCATTTTAAAGCCATTTTTAAGGCATTTCGCGCATACATGAAATGAACACATTTTTCTCCAAAACTATAACAGATGCAAGCTTGTCCTGTTTGGTGGAGATGATATTTAATAAAATAAGTAGAAATCCACTAAAAGTTTTGTTTGGTTATCTTGCAATCCCGAGATAATCGTCTCCATGCTCCAAATCCATTTTAAAGCCATTTTTAAGGCATTTCGCGCATACATGAAATGAACACATTTTTCTCCAAAACTATAACAGATGCAAGCTTGTCCTGTTTGGTGGAGATGATATTTAATAAAATAAGTAGAAATCAACTAAAAGTTTTGTTTGGTTATCTTGCAATCCCGAGATAATCGTCTCCATGCTCCAAATCCATTTTAAAGCCATTTTTAAGGCATTTCGCGCATACATGAAATGAACACATTTTTCTCCAAAACTATAACAGATGCAAGCTTGTCCTGTTTGGTGGAGATGATATTTAATAAAATAAGTAGAAATCCACTAAAAGTTTTGTTTGGTTATATTGCAATCCCGAGATAATCGTCTCCATGCTCCAAATCCATTTTAAAGCCATTTTTAAGGCATTTCGCGCATACATGAAATGAACACATTTTTCTCCAAAACTATAACAGATGCAAGCTTGTCCTGTTTGGTGGAGATGATATTTAATAAAATAAGTAGAAATCCACTAAAAGTTTTGTTTGGTTATCTTGCAATCCCGAGATAATCGTCTCCATGCTCCAAATCCATTTTAAAGCCATTTTTAAGGCATTTCGCGCATACATGAAATGAACACATTTTTCTCCAAAACTATAACAGATGCAAGCTTGTCCTGTTTGGTGGAGATAATATTTAATAAAATAAGTAGAAATCTACTAAAAGTTTCGTTTGTTTATATTGCCATCCTGAGATAATCGTCTCCATGCTCCAAATCCATTTTAAAGCCATTTCAAAGGCATTTTGCGCATACATGAAATGAACACATTTTTCTCCAAAACTATAACACATGCAAGCTTGTCCTGTTTGGTGGAGATGATATTTAATAAAATAAGTAGAAATCCACTAAAAGTTTTGTTTGGTTATCTTGCAATCCCGAGATTATCGTCTCCATGCTCCAAATCCATTTTAAAGCCATTTTTAAGGCATTTCGCGCATACATGAAATGAACACATTTTTCTCCAAAACTATAACAGATGCAAGCTTGTCCTGTTTGGTGGAGATGATATTTAATAAAATAAGTAGAAATCCACTAAAAGTTTTGTTTGGTTATCTTGCAATCCCGAGATAATCGTCTCCATGCTCCAAATCCATTTTAAAGCCATTTTTAAGGCATTTCGCGCATACATGAAATGAACACATTTTTCTCCAAAACTATAACAGATGCAAGCTTGTCCTGTTTGGTGGAGATGATATTTAATAAAATAAGTAGAAATCCACTAAAAGTTTTGTTTGGTTATCTTGCAATCCCGAGATAATCGTCTCCATGCTCCAAATCCATTTTAAAGCCATTTTTAAGGCATTTCGCGCATACATGAAATGAACACATTTTTCTCCAAAACTATAACAGATGCAAGCTTGTCCTGTTTGGTGGAGATGATATTTAATAAAATAAGTAGAAATCCACTAAAAGTTTTGTTTGGTTATATTGCAATCCCGAGATAATCGTCTCCATGCTCCAAATCCATTTTAAAGCCATTTTTAAGGCATTTCGCGCATACATGAAATGAACACATTTTTCTCCAAAACTATAACAGATGCAAGCTTGTCCTGTTTGGTGGAGATGATATTTAATAAAATAAGTAGAAATCCACTAAAAGTTTTGTTTGGTTATCTTGCAATCCCGAGATAATCGTCTCCATGCTCCAAATCCATTTTAAAGCCATTTTTAAGGCATTTCGCGCATACATGAAATGAACACATTTTTCTCCAAAACTATAACAGATGCAAGCTTGTCCTGTTTGGTGGAGATAATATTTAATAAAATAAGTAGAAATCTACTAAAAGTTTCGTTTGTTTATATTGCCATCCTGAGATAATCGTCTCCATGCTCCAAATCCATTTTAAAGCCATTTCAAAGGCATTTTGCGCATACATGAAATGAACACATTTTTCTCCAAAACTATAACACATGCAAGCTTGTCCTGTTTGGTGGAGATGATATTTAATAAAATAAGTAGAAATCCACTAAAAGTTTTGTTTGGTTATCTTGCAATCCCGAGATAATCGTCTCCATGCTCCAAATCCATTTTAAAGCCATTTTTAAGGCATTTCGCGCATACATGAAATGAACACATTTTTCTCCAAAACTATAACAGATGCAAGCTTGTCCTGTTTGGTGGAGATGATATTTAATAAAATAAGTGGAAATCCACTAAAAGTTTTGTTTGGTTATCTTGCAATCCCGAGATAATCGTCTTCATGCTCCAAATCCATTTTAAAGCCATTTTAAGGCATTTCGCGCATACATGAAATGAACACATTTTTCTCCAAAACTATAACAAATGCAAGCTTGTCCTGTTTGGTGGAGATGATATTTAATAAAATAAGTAGAAATCCACTAAAAGTTTTGTTTGGTTATCTTGCAATCCCGAGATAATCGTCTCCATGCTCCAAATCCATTTTAAAGCCATTTTTAAGGCATTTCGTGCATACATGAAATGAACACATTTTTCTCCAAAACTATAACAGATGCAAGCTTGTCCTGTTTGGTGGAGATGATATTTAATAAAATAAGTAGAAATCCACTAAAAGTTTTGTTTGGTTATCTTGCAATCCCGAGATAATCGTCTCCATGCTCCAAATCCATTTTAAAGCCATTTCAACGGCATTTTGCGCATACATGAAATGAACACATTTTTCTCCAAAACTATAACACATGCAAGCTTGTCCTGTTTGGTGGAGATGATATTTAATAAAATAAGTAGAAATCCACTAAAAGTTTTGTTTGGTTATCTTGCAATCCCGAGATAATCGTCTCCATGCTCCAAATCCATTTTAAAGCCATTTTTAAGGCATTTCGCGCATACATGAAATGAACACATTTTTCTCCAAAACTATAACAGATGCAAGCTTGTCCTGTTTGGTGGAGATGATATTTAATAAAATAAGTAGAAATCCACTAAAAGTTTTGTTTGGTTATCTTGCAATCCCGAGATAATCGTCTCCATGCTCCAAATCCATTTTAAAGCCATTTTTAAGGCATTTCGCGCATACATGAAATGAACACATTTTTCTCCAAAACTATAACAGATGCAAGCTTGTCCTGTTTGGTGGAGATGATATTTAATAAAATAAGTAGAAATCCACTAAACGTTTTGTTTGGTTATCTTGCAATCCCGAGATAATCGTCTCCATGCTCCAAATCCATTTTAAAGCCATTTTTAAGGCATTTCGCGCATACATGAAATGAACACATTTTTCTCCAAAACTATAACAGATGCAAGCTTGTCCTGTTTGGTGGAGATGATATTTAATAAAATAAGTAGAAATCCACTAAAAGTTTTGTTTGGTTATATTGCAATCCCGAGATAATCGTCTCCATGCTCCAAATCCATTTTAAAGCCATTTTTAAGGCATTTCGCGCATACATGAAATGAACACATTTTTCTCCAAAACTATAACAGATGCAAGCTTGTCCTGTTTGGTGGAGATGATATTTAATAAAATAAGTAGAAATCCACTAAAATTTTTGTTTGGTTATCTTGCAATCCCGAGATAATCGTCTCCATGCTCCAAATCCATTTTAAAGCCATTTTTAAGGCATTTCGCGCATACATGAAATGAACACATTTTTCTCCAAAACTATAACAGATGCAAGCTTGTCCTGTTTGGTGGAGATGATATTTAATAAAATAAGTAGAAATCCACTAAAAGTTTTGTTTGGTTATCTTGCAATCCCGAGATAATCGTCTCCATGCTCCAAATCCATTTTAAAGCCATTTTTAAGGCATTTCGCGCATACATGAAATGAACACATTTTTCTCCAAAACTATAACAGATGCAAGCTTGTCCTGTTTGGTGATGATATTTAATAAAATAAGTAGAAATCTACTAAAAGTTTTGTTTGGTTATCTTGCAATCCCGAGATAATCGTCTCCATGCTCCAAATCCATTTTAAAGCCATTTTTAAGGCATTTCGCGCATACATGAAATGAACACATTTTTCTCCAAAACTATAACAGATGCAAGCTTGTCCTGTTTGGTGGAGATGATATTTAATAAAATAAGTAGAAATCCACTAAAAGTTTTGTTTGGTTATCTTGCAATCCCGAGATAATCGTCTCCATGCTCCAAATCCATTTTAAAGCCATTTTTAAGGCATTTCGCGCATACATGAAATGAACACATTTTTCTCCAAAACTATAACAGATGCAAGCTTGTCCTGTTTGGTGGAGATGATATTTAATAAAATAAGTAGAAATCCACTAAAAGTTTTGTTTGGTTATCTTGCAATCCCGAGATAATCGTCTCCATGCTCCAAATCCATTTTAAAGCCATTTTTAAGGCATTTCGCGCATACATGAAATGAACACATTTTTCTCCAAAACTATAACAGATGCAAGCTTGTCCTGTTTGGTGGAGATGATATTTAATAAAATAAGTAGAAATCAACTAAAAGTTTTGTTTGGTTATCTTGCAATCCCGAGATAATCGTCTCCATGCTCCAAATCCATTTTAAAGCCATTTTTAAGGCATTTCGCGCATACATGAAATGAACACATTTTTCTCCAAAACTATAACAGATGCAAGCTTGTCCTGTTTGGTGGAGATGATATTTAATAAAATAAGTAGAAATCCACTAAAAGTTTTGTTTGGTTATATTGCAATCCCGAGATAATCGTCTCCATGCTCCAAATCCATTTTAAAGCCATTTTTAAGGCATTTCGCGCATACATGAAATGAACACATTTTTCTCCAAAACTATAACAGATGCAAGCTTGTCCTGTTTGGTGGAGATGATATTTAATAAAATAAGTAGAAATCCACTAAAAGTTTTGTTTGGTTATCTTGCAATCCCGAGATAATCGTCTCCATGCTCCAAATCCATTTTAAAGCCATTTTTAAGGCATTTCGCGCATACATGAAATGAACACATTTTTCTCCAAAACTATAACAGATGCAAGCTTGTCCTGTTTGGTGGAGATAATATTTAATAAAATAAGTAGAAATCTACTAAAAGTTTCGTTTGTTTATATTGCCATCCTGAGATAATCGTCTCCATGCTCCAAATCCATTTTAAAGCCATTTCAAAGGCATTTTGCGCATACATGAAATGAACACATTTTTCTCCAAAACTATAACACATGCAAGCTTGTCCTGTTTGGTGGAGATGATATTTAATAAAATAAGTAGAAATCCACTAAAAGTTTTGTTTGGTTATCTTGCAATCCCGAGATTATCGTCTCCATGCTCCAAATCCATTTTAAAGCCATTTTTAAGGCATTTCGCGCATACATGAAATGAACACATTTTTCTCCAAAACTATAACAGATGCAAGCTTGTCCTGTTTGGTGGAGATGATATTTAATAAAATAAGTAGAAATCCACTAAAAGTTTTGTTTGGTTATCTTGCAATCCCGAGATAATCGTCTCCATGCTCCAAATCCATTTTAAAGCCATTTTTAAGGCATTTCGCGCATACATGAAATGAACACATTTTTCTCCAAAACTATAACAGATGCAAGCTTGTCCTGTTTGGTGGAGATGATATTTAATAAAATAAGTAGAAATCCACTAAAAGTTTTGTTTGGTTATCTTGCAATCCCGAGATAATCGTCTCCATGCTCCAAATCCATTTTAAAGCCATTTTTAAGGCATTTCGCGCATACATGAAATGAACACATTTTTCTCCAAAACTATAACAGATGCAAGCTTGTCCTGTTTGGTGGAGATGATATTTAATAAAATAAGTAGAAATCCACTAAAAGTTTTGTTTGGTTATATTGCAATCCCGAGATAATCGTCTCCATGCTCCAAATCCATTTTAAAGCCATTTTTAAGGCATTTCGCGCATACATGAAATGAACACATTTTTCTCCAAAACTATAACAGATGCAAGCTTGTCCTGTTTGGTGGAGATGATATTTAATAAAATAAGTAGAAATCCACTAAAAGTTTTGTTTGGTTATCTTGCAATCCCGAGATAATCGTCTCCATGCTCCAAATCCATTTTAAAGCCATTTTTAAGGCATTTCGCGCATACATGAAATGAACACATTTTTCTCCAAAACTATAACAGATGCAAGCTTGTCCTGTTTGGTGGAGATGATATTTAATAAAATAAGTAGAAATCCACTAAAAGTTTTGTTTGGTTATATTGCAATCCCGAGATAATCGTCTCCATGCTCCAAATCCATTTTAAAGCCATTTTTAAGGCATTTCGCGCATACATGAAATGAACACATTTTTCTCCAAAACTATAACAGATGCAAGCTTGTCCTGTTTGGTGGAGATAATATTTAATAAAATAAGTAGAAATCTACTAAAAGTTTCGTTTGTTTATATTGCCATCCTGAGATAATCGTCTCCATGCTCCAAATCCATTTTAAAGCCATTTCAAAGGCATTTTGCGCATACATGAAATGAACACATTTTTCTCCAAAACTATAACACATGCAAGCTTGTCCTGTTTGGTGGAGATGATATTTAATAAAATAAGTAGAAATCCACTAAAAGTTTTGTTTGGTTATCTTGCAATCCCGAGATAATCGTCTCCATGCTCCAAATCCATTTTAAAGCCATTTTTAAGGCATTTCGCGCATACATGAAATGAACACATTTTTCTCCAAAACTATAACAGATGCAAGCTTGTCCTGTTTGGTGGAGATGATATTTAATAAAATAAGTGGAAATCCACTAAAAGTTTTGTTTGGTTATCTTGCAATCCCGAGATAATCGTCTTCATGCTCCAAATCCATTTTAAAGCCATT
Source organism: Anomaloglossus baeobatrachus (assembly GCF_048569485.1). NCBI lineage: Eukaryota > Metazoa > Chordata > Amphibia > Anura > Aromobatidae > Anomaloglossus > Anomaloglossus baeobatrachus. The sequence goes on along the minus strand of NW_027441825.1, from coordinate 52,693 downwards.
TTAAGGCATTTCGCGCATACATGAAATGAACACATTTTTCTCCAAAACTATAACAAATGCAAGCTTGTCCTGTTTGGTGGAGATGATATTTAATAAAATAAGTAGAAATCCACTAAAAGTTTTGTTTGGTTATCTTGCAATCCCGAGATAATCGTCTCCATGCTCCAAATCCATTTTAAAGCCATTTTTAAGGCATTTCGTGCATACATGAAATGAACACATTTTTCTCCAAAACTATAACAGATGCAAGCTTGTCCTGTTTGGTGGAGATGATATTTAATAAAATAAGTAGAAATCCACTAAAAGTTTTGTTTGGTTATCTTGCAATCCCGAGATAATCGTCTCCATGCTCCAAATCCATTTTAAAGCCATTTCAACGGCATTTTGCGCATACATGAAATGAACACATTTTTCTCCAAAACTATAACACATGCAAGCTTGTCCTGTTTGGTGGAGATGATATTTAATAAAATAAGTAGAAATCCACTAAAAGTTTTGTTTGGTTATCTTGCAATCCCGAGATAATCGTCTCCATGCTCCAAATCCATTTTAAAGCCATTTTTAAGGCATTTCGCGCATACATGAAATGAACACATTTTTCTCCAAAACTATAACAGATGCAAGCTTGTCCTGTTTGGTGGAGATGATATTTAATAAAATAAGTAGAAATCCACTAAAAGTTTTGTTTGGTTATCTTGCAATCCCGAGATAATCGTCTCCATGCTCCAAATCCATTTTAAAGCCATTTTTAAGGCATTTCGCGCATACATGAAATGAACACATTTTTCTCCAAAACTATAACAGATGCAAGCTTGTCCTGTTTGGTGGAGATGATATTTAATAAAATAAGTAGAAATCCACTAAACGTTTTGTTTGGTTATCTTGCAATCCCGAGATAATCGTCTCCATGCTCCAAATCCATTTTAAAGCCATTTTTAAGGCATTTCGCGCATACATGAAATGAACACATTTTTCTCCAAAACTATAACAGATGCAAGCTTGTCCTGTTTGGTGGAGATGATATTTAATAAAATAAGTAGAAATCCACTAAAAGTTTTGTTTGGTTATATTGCAATCCCGAGATAATCGTCTCCATGCTCCAAATCCATTTTAAAGCCATTTTTAAGGCATTTCGCGCATACATGAAATGAACACATTTTTCTCCAAAACTATAACAGATGCAAGCTTGTCCTGTTTGGTGGAGATGATATTTAATAAAATAAGTAGAAATCCACTAAAATTTTTGTTTGGTTATCTTGCAATCCCGAGATAATCGTCTCCATGCTCCAAATCCATTTTAAAGCCATTTTTAAGGCATTTCGCGCATACATGAAATGAACACATTTTTCTCCAAAACTATAACAGATGCAAGCTTGTCCTGTTTGGTGGAGATGATATTTAATAAAATAAGTAGAAATCCACTAAAAGTTTTGTTTGGTTATCTTGCAATCCCGAGATAATCGTCTCCATGCTCCAAATCCATTTTAAAGCCATTTTTAAGGCATTTCGCGCATACATGAAATGAACACATTTTTCTCCAAAACTATAACAGATGCAAGCTTGTCCTGTTTGGTGGAGATGATATTTAATAAAATAAGTAGAAATCCACTAAAAGTTTTGTTTGTTTATCTTGCAATCCCGAGATAATCGTCTCCATGCTCCAAATCCATTTTAAAGCCATTTTTAAGGCATTTCGCGCATACATGAAATGAACACATTTTTCTCCAAAACTATAACAGATGCAAGCTTGTCCTGTTTGGTGGAGATGATATTTAATAAAATAAGTAGAAATTCACTAAAAGTTTTGTTTGGTTATCTTGCAATCCCGAGATAATCGTCTCCATGCTCCAAATCCATTTTAAAGCCATTTTTAAGGCATTTCGCGCATACATGAAATGAACACATTTTTCTCCAAAACTATAACAGATGCAAGCTTGTCCTGTTTGGTGGAGATAATATTTAATAAAATAAGTAGAAATCTACTAAAAGTTTCGTTTGTTTATATTGCCATCCTGAGATAATCGTCTCCATGCTCCAAATCCATTTTAAAGCCATTTCAAAGGCATTTTGCGCATACATGAAATGAACACATTTTTCTCCAAAACTATAACACATGCAAGCTTGTCCTGTTTGGTGGAGATGATATTTAATAAAATAAGTAGAAATCCACTAAAAGTTTTGTTTGGTTATCTTGCAATCCCGAGATAATCGTCTCCATGCTCCAAATCCATTTTAAAGCCATTTTTAAGGCATTTCGCGCATACATGAAATGAACACATTTTTCTCCAAAACTATAACAGATGCAAGCTTGTCCTGTTTGGTGGAGATGATATTTAATAAAATAAGTAGAAATCCACTAAAAGTTTTGTTTGGTTATCTTGCAATCCCGAGATAATCGTCTCCATGCTCCAAATCCATTTTAAAGCCATTTTTAAGGCATTTCGCGCATACATGAAATGAACACATTTTTCTCCAAAACTATAACAGATGCAAGCTTGTCCTGTTTGGTGGAGATGATATTTAATAAAATAAGTAGAAATCCACTAAAAGTTTTGTTTGGTTATATTGCAATCCCGAGATAATCGTCTCCATGCTCCAAATCCATTTTCAAGCCATTTTTAAGGCATTTCGCGCATACATGAAATGATTATCTCAGGATGGCAATATAAACAAACGAAACTTTTAGTAGATTTCTACTTATTTTATTAAATATTATCTCCACCAAACAGGACAAGCTTGCATCTGTTATAGTTTTGGAGAAAAATGTGTTCATTTCATGTATGCGCGAAATGCCTTAAAAATGGCTTTAAAATGGATTTGCAGCATGGAGACGATTATCTCGGGATTGCAAGATAACCAAACAAAACTTTTAGTGGATTTCTACTTATTTTATTAAATATCATCTCCACCAAACAGGACAAGCTTGCATGTGTTATAGTTTTGGAGAAAAATGTGTTCATTTCATGTATGCGCAAAATGCCTTTGAAATGGCTTTAAAATGGATTTGGAGCATGGAGACGATTATCTCAGGATGGCAATATAAACAAACGAAACTTTTAGTAGATTTCTACTTATTTTATTAAATATTATCTCCACCAAACAGGACAAGCTTGCATCTGTTATAGTTTTGGAGAAAAATGTGTTCATTTCATGTATGCGCGAAATGCCTTAAAAATGGCTTTAAAATGGATTTGGAGCATGGAGACGATTATCTCGGGATTGCAAGATAACCAAACAAAACTTTTAGTGGATTTCTACTTATTTTATTAAATATCATCTCCACCAAACAGGAGAAGCTTGCATCTGTTATAGTTTTGGAGAAAAATGTGTTCATTTCATGTATGCGCGAAATGCCTTAAAAATGGCTTTAAAATGGATTTGGAGCATGGAGACGATTATCTCGGGATTGCAAGATAACCAAACAAAACTTTTAGTGGATTTCTACTTATTTTATTAAATATCATCTCCACCAAACAGGACAAGCTTGCATCTGTTATAGTTTTGCAGAAAAATGTGTTCATTTCATGTATGCGCGAAATGCCTTAAAAATGGCTTTAAAATGGATTTGGAGCATGGAGACGATTATCTCGGGATTGCAATATAACCAAACAAAACTTTTAGTGGATTTCTACTTATTTTATTAAATATCATCTCCACCAAACAGGACAAGCTTGCATCTGTTATAGTTTTGGAGAAAAATGTGTTCATTTCATGTATGCGCGAAATGCCTTAAAAATGGCTTTAAAATGGATTTGGAGCATGGAGACGATTATCTCGGGATTGCAAGATAACCAAACAAAACTTTTAGTGGATTTCTACTTATTTTATTAAATATCATCTCCACCAAACAGGACAAGCTTGCATCTGTTATAGTTTTGGAGAAAAATGTGTTCATTTCATGTATGCGCGAAATGCCTTAAAAATGGCTTTAAAATGGATTTGGAGCATGGAGACGATTATCTCGGGATTGCAAGATAACCAAACAAAACTTTTAGTGGATTTCTACTTATTTTATTAAATATCATCTCCACCAAACAGGACAAGCTTGCATGTGTTATAGTTTTGGAGAAAAATGTGTTCATTTCATGTATGCGCAAAATGCCTTTGAAATGGCTTTAAAATGGATTTGGAGCATGGAGACGATTATCTCAGGATGGCAATATAAACAAACGAAACTTTTAGTAGATTTCTACTTATTTTATTAAATATTATCTCCACCAAACAGGACAAGCTTGCATCTGTTATAGTTTTGGAGAGAAATGTGTTCATTTCATGTATGCGCGAAATGCCTTAAAAATGGCTTTAAAATTGATTTGGAGCATGGAGACGATTATCTCGGGATTGCAAGATAACCAAACAAAACTTTTAGTGAATTTCTACTTATTTTATTAAATATCATCTCCACCAAACAGGACAAGCTTGCATCTGTTATAGTTTTGGAGAAAAATGTGTTCATTTCATGTATGCGCGAAATGCCTTAAAAATGGCTTTAAAATGGATTTGGAGCATGGAGACGATTATCTCGGGATTGCAAGATAACCAAACAAAACTTTTAGTGAATTTCTACTTATTTTATTAAATATCATCTCCACCAAACAGGACAAGCTTGCATCTGTTATAGTTTTGGAGAAAAATGTGTTCATTTCATGTATGCGCGAAATGCCTTAAAAATGGCTTTAAAATGGATTTGGAGCATGGAGACGATTATCTCGGGATTGCAAGATAAACAAACAAAACTTTTAGTGGATTTCTACTTATTTTATTAAATATCATCTCCACCAAACAGGACAAGCTTGCATCTGTTATAGTTTTGGAGAAAAATGTGTTCATTTCATGTATGCGCGAAATGCCTTAAAAATGGCTTTAAAATGGATTTGGAGCATGGAGACGATTATCTCGGGATTGCAAGATAACCAAACAAAACTTTTAGTGGATTTCTACTTATTTTATTAAATATCATCTCCACCAAACAGGACAAGCTTGCATCTGTTATAGTTTTGGAGAAAAATGTGTTCATTTCATGTATGCGCGAAATGCCTTAAAAATGGCTTTAAAATGGATTTGGAGCATGGAGACGATTATCTCGGGATTGCAAGATAACCAAACAAAACTTTTAGTGGATTTCTACTTATTTTATTAAATATCATCTCCACCAAACAGGACAAGCTTGCATCTGTTATAGTTTTGGAGAAAAATGTGTTCATTTCATGTATGCGCGAAATGCCTTAAAAATGGCTTTAAAATGGATTTGGAGCATGGAGACGATTATCTCGGGATTGCAATATAACCAAACAAAACTTTTAGTGGATTTCTACTTATTTTATTAAATATCATCTCCACCAAACAGGACAAGCTTGCATCTGTTATAGTTTTGGAGAAAAATGTGTTCATTTCATGTATGCGCGAAATGCCTTAAAAATGGCTTTAAAATGGATTTGGAGCATGGAGACGATTATCTCGGGATTGCAAGATAACCAAACAAAACTTTTAGTGGATTTCTACTTATTTTATTAAATATCATCTCCACCAAACAGGACAAGCTTGCATCTGTTATAGTTTTGGAGAAAAATGTGTTCATTTCATGTATGCGCGAAATGCCTTAAAAATGGCTTTAAAATGGATTTGGAGCATGGAGACGATTATATCGGGATTGCAAGATAACCAAACAAAACTTTTAGTGGATTTCTACTTATTTTATTAAATATCATCTCCACCAAACAGGACAAGCTTGCATCTGTTATAGTTTTGGAGAAAAATGTGTTCATTTCATGTATGCGCGAAATGCCTTAAAAATGGCTTTAAAATGGATTTGGAGCATGGAGACGATTATCTCGGGATTGCAATATAACCAAACAAAACTTTTAGTGGATTTCTACTTATTTTATTAAATATCATCTCCACCAAACAGGACAAGCTTGCATCTGTTATAGTTTTGGAGAAAAATGTGTTCATTTCATGTATGCGCGAAATGCCTTAAAAATGGCTTTAAAATGGATTTGGAGCATGGAGACGATTATCTCGGGATTGCAAGATAACCAAACAAAACGTTTAGTGGATTTCTACTTATTTTATTAAATATCATCTCCACCAAACAGGACAAGCTTGCATCTGTTATAGTTTTGGAGAAAAATGTGTTCATTTCATGTATGCGCGAAATGCCTTAAAAATGGCTTTAAAATGGATTTGGAGCATGGAGACGATTATCTCGGGATTGCAAGATAACCAAACAAAACTTTTAGTGGATTTCTACTTATTTTATTAAATATCATCTCCACCAAACAGGACAAGCTTGCATCTGTTATAGTTTTGGAGAAAAATGTGTTCATTTTATGTATGCGCGAAATGCCTTAAAAATGGCTTTAAAATGGATTTGGAGCATGGAGACGATTATCTCGGGATTGCAAGATAACCAAACAAAACTTTTAGTGGATTTCTACTTATTTTATTAAATATCATCTCCACCAAACAGGACAAGCTTGCATGTGTTATAGTTTTGGAGAAAAATGTGTTAATTTCATGTATGCGCAAAATGCCTTTGAAATGGCTTTAAAATGGATTTGGAGCATGGAGACGATTATCTCGGGATTGCAAGATAACCAAACAAAACTTTTAGTGGATTTCTACTTATTTTATTAAATATCATCTCCACCAAACAGGACAAGCTTGCATCTGTTATAGTTTTGGAGAAAAATGTGTTCATTTCATTTATGCGCGAAATGCCTTAAAAATGGCTTTAAAATGGATTTGGAGCATGGAGACGATTATCTCGGGATTGCAAGATAACCAAACAAAACTTTTAGTGGATTTCTACTTATTTTATTAAATATCATCTCCACCAAACAGGACAAGCTTGCATCTGTTATAGTTTTGGAGAAAAATGTGTTCATTTCATGTATGCGCGAAATGCCTTAAAAATGGCTTTAAAATGGATTTGGAGCATGGAGACGATTATCTCGGGATTGCAAGATAACCAAACAAAACTTTTAGTGGATTTCTACTTATTTTATTAAATATCATCTCCACCAAACAGGACAAGCTTGCATCTGTTATAGTTTTGGAGAAAAATGTGTTCATTTCATGTATGCGCGAAATGCCTTAAAAATGGCTTTAAAATGGATTTGGAGCATGGAGACGATTATCTCGGGATTGCAATATAACCAAACAAAACTTTTAGTGGATTTCTACTTATTTTATTAAATATCATCTCCACCAAACAGGACAAGCTTGCATCTGTTATAGTTTTGGAGAAAAATGTGTTCATTTCATGTATGCGCGAAATGCCTTAAAAATGGCTTTAAAATGGATTTGGAGCATGGAGACGATTATCTCGGGATTGCAAGATAACCAAACAAAACTTTTAGTGGATTTCTACTTATTTTATTAAATATCATCTCCACCAAACAGGACAAGCTTGCATCTGTTATAGTTTTGGAGAAAAATGTGTTCATTTCATGTATGCGCGAAATGCCTTAAAAATGGCTTTAAAATGGATTTGGAGCATGGAGACGATTATCTCGGGATTGCAAGATAACCAAACAAAACTTTTAGTGGATTTCTACTTATTTTATTAAATATCATCTCCACCAAACAGGACAAGCTTGCATCTGTTATAGTTTTGGAGAAAAATGTGTTCATTTCATGTATGCGCGAAATGCCTTAAAAATGGCTTTAAAATGGATTTGGAGCATGGAGACGATTATCTCGGGATTGCAAGATAACCAAACAAAACTTTTAGTGGATTTCTACTTATTTTATTAAATATCATCTCCACCAAACAGGACAAGCTTGCATCTGTTATAGTTTTGGAGAAAAATGTGTTCATTTCATGTATGCGCAAAATGCCTTAAAAATGGCTTTAAAATGGATTTGGAGCATGGAGACGATTATCTCGGGATTGCAAGATAACTAAACAAAACTTTTAGTGGATTTCTACTTATTTTATTAAATATCATCTCCACCAAACAGGACAAGCTTGCATCTGTTATAGTTTTGGAGAAAAATGTGTTCATTTCATGTATGCGCGAAATGCCTTAAAAATGGCTTTAAAATGGATTTGGAGCATGGAGACGATTATCTCGGGATTGCAAGATAACCAAACAAAACTTTTAGTGGATTTCTACTTATTTTATTAAATATCATCTCCACCAAACAGGACAAGCTTGCATCTGTTATAGTTTTGGAGAAAAATGTGTTCATTTCATGTATGCGCGAAATGCCTTAAAAATGGCTTTAAAATGGATTTGGAGCATGGAGACGATTATCTCGGGATTGCAAGATAACCAAACAAAACTTTTAGTGGATTTCTACTTATTTTATTAAATATCATCTCCACCAAACAGGACAAGCTTGCATCTGTTATAGTTTTGGAGAAAAATGTGTTCATTTCATGTATGCGCGAAATGCCTTTGAAATGGCTTTAAAATGGATTTGGAGCATGGAGACGATTATCTCGGGATTGCAAGATAACCAAACAAAACTTTTAGTGGATTTCTACTTATTTTATTAAATATCATCTCCACCAAACAGGACAAGCTTGCATCTGTTATAGTTTTGGAGAAAAATGTGTTCATTTCATGTATGCGCGAAATGCCTTAAAAATGGCTTTAAAATGGATTTGGAGCATGGAGACGATTATCTCGGGATTGCAAGATAACCAAACAAAACTTTTAGTGGATTTCTACTTATTTTATTAAATATCATCTCCACCAAACAGGACAAGCTTGCATCTGTTATAGTTTTGGAGAAAAATGTGTTCATTTCATGTATGCGCGAAATGCCTTAAAAATGGCTTTAAAATGGATTTGGAGCATGGAGACGATTATCTCGGGATTGCAAGATAACCAAACAAAACTTTTAGTGGATTTCTACTTATTTTATTAAATATCATCTCCACCAAACAGGACAAGCTTGCATCTGTTATAGTTTTGGAGAAAAATGTGTTCATTTCATGTATGCGCGAAATGCCTTAAAAATGGCTTTAAAATGGATTTGGAGCATGGAGACGATTATCTCGGGATTGCAAGATAACCAAACAAAACTTTTAGTGGATTTCTACTTATTTTATTAAATATCATCTCCACCAAACAGGACAAGCTTGCATCTGTTATAGTTTTGGAGAAAAATGTGTTCATTTCATGTATGCGCGAAATGCCTTAAAAATGGCTTTAAAATGGATTTGGAGCATGGAGACGATTATCTCGGGATTGCAAGATAACCAAACAAAACTTTTAGTGGATTTCTACTTATTTTATTAAATATCATCTCCACCAAACAGGACAAGCTTGCATCTGTTATAGTTTTGGAGAAAAATGTGTTCATTTCATGTATGCGCGAAATGCCTTAAAAATGGCTTTAAAATGGATTTGGAGCATGGAGACGATTATCTCGGGATTGCAAGATAACCAAACAAAACTTTTAGTGGATTTCTACTTATTTTATTAAATATCATCTCCACCAAACAGGACAAGCTTGCATCTGTTATAGTTTTGGAGAAAAATGTGTTCATTTCATGTATGCGCGAAATTCCTTAAAAATGGCTTTAAAATGGATTTGGAGCATGGAGACGATTATCTCGGGATTGCAAGATAACCAAACAAAACTTTTAGTGGATTTCTACTTATTTTATTAAATATCATCTCCACCAAACAGGACAAGCTTGCATCTGTTATAGTTTTGGAGAAAAATGTGTTCATTTCATGTATGCGCGAAATGCCTTAAAAATGGCTTTAAAATGGATTTGGAGCATGGAGACGATTATCTCGGGATTGCAAGATAACCAAACAAAACTTTTAGTGGATTTCTACTTATTTTATTAAATACCATCTCCTCCAAACAGGACAAGCTTGCATCTGTTATAGTTTTGGAGAAAAATGTGTTCATTTCATGTATGCGCGAAATGCCTTAAAAATGGCTTTAAAATGGATTTGGAGCATGGAGACGATTATCTCGGGATTGCAATATAACCAAACAAAACTTTTAGTGGATTTCTACTTATTTTATTAAATATCATCTCCACCAAACAGGACAAGCTTGCATCTGGTATAGTTTTGGAGAAAAATGTGTTCATTTCATGTATGCGCGAAATGCCTTAAAAATGGCTTTAAAATGGATTTGGAGCATGGAGACGATTATCTCGGGATTGCAAGATAACCAAACAAAACTTTTAGTGGATTTCTACTTATTTTATTAAATATCATCTCCACCGAACAGGACAAGCTTGCATCTGTTATAGTTTTGGAGAAAAATGTGTTCATTTCATGTATGCGCGAAATGCCTTAAAAATGGCTTTAAAATGGATTTGGAGCATGGAGACGATTATCTCGGGATTGCAAGATAACCAAACAAAACTTTTAGTGGATTTCTACTTATTTTATTAAATATCATCTCCACCAAACAGGACAAGCTTGCATCTGTTATAGTTTTGGAGAAAAATGTGTTCATTTCATGTATGCGCGAAATGCCTTAAAAATGGCTTTAAAATGGATTTGGAGCATGGAGACGATTATCTCGGGATTGCAAGATAACCAAACAAAACTTTTAGTGGATTTCTACTTATTTTATTAAATATCATCTCCACCAAACAGGACAAGCTTGCATCTGTTATAGTTTTGGAGAAAAATTTGTTCATTTCATGTATGCGCGAAATGCCTTAAAAATGGCTTTAAAATGGATTTGGAGCATGGAGACGATTATCTCGGGATTGCAAGATAACCAAACAAAACTTTTAGTGGATTTCTACTTATTTTATTAAATATCATCTCCACCAAACAGGACAAGCTTGCATCTGTTATAGTTTTGGAGAAAAATGTGTTCATTTCATGTATGCGCGAAATGCCTTAAAAATGGCTTTAAAATGGATTTGGAGCATGGAGACGATTATCTCGGGATTGCAATATAACCAAACAAAACTTTTAGTGGATTTCTACTTATTTTATTAAATATCATCTCCACCAAACAGGACAAGCTTGCATCTGTTATAGTTTTGGAGAAAAATGTGTTCATTTCATGTATGCGCGAAATGCCTTAAAAATGGCTTTAAAATGGATTTGGAGCATGGAGACGATTATCTCGGGATTGCAAGATAACCAAACAAAACTTTTAGTGGATTTCTACTTATTTTATTAAATATCATCTCCACCAAACAGGACAAGCTTGCATCTGTTATAGTTTTGGAGAAAAATGTGTTCATTTCATGTATGCGCGAAATGCCTTAAAAATGGCTTTAAAATGGATTTGGAGCATGGAGACGATTATCTCGGGATTGCAAGATAACCAAACAAAACTTTTAGTGGATTTCTACTTATTTTATTAAATATCATCTCCACCAAACAGGACAAGCTTGCATCTGTTATAGTTTTGGAGAAAAATGTGTTCATTTCATGTATGCGCGAAATGCCTTAAAAATGGCTTTAAAATGGATTTGGAGCATGGAGACGATTATCTCGGGATTGCAAGATAACCAAACAAAACTTTTAGTGGATTTCTACTTATTTTATTAAATATCATCTCCACCAAACAGGACAAGCTTGCATCTGTTATAGTTTTGGAGAAAAATGTGTTCATTTCATGTATGCGCGAAATGCCTTAAAAATGGCTTTAAAATGGATTTGGAGCATGGAGACGATTATCTCGGGATTGCAAGATAACCAAACAAAACTTTTAGTGGATTTCTACTTATTTTATTAAATATCATCTCCACCAAACAGGACAAGCTTGCATCTGTTATAGTTTTGGAGAAAAATGTGTTCATTTCATGTATGCGCGAAATGCCTTAAAAATGGCTTTAAAATGGATTTGGAGCATGGAGACGATTATCTCGGGATTGCAAGATAACCAAACAAAACTTTTCGTGGATTTCTACTTATTTTATTAAATATCATCTCCACCAAACAGGACAAGCTTGCATCTGTTATAGTTTTGGAGAAAAATGTGTTCATTTCATGTATGCGCGAAATGCCTTAAAAATGGCTTTAAAATGGATTTGGAGCATGGAGACGATTATCTCGGGATTGCAAGATAACCAAACAAAACTTTTAGTGGATTTCTACTTATTTTATTAAATATCATCTCCACCAAACAGGACAAGCTTGCATCTGTTATAGTTTTGGAGAAAAATGTGTTCATTTCATGTATGCGCGAAATGCCTTAAAAATGGCTTTAAAATGGATTTGGAGCATGGAGACGATTATCTCGGGATTGCAAGATAACCAAACAAAACTTTTAGTGGATTTCTACTTATTTTATTAAATATCATCTCCACCAAACAGGACAAGCTTGCATGTGTTATAGTTTTGGAGAAAAATGTGTTCATTTCATGTATGCGCAAAATGCCTTAAAAATGGCTTTAAAATGGATTTGGAGCATGGAGACGATTATCTCAGGATGGCAATATAAACAAACGAAACTTTTAGTAGATTTCTACTTATTTTATTAAATATTATCTCCACCAAACAGGACAAGCTTGCATCTGTTATAGTTTTGGAGAAAAATGTGTTCATTTCATGTATGCGCGAAATGCCTTAAAAATGGCTTTAAAATGGATTTGGAGCATGGAGACGATTATCTCGGGATTGCAAGATAACCAAACAAAACTTTTAGTGGATTTCTACTTATTTTATTAAATATCATCTCCACCAAACAGGACAAGCTTGCATCTGTTATAGTTTTGGAGAAAAATGTGTTCATTTCATGTATGCGCGAAATGCCTTAAAAATGGCTTTAAAATGGATTTGGAGCATGGAGACGATTATCTCGGGATTGCAAGATAACCAAACAAAACTTTTAGTGGATTTCTACTTATTTTATTAAATATCATCTCCACCAAACAGGACAAGCTTGCATCTGTTATAGTTTTGGAGAAAAATGTGTTCATTTCATGTATGCGCGAAATGCCTTAAAAATGGCTTTAAAATGGATTTGGAGCATGGAGACGATTATCTCGGGATTGCAAGATAACCAAACAAAACTTTTAGTGGATTTCTACTTATTTTATTAAATATCATCTCCACCAAACAGGACAAGCTTGCATCTGTTATAGTTTTGGAGAAAAATGTGTTCATTTCATGTATGCGCGAAATGCCTTAAAAATGGCTTTAAAATGGATTTGGAGCATGGAGACGATTATCTCGGGATTGCAATATAACCAAACAAAACTTTTAGTGGATTTCTACTTATTTTATTAAATATCATCTCCACCAAACAGGACAAGCTTGCATCTGTTATAGTTTTGGAGAAAAATGTGTTCATTTCATGTATGCGCGAAATGCCTTAAAAATGGCTTTAAAATGGATTTGGAGCATGGAGACGATTATCTCGGGATTGCAAGATAACCAAACAAAACGTTTAGTGGATTTCTACTTATTTTATTAAATATCATCTCCACCAAACAGGACAAGCTTGCATCTGTTATAGTTTTGGAGAAAAATGTGTTCATTTCATGTATGCGCGAAATGCCTTAAAAATGGCTTTAAAATGGATTTGGAGCATGGAGACGATTATCTCGGGATTGCAAGATAACCAAACAAAACTTTTAGTGGATTTCTACTTATTTTATTAAATATCATCTCCACCAAACAGGACAAGCTTGCATCTGTTATAGTTTTGGAGAAAAATGTGTTCATTTTATGTATGCGCGAAATGCCTTAAAAATGGCTTTAAAATGGATTTGGAGCATGGAGACGATTATCTCGGGATTGCAAGATAACCAAACAAAACTTTTAGTGGATTTCTACTTATTTTATTAAATATCATCTCCACCAAACAGGACAAGCTTGCATGTGTTATAGTTTTGGAGAAAAATGTGTTAATTTCATGTATGCGCAAAATGCCTTTGAAATGGCTTTAAAATGGATTTGGAGCATGGAGACGATTATCTCGGGATTGCAAGATAACCAAACAAAACTTTTAGTGGATTTCTACTTATTTTATTAAATATCATCTCCACCAAACAGGACAAGCTTGCATCTGTTATAGTTTTGGAGAAAAATGTGTTCATTTCATTTATGCGCGAAATGCCTTAAAAATGGCTTTAAAATGGATTTGGAGCATGGAGACGATTATCTCGGGATTGCAAGATAACCAAACAAAACTTTTAGTGGATTTCTACTTATTTTATTAAATATCATCTCCACCAAACAGGACAAGCTTGCATCTGTTATAGTTTTGGAGAAAAATGTGTTCATTTCATGTATGCGCGAAATGCCTTAAAAATGGCTTTAAAATGGATTTGGAGCATGGAGACGATTATCTCGGGATTGCAAGATAACCAAACAAAACTTTTAGTGGATTTCTACTTATTTTATTAAATATCATCTCCACCAAACAGGACAAGCTTGCATCTGTTATAGTTTTGGAGAAAAATGTGTTCATTTCATGTATGCGCGAAATGCCTTAAAAATGGCTTTAAAATGGATTTGGAGCATGGAGACGATTATCTCGGGATTGCAATATAACCAAACAAAACTTTTAGTGGATTTCTACTTATTTTATTAAATATCATCTCCACCAAACAGGACAAGCTTGCATCTGTTATAGTTTTGGAGAAAAATGTGTTCATTTCATGTATGCGCGAAATGCCTTAAAAATGGCTTTAAAATGGATTTGGAGCATGGAGACGATTATCTCGGGATTGCAAGATAACCAAACAAAACTTTTAGTGGATTTCTACTTATTTTATTAAATATCATCTCCACCAAACAGGACAAGCTTGCATCTGTTATAGTTTTGGAGAAAAATGTGTTCATTTCATGTATGCGCGAAATGCCTTAAAAATGGCTTTAAAATGGATTTGGAGCATGGAGACGATTATCTCGGGATTGCAAGATAACCAAACAAAACTTTTAGTGGATTTCTACTTATTTTATTAAATATCATCTCCACCAAACAGGACAAGCTTGCATCTGTTATAGTTTTGGAGAAAAATGTGTTCATTTCATGTATGCGCGAAATGCCTTAAAAATGGCTTTAAAATGGATTTGGAGCATGGAGACGATTATCTCGGGATTGCAATATAACCAAACAAAACTTTTAGTGGATTTCTACTTATTTTATTAAATATCATCTCCACCAAACAGGACAAGCTTGCATCTGTTATAGTTTTGGAGAAAAATGTGTTCATTTCATGTATGCGCGAAATGCCTTAAAAATGGCTTTAAAATGGATTTGGAGCATGGAGACGATTATCTCGGGATTGCAAGATAACCAAACAAAACTTTTAGTGGATTTCTACTTATTTTATTAAATATCATCTCCACCAAACAGGACAAGCTTGCATCTGTTATAGTTTTGGAGAAAAATGTGTTCATTTCATGTATGCGCGAAATGCCTTAAAAATGGCTTTAAAATGGATTTGGAGCATGGAGACGATTATCTCGGGATTGCAAGATAACCAAACAAAACTTTTAGTGGATTTCTACTTATTTTATTAAATATCATCTCCACCAAACAGGACAAGCTTGCATGTGTTATAGTTTTGGAGAAAAATGTGTTCATTTCATGTATGCGCAAAATGCCTTAAAAATGGCTTTAAAATGGATTTGGAGCATGGAGACGATTATCTCAGGATGGCAATATAAACAAACGAAACTTTTAGTAGATTTCTACTTATTTTATTAAATATTATCTCCACCAAACAGGACAAGCTTGCATCTGTTATAGTTTTGGAGAAAAATGTGTTCATTTCATGTATGCGCGAAATGCCTTAAAAATGGCTTTAAAATGGATTTGGAGCATGGAGACGATTATCTCGGGATTGCAAGATAACCAAACAAAACTTTTAGTGGATTTCTACTTATTTTATTAAATATCATCTCCACCAAACAGGACAAGCTTGCATCTGTTATAGTTTTGGAGAAAAATGTGTTCATTTCATGTATGCGCGAAATGCCTTAAAAATGGCTTTAAAATGGATTTGGAGCATGGAGACGATTATCTCGGGATTGCAAGATAACCAAACAAAACTTTTAGTGGATTTCTACTTATTTTATTAAATATCATCTCCACCAAACAGGACAAGCTTGCATCTGTTATAGTTTTGGAGAAAAATGTGTTCATTTCATGTATGCGCGAAATGCCTTAAAAATGGCTTTAAAATGGATTTGGAGCATGGAGACGATTATCTCGGGATTGCAAGATAACCAAACAAAACTTTTAGTGGATTTCTACTTATTTTATTAAATATCATCTCCACCAAACAGGACAAGCTTGCATCTGTTATAGTTTTGGAGAAAAATGTGTTCATTTCATGTATGCGCGAAATGCCTTAAAAATGGCTTTAAAATGGATTTGGAGCATGGAGACGATTATCTCGGGATTGCAATATAACCAAACAAAACTTTTAGTGGATTTCTACTTATTTTATTAAATATCATCTCCACCAAACAGGACAAGCTTGCATCTGTTATAGTTTTGGAGAAAAATGTGTTCATTTCATGTATGCGCGAAATGCCTTAAAAATGGCTTTAAAATGGATTTGGAGCATAGAGACGATTATCTCGGGATTGCAAGATAACCAAACAAAACGTTTAGTGGATTTCTACTTATTTTATTAAATATCATCTCCACCAAACAGGACAAGCTTGCATCTGTTATAGTTTTGGAGAAAAATGTGTTCATTTCATGTATGCGCGAAATGCCTTAAAAATGGCTTTAAAATGGATTTGGAGCATGGAGACGATTATCTCGGGATTGCAAGATAACCAAACAAAACTTTTAGTGGATTTCTACTTATTTTATTAAATATCATCTCCACCAAACAGGACAAGCTTGCATCTGTTATAGTTTTGGAGAAAAATGTGTTCATTTTATGTATGCGCGAAATGCCTTAAAAATGGCTTTAAAATGGATTTGGAGCATGGAGACGATTATCTCGGGATTGCAAGATAACCAAACAAAACTTTTAGTGGATTTCTACTTATTTTATTAAATATCATCTCCACCAAACAGGACAAGCTTGCATGTGTTATAGTTTTGGAGAAAAATGTGTTAATTTCATGTATGCGCAAAATGCCTTTGAAATGGCTTTAAAATGGATTTGGAGCATGGAGACGATTATCTCGGGATTGCAAGATAACCAAACAAAACTTTTAGTGGATTTCTACTTATTTTATTAAATATCATCTCCACCAAACAGGACAAGCTTGCATCTGTTATAGTTTTGGAGAAAAATGTGTTCATTTCATTTATGCGCGAAATGCCTTAAAAATGGCTTTAAAATGGATTTGGAGCATGGAGACGATTATCTCGGGATTGCAAGATAACCAAACAAAACTTTTAGTGGATTTCTACTTATTTTATTAAATATCATCTCCACCAAACAGGACAAGCTTGCATCTGTTATAGTTTTGGAGAAAAATGTGTTCATTTCATGTATGCGCGAAATGCCTTAAAAATGGCTTTAAAATGGATTTGGAGCATGGAGACGATTATCTCGGGATTGCAAGATAACCAAACAAAACTTTTAGTGGATTTCTACTTATTTTATTAAATATCATCTCCACCAAACAGGACAAGCTTGCATCTGTTATAGTTTTGGAGAAAAATGTGTTCATTTCATGTATGCGCGAAATGCCTTAAAAATGGCTTTAAAATGGATTTGGAGCATGGAGACGATTATCTCGGGATTGCAATATAACCAAACAAAACTTTTAGTGGATTTCTACTTATTTTATTAAATATCATCTCCACCAAACAGGACAAGCTTGCATCTGTTATAGTTTTGGAGAAAAATGTGTTCATTTCATGTATGCGCGAAATGCCTTAAAAATGGCTTTAAAATGGATTTGGAGCATGGAGACGATTATCTCGGGATTGCAAGATAACCAAACAAAACTTTTAGTGGATTTCTACTTATTTTATTAAATATCATCTCCACCAAACAGGACAAGCTTGCATCTGTTATAGTTTTGGAGAAAAATGTGTTCATTTCATGTATGCGCGAAATGCCTTAAAAATGGCTTTAAAATGGATTTGGAGCATGGAGACGATTATCTCGGGATTGCAAGATAACCAAACAAAACTTTTAGTGGATTTCTACTTATTTTATTAAATATCATCTCCACCAAACAGGACAAGCTTGCATCTGTTATAGTTTTGGAGAAAAATGTGTTCATTTCATGTATGCGCGAAATGCCTTAAAAATGGCTTTAAAATGGATTTGGAGCATGGAGACGATTATCTCGGGATTGCAAGATAACCAAACAAAACTTTTAGTGGATTTCTACTTATTTTATTAAATATCATCTCCACCAAACAGGACAAGCTTGCATCTGTTATAGTTTTGGAGAAAAATGTGTTCATTTCATGTATGCGCGAAATGCCTTAAAAATGGCTTTAAAATGGATTTGGAGCATGGAGACGATTATCTCGGGATTGCAATATAACCAAACAAAACTTTTAGTGGATTTCTACTTATTTTATTAAATATCATCTCCACCAAACAGGACAAGCTTGCATCTGTTATAGTTTTGGAGAAAAATGTGTTCATTTCATGTATGCGCGAAATGCCTTAAAATGGCTTTAAAATGGATTTGGAGCATGGAGACGATTATCTCGGGATTGCAAGATAACCAAACAAAACTTTTAGTGGATTTCTACTTATTTTATTAAATATCATCTCCACCAAACAGGACAAGCTTGCATCTGTTATAGTTTTGGAGAAAAATGTGTTCATTTCATGTATGCGCGAAATGCCTTAAAAATGGCTTTAAAATGGATTTGGAGCATGGAGACGATTATCTCGGGATTGCAAGATAACCAAACAAAACTTTTAGTGGATTTCTACTTATTTTATTAAATATCATCTCCACCAAACAGGACAAGCTTGCATCTGTTATAGTTTTGGAGAAAAATGTGTTCATTTCATGTATGCGCGAAATGCCTTAAAAATGGCTTTAAAATGGATTTGGAGCATGGAGACGATTATCTCGGGATTGCAAGATAACCAAACAAAACTTTTAGTGGATTTCTACTTATTTTATTAAATATCATCTCCACCAAACAGGACAAGCTTGCATCTGTTATAGTTTTGGAGAAAAATGTGTTCATTTCATGTATGCGCGAAATGCCTTAAAAATGGCTTTAAAATGGATTTAGAGCATGGAGACGATTATCTCGGGATTGCAATATAACCAAACAAAACTTTTAGTGGATTTCTACTTATTTTATTAAATATCATCTCCACCAAACAGGACAAGCTTGCATCTGTTATAGTTTTGGAGAAAAATGTGTTCATTTCATGTATGCGCGAAATGCCTTAAAAATGGCTTTAAAATGGATTTGGAGCATGGAGACGATTATCTCGGGATTGCAAGATAACCAAACAAAACTTTTAGTGGATTTCTACTTATTTTATTAAATATCATCTCCACCAAACAGGACAAGCTTGCATCTGTTATAGTTTTGGAGAAAAATGTGTTCATTTCATGTATGCGCGAAATGCCTTAAAAATGGCTTTAAAATGGATTTGGAGCATGGAGACGATTATCTCGGGATTGCAAGATAACCAAACAAAACTTTTAGTGGATTTCTACTTATTTTATTAAATATCATCTCCACCAAACAGGACAAGCTTGCATCTGTTATAGTTTTGGAGAAAAATGTGTTCATTTCATGTATGCGCGAAATGCCTTAAAAATGGCTTTAAAATGGATTTGGAGCATGGAGACGATTATCTCGGGATTGCAATATAACCAAACAAAACTTTTAGTGGATTTCTACTTATTTTATTAAATATCATCTCCACCAAACAGGACAAGCTTGCATCTGTTATAGTTTTGGAGAAAAATGTGTTCATTTCATGTATGCGCGAAATGCCTTAAAAATGGCTTTAAAATGGATTTGGAGCATGGAGACGATTATCTCGGGATTGCAAGATAACCAAACAAAACTTTTAGTGGATTTCTACTTATTTTATTAAATATCATCTCCACCAAACAGGACAAGCTTGCATCTGTTATAGTTTTGGAGAAAAATGTGTTCATTTCATGTATGCGCGAAATGCCTTAAAAATGTCTTTAAAATGGATTTGGAGCATGGAGACGATTATCTCGGGATTGCAAGATAACCAAACAAAACTTTTAGTGGATTTCTACTTATTTTATTAAATATCATCTCCACCAAACAGGACAAGCTTGCATGTGTTATAGTTTTGGAGAAAAAAGTGTTAATTTCATGTATGCGCAAAATGCCTTTGAAATGGCTTTAAAATGGATTTGGAGCATGGAGACGATTATCTCGGGATTGCAAGATAACCAAACAAAACTTTTAGTGGATTTCTACTTATTTTATTAAATATCATCTCCACCAAACAGGACAAGCTTGCATCTGTTATAGTTTTGGAGAAAAATGTGTTCATTTCATGTATGCGCGAAATGCCTTAAAAATGGCTTTAAAATGGATTTGGAGCATGGAGACGATTATCTCGGGATTGCAAGATAACCAAACAAAACTTTTAGTGGATTTCTACTTATTTTATTAAATATCATCTCCACCAAACAGGACAAGCTTGCATCTGTTATAGTTTTGGAGAAAAATGTGTTCATTTCATGTATGCGCGAAATGCCTTAAAAATGGCTTTAAAATGGATTTGGAGCATGGAGACGATTATCTCAGGATTGCAATATAACCAAACAAAACTTTTAGTGGATTTCTACTTATTTTATTAAATATCATCTCCACCAAACAGGACAAGCTTGCATGTGTTATAGTTTTGGAGAAAAATGTGTTCATTTCATGTATGCGCAAAATGCCTTAAAAATGGCTTTAAAATGGATTTGGAGCATGGAGACGATTATCTCGGGATTGCAAGATAACCAAACAAAACTTTTAGTGGATTTCTACTTATTTTATTAAATATCATCTCCACCAAACAGGACAAGCTTGCATCTGTTATAGTTTTGGAGAAAAATGTGTTCATTTCATGTATGCGCGAAATGCCTTAAAAATGGCTTTAAAATGGATTTGGAGCATGGAGACGATTATCTCGGGATTGCAAGATAACCAAACAAAACTTTTAGTGGATTTCTACTTATTTTATTAAATATCATCTCCACCAAACAGGACAAGCTTGCATCTGTTATAGTTTTGGAGAAAAATGTGTTCATTTCATGTATGCGCGAAATGCCTTAAAAATGGCTTTAAAATGGATTTGGAGCATGGAGACGATTATCTCGGGATTGCAAGATAACCAAACAAAACTTTTAGTGGATTTCTACTTATTTTATTAAATATCATCTCCACCAAACAGGACAAGCTTGCATCTGTTAAAGTTTTGAAGAAAAATGTGTTCATTTCATGTATGCGCGAAATGCCTTAAAAATGGCTTTAAAATGGATTTGGAGCATGGAGACGATTATCTCGGGATTGCAAGATAACCAAACAAAACTTTTAGTAAATTTCTACTTATTTTATTAAATATCATCTCCACCAAACAGGACAAGCTTTCATCTGTTATAGTTTTGGAGAAAAATGTGTTCATTTCATGTATGCGCGAAATGCCTTAAAAATAGCTTTAAAATGGATTTGGAGCATGGAGACGATTATCTCGGGATTGCAAGATAACCAAACAAAACTTTTAGTGGATTTCTACTTATTTTATTCAATATCATCTCCACCAAACAGGACAAGCTTGCATCTGTTATAGTTTTGGAGAAAAATGTGTTCATTTCATGTATGCGCGAAATGCCTTAAAAATGGCTTTAAAATAGATTTGGAGCATGGAGACGATTATCTCGGGATTGCAATATAACCAAACAAAACTTTTAGTGGATTTCTACTTATTTTATTAAATATCATCTCCACCAAACAGGACAAGCTTGCATCTGTTATAGTTTTGGAGAAAAATGTGTTCATTTCATGTATGCGCGAAATGCCTTAAAAATGGCTTTAAAATGGATTTGGAGCATGGAGACGATTATCTCGGGATTGCAAGATAACCAAACAAAACTTTTAGTGGATTTCTACTTATTTTATTAAATATCATCTCCACCAAACAGGACAAGCTTGCATCTGTTGTAGTTTTGGAGAAAAATGTGTTCATTTCATGTATGCGCGAAATGCCTTAAAAATGGCTTTAAAATGGATTTGGAGCATGGAGACGATTATCTCGGGATTGCAAGATAACCAAACAAAACTTTTAGTGGATTTCTACTTATTTTATTAAATATCATCTCCACCAAACAGGACAAGCTTGCATGTGTTATAGTTTTGGAGAAAAATGTGTTCATTTCATGTATGCGCGAAATGCCTTAAAAATGGCTTTAAAATGGATTTGGAGCATGGAGACGATTATCTCGGGATTGCAAGATAACCAAACAAAACTTTTAGTGGATTTCTACTTATTTTATTAAATATCATCTCCACCAAACAGGACAAGCTTGCATCTGTTATAGTTTTGGAGAAAAATGTGTTCATTTCATGTATGCGCGAAATGCCTTAAAAATGGCTTTAAAATGGATTTAGAGCATGGAGACGATTATCTCGGGATTGCAATATAACCAAACAAAACTTTTAGTGGATTTCTACTTATTTTATTAAATATCATCTCCACCAAACAGGACAAGCTTGCATCTGTTATAGTTTTGGAGAAAAATGTGTTCATTTCATGTATGCGCGAAATGCCTTAAAAATGGCTTTAAAATGGATTTGGAGCATGGAGACGATTATCTCGGGATTGCAAGATAACCAAACAAAACTTTTAGTGGATTTCTACTTATTTTATTAAATATCATCTCCACCAAACAGGACAAGCTTGCATCTGTTATAGTTTTGGAGAAAAATGTGTTCATTTCATGTATGCGCGAAATGCCTTAAAAATGGCTTTAAAATGGATTTGGAGCATGGAGACGATTATCTCGGGATTGCAAGATAACCAAACAAAACTTTTAGTGGATTTCTACTTATTTTATTAAATATCATCTCCACCAAACAGGACAAGCTTGCATCTGTTATAGTTTTGGAGAAAAATGTGTTCATTTCATGTATGCGCGAAATGCCTTAAAAATGGCTTTAAAATGGATTTGGAGCATGGAGACGATTATCTCGGGATTGCAATATAACCAAACAAAACTTTTAGTGGATTTCTACTTATTTTATTAAATATCATCTCCACCAAACAGGACAAGCTTGCATCTGTTATAGTTTTGGAGAAAAATGTGTTCATTTCATGTATGCGCGAAATGCCTTAAAAATGGCTTTAAAATGGATTTGGAGCATGGAGACGATTATCTCGGGATTGCAAGATAACCAAACAAAACTTTTAGTGGATTTCTACTTATTTTATTAAATATCATCTCCACCAAACAGGACAAGCTTGCATCTGTTATAGTTTTGGAGAAAAATGTGTTCATTTCATGTATGCGCGAAATGCCTTAAAAATGTCTTTAAAATGGATTTGGAGCATGGAGACGATTATCTCGGGATTGCAAGATAACCAAACAAAACTTTTAGTGGATTTCTACTTATTTTATTAAATATCATCTCCACCAAACAGGACAAGCTTGCATGTGTTATAGTTTTGGAGAAAAAAGTGTTAATTTCATGTATGCGCAAAATGCCTTTGAAATGGCTTTAAAATGGATTTGGAGCATGGAGACGATTATCTCGGGATTGCAAGATAACCAAACAAAACTTTTAGTGTATTTCTACTTATTTTATTAAATATCATCTCCACCAAACAGGACAAGCTTGCATCTGTTATAGTTTTGGAGAAAAATGTGTTCATTTCATGTATGCGCGAAATGCCTTAAAAATGGCTTTAAAATGGATTTGGAGCATGGAGACGATTATCTCGGGATTGCAAGATAACCAAACAAAACTTTTAGTGGATTTCTACTTATTTTATTAAATATCATCTCCACCAAACAGGACAAGCTTGCATCTGTTATAGTTTTGGAGAAAAATGTGTTCATTTCATGTATGCGCGAAATGCCTTAAAAATGGCTTTAAAATGGATTTGGAGCATGGAGACGATTATCTCAGGATTGCAATATAACCAAACAAAACTTTTAGTGGATTTCTACTTATTTTATTAAATATCATCTCCACCAAACAGGACAAGCTTGCATGTGTTATAGTTTTGGAGAAAAATGTGTTCATTTCATGTATGCGCAAAATGCCTTAAAAATGGCTTTAAAATGGATTTGGAGCATGGAGACGATTATCTCGGGATTGCAAGATAACCAAACAAAACTTTTAGTGGATTTCTACTTATTTTATTAAATATCATCTCCACCAAACAGGACAAGCTTGCATCTGTTATAGTTTTGGAGAAAAATGTGTTCATTTCATGTATGCGCGAAATGCCTTAAAAATGGCTTTAAAATGGATTTGGAGCATGGAGACGATTATCTCGGGATTGCAAGATAACCAAACAAAACTTTTAGTGGATTTCTACTTATTTTATTAAATATCATCTCCACCAAACAGGACAAGCTTGCATCTGTTATAGTTTTGGAGAAAAATGTGTTCATTTCATGTATGCGCGAAATGCCTTAAAAATGGCTTTAAAATGGATTTGGAGCATGGAGACGATTATCTCGGGATTGCAAGATAACCAAACAAAACTTTTAGTGGATTTCTACTTATTTTATTAAATATCATCTCCACCAAACAGGACAAGCTTGCATCTGTTAAAGTTTTGGAGAAAAATGTGTTCATTTCATGTATGCGCGAAATGCCTTAAAAATGGCTTTAAAATGGATTTGGAGCATGGAGACGATTATCTCGGGATTGCAAGATAACCAAACAAAACTTTTAGTAAATTTCTACTTATTTTATTAAATATCATCTCCACCAAACAGGACAAGCTTTCATCTGTTATAGTTTTGGAGAAAAATGTGTTCATTTCATGTATGCGCGAAATGCCTTAAAAATAGCTTTAAAATGGATTTGGAGCATGGAGACGATTATCTCGGGATTGCAAGATAACCAAACAAAACTTTTAGTGGATTTCTACTTATTTTATTCAATATCATCTCCACCAAACAGGACAAGCTTGCATCTGTTATAGTTTTGGAGAAAAATGTGTTCATTTCATGTATGCGCGAAATGCCTTAAAAATGGCTTTAAAATGGATTTGGAGCATGGAGACGATTATCTCGGGATTGCAATATAACCAAACAAAACTTTTAGTGGATTTCTACTTATTTTATTAAATATCATCTCCACCAAACAGGACAAGCTTGCATCTGTTATAGTTTTGGAGAAAAATGTGTTCATTTCATGTATGCGCGAAATGCCTTAAAAATGGCTTTAAAATGGATTTGGAGCATGGAGACGATTATCTCGGGATTGCAAGATAACCAAACAAAACTTTTAGTGGATTTCTACTTATTTTATTAAATATCATCTCCACCAAACAGGACAAGCTTGCATCTGTTGTAGTTTTGGAGAAAAATGTGTTCATTTCATGTATGCGCGAAATGCCTTAAAAATGGCTTTAAAATGGATTTGGAGCATGGAGACGATTATCTCGGGATTGCAAGATAACCAAACAAAACTTTTAGTGGATTTCTACTTATTTTATTAAATATCATCTCCACCAAACAGGACAAGCTTGCATGTGTTATAGTTTTGGAGAAAAATGTG
This sequence comes from Anomaloglossus baeobatrachus, assembly GCF_048569485.1. NCBI lineage: Eukaryota > Metazoa > Chordata > Amphibia > Anura > Aromobatidae > Anomaloglossus > Anomaloglossus baeobatrachus. The sequence continues at coordinate 27,112 of NW_027441825.1, read as the reverse complement.
TTCATTTCATGTATGCGCGAAATGCCTTAAAAATGGCTTTAAAATGGATTTGGAGCATGGAGACGATTATCTCGGGATTGCAAGATAACCAAACAAAACTTTTAGTGGATTTCTACTTATTTTATTAAATATCATCTCCACCAAACAGGACAAGCTTGCATCTGTTATAGTTTTGGAGAAAAATGTGTTCATTTCATGTATGCGCGAAATGCCTTAAAAATGGCTTTAAAATGGATTTGGAGCATGGAGACGATTATCTCGGGATTGCAATATAACCAAACAAAACTTTTAGTGGATTTCTACTTATTTTATTAAATATCATCTCCACCAAACAGGACAAGCTTGCATCTGTTATAGTTTTGGAGAAAAATGTGTTCATTTCATGTATGCGCGAAATGCCTTAAAAATGGCTTTAAAATGGATTTGGAGCATGGAGACGATTATCTCGGGATTGCAAGATAACCAAACAAAACTTTTAGTGGATTTCTACTTATTTTATTAAATATCATCTCCACCAAACAGGACAAGCTTGCATCTGTTATAGTTTTGGAGAAAAATGTGTTCATTTCATGTATGCGCGAAATGCCTTAAAAATGGCTTTAAAATGGATTTGGAGCATGGAGACGATTATCTCAGGATCGCAATATAAACAAACGAAACTTTTAGTAGATTTCTACTTATTTTATTAAATATTATCTCCACCAAACAGGACAAGCTTGCATCTGTTATAGCTTTGGAGAAAAATGTGTTCATTTCATGTATGCGCGAAATGCCTTAAAAAAGGCTTTAAAATGGATTTGGAGCATGGAGACGATTATCTCGGGATTGCAAGATAACCAAACAAAACTTTTAGTGGATTTCTACTTATTTTATTAAATATCATCTCCACCAAACAGGACAAGCTTGCATCTGTTATAGTTTTGGAGAAAAATGTGTTCATTTCATGTATGCGCGAAATGCCTTAAAAATGGCTTTAAAATGGATTTGGACCATGGAGACGATTATCTCGGGATTGCAAGATAACCAAACAAAACTTTTAGTGGATTTCTACTTATTTTATTAAATATCATCTCCACCAAACAGGACAAGCTTGCATCTGTTATAGTTTTGGAGAAAAATGTGTTCATTTCATGTATGCGCGAAATGCCTTAAAAATGGCTTTAAAATGGATTTGGAGCATGGAGACGATTATCTCGGGATTGCAAGATAACCAAACAAAACTTTTAGTGGATTTCTACTTATTTTATTAAATAGCATCTCCACCAAACAGGACAAGCTTGCATGTGTTATAGTTTTGGAGAAAAATGTGTTCATTTCATGTATGCGCGAAATGCCTTAAAAATGGCTTTAAAATGGATTTGGAGCATGGAGACGATTATCTCGGGATTGCAAGATAACCAAACAAAAATTTAGTGGATTTCTACTTATTTTATTAAATATCATCTCCACCAAACAGGACAAGCTTGCATCTGTTATAGTTTTGGAGAAAAATGTGTTCATTTCATGTATGCGCGAAATGCCTTAAAAATGGCTTTAAAATGGATTTGGAGCATGGAGACGATTATCTCGGGATTGCAAGATAACCAAACAAAACTTTTAGTGGATTTCTACTTATTTTATTAAATATCATCTCCACCAAACAGGACAAGCTTGCATCTGTTATAGTTTTGGAGAAAAATGTGTTCATTTCATGTATGCGCGAAATGCCTTAAAAATGGCTTTAAAATGGATTTGGAGCATGGAGACGATTATCTCGGGATTGCAAGATAACCAAACAAAACTTTTAGTGGATTTCTACTTATTTTATTAAATATCATCTCCACCAAACAGGACAAGCTTGCATCTGTTATAGTTTTGGAGAAAAATGTGTTCATTTCATGTATGCGCGAAATGCCTTAAAAATGGCTTTAAAATGGATTTGGAGCATGGAGACGATTATCTCGGGATTGCAAGATAACCAAACAAAACTTTTAGTGGATTTCTACTTATTTTATTAAATATCATCTCCACCAAACAGGACAAGCTTGCATCTGTTATAGTTTTGGAGAAAAATGTGTTCATTTCATGTATGCGCGAAATGCCTTAAAAATGGCTTTAAAATGGATTTGGAGCATGGAGACGATTATCTCGGGATTGCAAGATAACCAAACAAAACTTTTAGTGGATTTCTACTTATTTTATTAAATATCATCTCCACCAAACAGGACAAGCTTGCATCTGTTATAGTTTTGGAGAAAAATGTGTTCATTTCATGTATGCGCGAAATGCCTTAAAAATGGCTTTAAAATGGATTTGGAGCATGGAGACGATTATCTCGGGATTGCAAGATAACCAAACAAAACTTTTAGTGGATTTCTACTTATTTTATTAAATATCATCTCCACCAAACAGGACAAGCTTGCATCTGTTAAAGTTTTGGAGAAAAATGTGTTCATTTCATGTATGCGCGAAATGCCTTAAAAATGGCTTTAAAATGGATTTGGAGCATGGAGACGATTATCTCGGGATTGCAAGATAACCAAACAAAACTTTTAGTAAATTTCTACTTATTTTATTAAATATCATCTCCACCAAACAGGACAAGCTTGCATCTGTTATAGTTTTGGAGAAAAATGTGTTCCTTTCATGTATGCGCGAAATGCCTTAAAAATAGCTTTAAAATGGATTTGGAGCATGGAGACGATTATCTCGGGATTGCAAGATAACCAAACAAAACTTTTAGTGGATTTCTACTTATTTTATTCAATATCATCTCCACCAAACAGGACAAGCTTGCATCTGTTATAGTTTTGGAGAAAAATGTGTTCATTTCATGTATGCGCGAAATGCCTTAAAAATGGCTTTAAAATGGATTTGGAGCATGGAGACGATTATCTCGGGATTGCAATATAACCAAACAAAACTTTTAGTGGATTTCTACTTATTTTATTAAATATCATCTCCACCAAACAGGACAAGCTTGCATCTGTTATAGTTTTGGAGAAAAATGTGTTCATTTCATGTATGCGCGAAATGCCTTAAAAATGGCTTTAAAATGGATTTGGAGCATGGAGACGATTATCTCGGGATTGCAAGATAACCAAACAAAACTTTTAGTGGATTTCTACTTATTTTATTAAATATCATCTCCACCAAACAGGACAAGCTTGAATCTGTTATAGTTTTGGAGAAAAATGTGTTCATTTCATGTATGCGCGAAATGCCTTAAAAATGGCTTTAAAATGGATTTGGAGCATGGAGACGATTATCTCGGGATTGCAAGATAACCAAACAAAACTTTTAGTGGATTTCTACTTATTTTATTAAATATCATCTCCACCAAACAGGACAAGCTTGCATGTGTTATAGTTTTGGAGAAAAATGTGTTCATTTCATGTATGCGCGAAATGCCTTAAAAATGGCTTTAAAATGGATTTGGAGCATGGAGACGATTATCTCGGGATTGCAAGATAACCAAACAAAACTTTTAGTGGATTTCTACTTATTTTATTAAATATCATCTCCACCAAACAGGACAAGCTTGCATCTGTTATAGTTTTGGAGAAAAATGTGTTCATTTCATGTATGCGCGAAATGCCTTAAAAATGGCTTTAAAATGGATTTGGAGCATGGAGACGATTATCTCGGGATTGCAAGATAACCAAACAAAACTTTTAGTGGATTTCTACTTATTTTATTAAATATCATCTCCACCAAACAGGACAAGCTTGCATCTGTTATAGTTTTGGAGAAAAATGTGTTCATTTCATGTATGCGCGAAATGCCTTAAAAATGGCTTTAAAATGGATTTGGAGCATGGAGACGATTATCTCAGGATGGCAATATAAACAAACGAAACTTTTAGTAGATTTCTACTTATTTTATTAAATATTATCTCCACCAAACAGGACAAGCTTGCATCTGTTATAGCTTTGGAGAAAAATGTGTTCATTTCATGTATGCGCGAAATGCCTTAAAAAAGGCTTTAAAATGGATTTGGAGCATGGAGACGATTATCTCGGGATTGCAAGATAACCAAACAAAACTTTTAGTGGATTTCTACTTATTTTATTAAATATCATCTCCACCAAACAGGACAAGCTTGCATCTGTTATAGTTTTGGAGAAAAATGTGTTCATTTCATGTATGCGCGAAATGCCTTAAAAATGGCTTTAAAATGGATTTGGACCATGGAGACGATTATCTCGGGATTGCAAGATAACCAAACAAAACTTTTAGTGGATTTCTACTTATTTTATTAAATATCATCTCCACCAAACAGGACAAGCTTGCATCTGTTATAGTTTTGGAGAAAAATGTGTTCATTTCATGTATGCGCGAAATGCCTTAAAAATGGCTTTAAAATGGATTTGGAGCATGGAGACGATTATCTCGGGATTGCAAGATAACCAAACAAAACTTTTAGTGGATTTCTACTTATTTTATTAAATAGCATCTCCACCAAACAGGACAAGCTTGCATGTGTTATAGTTTTGGAGAAAAATGTGTTCATTTCATGTATGCGCGAAATGCCTTAAAAATGGCTTTAAAATGGATTTGGAGCATGGAGACGATTATCTCGGGATTGCAAGATAACCAAACAAAACTTTTAGTGGATTTCTACTTATTTTATTAAATATCATCTCCACCAAACAGGACAAGCTTGCATCTGTTATAGTTTTGGAGAAAAATGTGTTCATTTCATGTATGCGCGAAATGCCTTAAAAATGGCTTTAAAATGGATTTGGAGCATGGAGACGATTATCTCGGGATTGCAAGATAACCAAACAAAACTTTTAGTGGATTTCTACTTATTTTATTAAATATCATCTCCACCAAACAGGACAAGCTTGCATCTGTTATAGTTTTGGAGAAAAATGTGTTCATTTCATGTATGCGCGAAATGCCTTAAAAATGGCTTTAAAATGGATTTGGAGCATGGAGACGATTATCTCGGGATTGCAAGATAACCAAACAAAACTTTTAGTGGATTTCTACTTATTTTATTAAATATCATCTCCACCAAACAGGACAAGCTTGCATCTGTTATAGTTTTGGAGAAAAATGTGTTCATTTCATGTATGCGCGAAATGCCTTAAAAATGGCTTTAAAATGGATTTGGAGCATGGAGACGATTATCTCGGGATTGCAAGATAACCAAACAAAACTTTTAGTGGATTTCTACTTATTTTATTAAATATCATCTCCACCAAACAGGACAAGCTTGCATCTGTTATAGTTTTGGAGAAAAATGTGTTCATTTCATGTATGCGCGAAATGCCTTAAAAATGGCTTTAAAATGGATTTGGAGCATGGAGACGATTATCTCGGGATTGCAATATAACCAAACAAAACTTTTAGTGGATTTCTACTTATTTTATTAAATATCATCTCCACCAAACAGGACAAGCTTGCATCTGTTATAGTTTTGGAGAAAAATGTGTTCATTTCATGTATGCGCGAAATGCCTTAAAAATGGCTTTAAAATGGATTTGGAGCATGGAGACGATTATCTCGGGATTGCAAGATAACCAAACAAAACGTTTAGTGGATTTCTACTTATTTTATTAAATATCATCTCCACCAAACAGGACAAGCTTGCATCTGTTATAGTTTTGGAGAAAAATGTGTTCATTTCATGTATGCGCGAAATGCCTTAAAAATGGCTTTAAAATGGATTTGGAGCATGGAGACGATTATCTCGGGATTGCAAGATAACCAAACAAAACTTTTAGTGGATTTCTACTTATTTTATTAAATATCTCCACCAAACAGGACAAGCTTGCATCTGTTATAGTTTTGGAGAAAAATGTGTTCATTTCATGTATGCGCGAAATGCCTTAAAAATGGCTTTAAAATGGATTTGGAGAATGGAGACGATTATCTCGGGATTGCAAGATAACCAAACAAAACTTTTAGTGGATTTCTACTTATTTTATTAAATATCATCTCCACCAAACAGGACAAGCTTGCATGTGTTATAGTTTTGGAGAAAAATGTGTTAATTTCATGTATGCGCAAAATGCCTTTGAAATGGCTTTAAAATGGATTTGGAGCATGGAGACGATTATCTCGGGATTGCAAGATAACCAAACAAAACTTTTAGTGGATTTCTACTTATTTTATTAAATATCATCTCCACCAAACAGGACAAGCTTGCATCTGTTATAGTTTTGGAGAAAAATGTGTTCATTTCATGTATGCGCGAAATGCCTTAAAAATGGCTTTAAAATGGATTTGGAGCATGGAGACGATTATCTCGGGATTGCAAGATAACCAAACAAAACTTTTAGTGGATTTCTACTTATTTTATTAAATATCATCTCCACCAAACAGGACAAGCTTGCATCTGTTATAGTTTTGGAGAAAAATGTGTTCATTTCATGTATGCGCGAAATGCCTTAAAAATGGCTTTAAAATGGATTTGGAGCATGGAGACGATTATCTCGGGATTGCAAGATAACCAAACAAAACTTTTAGTGGATTTCTACTTATTTTATTAAATATCATCTCCACCAAACAGGACAAGCTTGCATGTGTTATAGTTTTGGAGAAAAATGTGTTCATTTCATGTATGCGCAAAATGCCTTTGAAATGGCTTTAAAATGGATTTGGAGCATGGAGACGATTATCTCAGGATGGCAATATAAACAAACGAAACTTTTAGTAGATTTCTACTTATTTTATTAAATATTATCTCCACCAAACAGGACAAGCTTGCATCTGTTATAGTTTTGGAGAAAAATGTGTTCATTTCATGTATGCGCGAAATGCCTTAAAAATGGCTTTAAAATGGATTTGGTGCATGGAGACGATTATCTCGGGATTGCAAGATAACCAAACAAAACTTTTAGTGGATTTCTACTTAATTCATTAAATATCATCTCCACCAAACAGGACAAGCTTGCATCTGTTATAGTTTTGGAGAAAAATGTGTTCATTTCATGTATGCGCGAAATGCCTTAAAAATGGCTTTAAAATGGATTTGGAGCATGGAGACGATTATCTCGGGATTGCAATATAACCAAACAAAACTTTTAGTGGATTTCTACTTATTTTATTAAATATCATCTCCACCAAACAGGACAAGCTTGCATCTGTTATAGTTTTGGAGAAAAATGTGTTCATTTCATGTATGCGCGAAATGCCTTAAAAATGGCTTTAAAATGGATTTGGAGCATGGAGACGATTATCTCGGGATTGCAAGATAACCAAACAAAACTTTTAGTGGATTTCTACTTATTTTATTAAATATCATCTCCACCAAACAGGACAAGCTTGCATCTGTTATAGTTTTGGAGAAAAATGTGTTCATTTCATGTATGCGCGAAATGCCTTAAAAATGGCTTTAAAATGGATTTGGAGCATGGAGACGATTATCTCAGGATGGCAATATAAACAAACGAAACTTTTAGTAGATTTCTACTTATTTGATTAAATATTATCTCCACCAAACAGGACAAGCTTGCATCTGTTATAGTTTTGGAGAAAAATGTGTTCATTTCATGTATGCGCGAAATGCCTTAAAAATGGCTTTAAAATGGATTTGGAGCATGGAGACGATTATCTCGGGATTGCAAGATAACCAAACAAAACTTTTAGTGGATTTCTACTTATTTTATTAAATATCATCTCCACCAAACAGGACAAGCTTGCATCTGTTATAGTTTTGGAGAAAAATGTGTTCATTTCATGTATGCGCGAAATGCCTTAAAAATGGCTTTAAAATGGATTTGGAGCATGGAGACGATTATCTCGGGATTGCAAGATAACCAAACAAAACTTTTAGTGGATTTCTACTTATTTTATTAAATATCATCTCCACCAAACAGGACAAGCTTGCATCTGTTATAGTTTTGGAGAAAAATGTGTTCATTTCATGTATGCGCGAAATGCCTTAAAAATGGCTTTAAAATGGATTTGGAGCATGGAGACGATTATCTCGGGATTGCAATATAACCAAACAAAACTTTTAGTGGATTTCTACTTATTTTATTAAATATCATCTCCACCAAACAGGACAAGCTTGCATCTGTTATAGTTTTGGAGAAAAATGTGTTCATTTCATGTATGCGCGAAATGCCTTAAAAATGGCTTTAAAATGGATTTGGAGCATGGAGACGATTATCTCGGGATTGCAAGATAACCAAACAAAACGTTTAGTGGATTTCTACTTATTTTATTAAATATCATCTCCACCAAACAGGACAAGCTTGCATCTGTTATAGTTTTGGAGAAAAATGTGTTCATTTCATGTATGCGCGAAATGCCTTAAAAATGGCTTTAAAATGGATTTGGAGCATGGAGACGATTATCTCGGGATTGCAAGATAACCAAACAAAACTTTTAGTGGATTTCTACTTATTTTATTAAATATCATCTCCACCAAACAGGACAAGCTTGCATCTGTTATAGTTTTGGAGAAAAATGTGTTCATTTCATGTATGCGCGAAATGCCTTAAAAATGGCTTTAAAATGGATTTGGAGCATGGAGACGATTATCTCGGGATTGCAAGATAACCAAACAAAACTTTTAGTGGATTTCTACTTATTTTATTAAATATCATCTCCACCAAACAGGACAAGCTTGCATGTGTTATAGTTTTGGAGAAAAATGTGTTAATTTCATGTATGCGCAAAATGCCTTTGAAATGGCTTTAAAATGGATTTGGAGCATGGAGACGATTATCTCGGGATTGCAAGATAACCAAACAAAACTTTTAGTGGATTTCTACTTATTTTATTAAATATCTCCACCAAACAGGACAAGCTTGCATCTGTTATAGTTTTGGAGAAAAATGTGTTCATTTCATGTATGCGCGAAATGCCTTAAAAATGGCTTTAAAATGGATTTGGAGAATGGAGACGATTATCTCGGGATTGCAAGATAACCAAACAAAACTTTTAGTGGATTTCTACTTATTTTATTAAATATCATCTCCACCAAACAGGACAAGCTTGCATGTGTTATAGTTTTGGAGAAAAATGTGTTAATTTCATGTATGCGCAAAATGCCTTTGAAATGGCTTTAAAATGGATTTGGAGCATGGAGACGATTATCTCGGGATTGCAAGATAACCAAACAAAACTTTTAGTGGATTTCTACTTATTTTATTAAATATCATCTCCACCAAACAGGACAAGCTTGCATCTGTTATAGTTTTGGAGAAAAATGTGTTCATTTCATGTATGCGCGAAATGCCTTAAAAATGGCTTTAAAATGGATTTGGAGCATGGAGACGATTATCTCGGGATTGCAAGATAACCAAACAAAACTTTTAGTGGATTTCTACTTATTTTATTAAATATCATCTCCACCAAACAGGACAAGCTTGCATCTGTTATAGTTTTGGAGAAAAATGTGTTCATTTCATGTATGCGCGAAATGCCTTAAAAATGGCTTTAAAATGGATTTGGAGCATGGAGACGATTATCTCGGGATTGCAAGATAACCAAACAAAACTTTTAGTGGATTTCTACTTATTTTATTAAATATCATCTCCACCAAACAGGACAAGCTTGCATCTGTTATAGTTTTGGAGAAAAATGTGTTCATTTCATGTATGCGCGAAATGCCTTAAAAATGGCTTTAAAATGGATTTGGTGCATGGAGACGATTATCTCGGGATTGCAAGATAACCAAACAAAACTTTTAGTGGATTTCTACTTATTTTATTAAATATCATCTCCACCAAACAGGACAAGCTTGCATCTGTTATAGTTTTGGAGAAAAATGTGTTCATTTCATGTATGCGCGAAATGCCTTAAAAATGGCTTTAAAATGGATTTGGAGCATGGAGACGATTATCTCGGGATTGCAAGATAACCAAACAAAACTTTTAGTGGATTTCTACTTATTTTATTAAATATCATCTCCACCAAACAGGACAAGCTTGCATCTGTTATAGTTTTGGAGAAAAATGTGTTCATTTCATGTATGCGCGAAATGCCTTAAAAATGGCTTTAAAATGGATTTGGAGCATGGAGACGATTATCTCGGGATTGCAAGATAACCAAACAAAACTTTTAGTGGATTTCTACTTATTTTATTAAATATCATCTCCACCAAACAGGACAAGCTTGCATGTGTTATAGTTTTGGAGAAAAATGTGTTAATTTCATGTATGCGCAAAATGCCTTTAAAATGGCTTTAAAATGGATTTGGAGCATGGAGACGATTATCTCGGGATTGCAAGATAACCAAACAAAACTTTTAGTGGATTTCTACTTATTTTATTAAATATCATCTCCACCAAACAGGACAAGCTTGCATCTGTTATAGTTTTGGAGAAAAATGTGTTCATTTCATGTATGCGCGAAATGCCTTAAAAATGGCTTTAAAATGGATTTGGAGCATGGAGACGATTATCTCGGGATTGCAAGATAACAAAACAAAACTTTTAGTGGATTTCTACTTATTTTATTAAATATCATCTCCACCAAACAGGACAAGCTTGCATCTGTTATAGTTTTGGAGAAAAATGTGTTCATTTCATGTATGCGCGAAATGCCTTAAAAATGGCTTTAAAATGGATTTGGAGCATGGAGACGATTATCTCGGGATTGCAAGATAACCAAACAAAACTTTTAGTGGATTTCTACTTATTTTATTAAATATCATCTCCACCAAACAGGACAAGCTTGCATCTGTTATAGTTTTGGAGAAAAATGTGTTCATTTCATGTATGCGCGAAATGCCTTAAAAATGGCTTTAAAATGGATTTGGAGCATGGAGACGATTATCTCGGGATTGCAAGATAACCAAACAAAACTTTTAGTGGATTTCTACTTATTTTATTAAATATCATCTCCACCAAACAGGACAAGCTTGCATCTGTTATAGTTTTGGAGAAAAATGTGTTCATTTCATGTATGCGCGAAATGCCTTAAAAATGGCTTTAAAATGGATTTGGAGCATGGAGACGATTATCTCAGGATGGCAATATAAACAAACGAAACTTTTAGTAGATTTCTACTTATTTGATTAAATATTATCTCCACCAAACAGGACAAGCTTGCATCTGTTATAGTTTTGGAGAAAAATGTGTTCATTTCATGTATGCGCGAAATGCCTTAAAAATGGCTTTAAAATGGATTTGGAGCATGGAGACGATTATCTCGGGATTGCAAGATAACCAAACAAAACTTTTAGTGGATTTCTACTTATTTTATTAAATATCATCTCCACCAAACAGGACAAGCTTGCATCTGTTATAGTTTTGGAGAAAAATGTGTTCATTTCATGTATGCGCGAAATGCCTTAAAAATGGCTTTAAAATGGATTTGGATCATGGAGACGATTATCTCGGGATTGCAAGATAACCAAACAAAACTTTTAGTGGATTTCTACTTATTTTATTAAATATCATCTCCACCAAACAGGACAAGCTTGCATCTGTTATAGTTTTGGAGAAAAATGTGTTCATTTCATGTATGCGCGAAATGCCTTAAAAATGGCTTCAAAATGGATTTGGAGCATGGAGACGATTATCTCGGGATTGCAAGATAACCAAACAAAACTTTTAGTGGATTTCTACTTATTTTATTAAATATCATCTCCACCAAACAGGACAAGCTTGCATCTGTTATAGTTTTGGAGAAAAATGTGTTCATTTCATGTATGCGCGAAATGCCTTAAAAATGGCTTTAAAATGGATTTGGAGCATAAAGACGATTATCTCGGGATTGCAATATAACCAAACAAAACTTTTAGTGGATTTCTACTTATTTTATTAAATATCATCTCCACCAAACAGGACAAGCTTGCATCTGTTATAGTTTTGGAGAAAAATGTGTTCATTTCATGTATGCGCGAAATGCCTTAAAAATGGCTTTAAAATGGATTTGGAGCATGGAGACGATTATCTCGGGATTGCAAGATAACCAAACAAAACTTTTAGTGGATTTCTACTTATTTTATTAAATATCATCTCCACCAAACAGGACAAGCTTGCATCTGTTATAGTTTTGGAGAAAAATGTGTTCATTTCATGTATGCGCGAAATGCCTTAAAAATGGCTTTAAAATGGATTTGGAGCATGGAGACGATTATCTCGGGATTGCAAGATAACCAAACAAAACTTTTAGTGGATTTCTACTTATTTTATTAAATATCATCTCCACCAAACAGGACAAGCTTGCATCTGTTATAGTTTTGGAGAAAAATGTGTTCATTTCATGTATGCGCGAAATGCCTTAAAAATGGCTTTAAAATGGATTTGGAGCATGGAGACGATTATCTCGGGATTGCAAGATAACCAAACAAACTTTTAGTGGATTTCTACTTATTTTATTAAATATCATCTCCACCAAACAGGACAAGCTTGCATCTGTTATAGTTTTGGAGAAAAATGTGTTCATTTCATGTATGCGCGAAATGCCTTAAAAATGGCTTTAAAATGGATTTGGAGCATGGAGACGATTATCTCGGGATTGCAAGATAACCAAACAAAACTTTTAGTGGATTTCTACTTATTTTATTAAATATCATCTCCACCAAACAGGACAAGCTTGCATCTGTTATAGTTTTGGAGAAAAATGTGTTCATTTCATGTATGCGCGAAATGCCTTAAAAATGGCTTTAAAATGGATTTGGAGCATGGAGACGATTATCTCGGGATTGCAATATAACCAAACAAAACTTTTAGTGGATTTCTACTTATTTTATTAAATATCATCTCCACCAAACAGGACAAGCTTGCATCTGTTATAGTTTTGGAGAAAAATGTGTTCATTTCATGTATGCGCGAAGTGCCTTAAAAATGGCTTTAAAATGGATTTGGAGCATGGAGACGATTATCTCGGGATTGCAAGATAACCAAACAAAACTTTTAGTGGATTTCTACTTATTTTATTAAATATCATCTCCACCAAACAGGACAAGCTTGCATCTGTTATAGTTTTGGAGAAAAATGTGTTCATTTCATGTATGCGCGAAATGCCTTAAAAATGGCTTTAAAATGGATTTGGAGCATGGAGACGATTATCTCGGGATTGCAAGATAACCAAACAAAACTTTTAGTGGATTTCTACTTATTTTATTAAATATCATCTCCACCAAACAGGACAAGCTTGCATCTGTTATAGTTTTGGAGAAAAATGTGTTCATTTCATGTATGCGCGAAATGCCTTAAAAATGGCTTTAAAATGGATTTGGAGCATGGAGACGATTATCTCGGGATTGCAAGATAACCAAACAAAACTTTTAGTGGATTTCTACTTATTTTATTAAATATCATCTCCACCAAACAGGACAAGCTTGCATCTGTTATAGTTTTGGAGAAAAATGTGTTCATTTCATGTATGCGCGAAATGCCTTAAAAATGGCTTTAAAATGGATTTGGAGCATGGAGACGATTATCTCGGGATTGCAATATAACCAAACAAAACTTTTAGTGGATTTCTACTTATTTTATTAAATATCATCTCCACCAAACAGGACAAGCTTGCATCTGTTATAGTTTTGGAGAAAAATGTGTTCATTTCATGTATGCGCGAAATGCCTTAAAAATGGCTTTAAAATGGATTTGGAGCATGGAGACGATTATCTCGGGATTGCAAGATAACCAAACAAAACTTTTAGTGGATTTCTACTTATTTTATTAAATATCATCTCCACCAAACAGGACAAGCTTGCATCTGTTATAGTTTTGGAGAAAAATGTGTTCATTTCATGTATGCGCGAAATGCCTTTGAAATGGCTTTAAAATGGATTTGGAGCATGGAGACGATTATCTCGGGATTGCAAGATAACCAAACAAAACTTTTAGTGGATTTCTACTTATTTTATTAAATATCATCTCCACCAAACAGGACAAGCTTGCATCTGTTATAGTTTTGGAGAAAAATGTGTTCATTTCATGTATGCGCGAAATGCCTTAAAAATGGCTTTAAAATGGATTTGGAGCATGGAGACGATTATCTCGGGATTGCAAGATAACCAAACAAAACTTTTAGTGGATTTCTACTTATTTTATTAAATATCATCTCCACCAAACAGGACAAGCTTGCATCTGTTATAGTTTTGGAGAAAAATGTGTTCATTTCATGTATGCGCGAAATGCCTTAAAAATGGCTTTAAAATGGATTTGGAGCATGGAGACGATTATCTCGGGATTGCAAGATAACCAAACAAAACTTTTAGTGGATTTCTACTTATTTTATTAAATATCATCTCTACCAAACAGGACAAGCTTGCATGTGTTATAGTTTTGGAGAAAAATGTGTTCATTTCATGTATGCGCAAAATGCCTTTGAAATGGCTTTAAAATGGATTTGGAGCATGGAGACGATTATCTCAGGATGGCAATATAAACAAACGAAACTTTTAGTAGATTTCTACTTATTTTATTAAATATTATCTCCACCAAACAGGACAAGCTTGCATCTGTTATAGTTTTGGAGAAAAATGTGTTCATTTCATGTATGCGCGAAATGCCTTAAAAATGGCTTTAAAATGGATTTGGTGCATGGAGACGATTATCTCGGGATTGCAAGATAACCAAACAAAACTTTTAGTGGATTTCTACTTATTTTATTAAATATCATCTCCACCAAACAGGACAAGCTTGCATCTGTTATAGTTTTGGAGAAAAATGTGTTCATTTCATGTATGCGCGAAATGCCTTAAAAATGGCTTTAAAATGGATTTGGAGCATGGAGACGATTATCTCGGGATTGCAATATAACCAAACAAAACTTTTAGTGGATTTCTACTTATTTTATTAAATATCATCTCCACCAAACAGGACAAGCTTGCATCTGTTATAGTTTTGGAGAAAAATGTGTTAATTTCATGTATGCGCGAAATGCCTTAAAAATGGCTTTAAAATGGATTTGGAGCATGGAGACGATTATCTCGGGATTGCAAGATAACCAAACAAAACTTTTAGTGGATTTCTACTTATTTTATTAAATATCATCTCCACCAAACAGGACAAGCTTGCATCTGTTATAGTTTTGGAGAAAAATGTGTTCATTTCATGTATGCGCGAAATGCCTTAAAAATGGCTTTAAAATGGATTTGGAGCATGGAGACGATTATCTCAGGATGGCAATATAAACAAACGAAACTTTTAGTAGATTTCTACTTATTTGATTAAATATTATCTCCACCAAACAGGACAAGCTTGCATCTGTTATAGTTTTGGAGAAAAATGTGTTCATTTCATGTATGCGCGAAATGCCTTAAAAATGGCTTTAAAATGGATTTGGAGCATGGAGACGATTATCTCGGGATTGCAAGATAACCAAACAAAACTTTTAGTGGATTTCTACTTATTTTATTAAATATCATCTCCACCAAACAGGACAAGCTTGCATCTGTTATAGTTTTGGAGAAAAATGTGTTCATTTCATGTATGCGCGAAATGCCTTAAAAATGGCTTTAAAATGGATTTGGATCATGGAGACGATTATCTCGGGATTGCAAGATAACCAAACAAAACTTTTAGTGGATTTCTACTTATTTTATTAAATATCATCTCCACCAAACAGGACAAGCTTGCATCTGTTATAGTTTTGGAGAAAAATGTGTTCATTTCATGTATGCGCGAAATGCCTTAAAAATGGCTTTAAAATGGATTTGGAGCATGGAGACGATTATCTCGGGATTGCAAGATAACCAAACAAAACTTTTAGTGGATTTCTACTTATTTTATTAAATATCATCTCCACCAAACAGGACAAGCTTGCATCTGTTATAGTTTTGGAGAAAAATGTGTTCATTTCATGTATGCGCGAAATGCCTTAAAAATGGCTTTAAAATGGATTTGGAGCATGGAGACGATTATCTCGGGATTGCAATATAACCAAACAAAACTTTTAGTGGATTTCTACTTATTTTATTAAATATCATCTCCACCAAACAGGACAAGCTTGCATCTGTTATAGTTTTGGAGAAAAATGTGTTCATTTCATGTATGCGCGAAATGCCTTAAAAATGGCTTTAAAATGGATTTGGAGCATGGAGACGATTATCTCGGGATTGCAAGATAACCAAACAAAAATTTTAGTGGATTTCTACTTATTTTATTAAATATCATCTCCACCAAACAGGACAAGCTTGCATCTGTTATAGTTTTGGAGAAAAATGTGTTCATTTCATGTATGCGCGAAATGCCTTAAAAATGGCTTTAAAATGGATTTGGAGCATGGAGACGATTATCTCGGGATTGCAAGATAACCAAACAAAACTTTTAGTGGATTTCTACTTATTTTATTAAATATCATCTCCACCAAACAGGACAAGCTTGCATCTGTTATAGTTTTGGAGAAAAATGTGTTCATTTCATGTATGCGCGAAATGCCTTAAAAATGGCTTTAAAATGGATTTGGAGCATGGAGACGATTATCTCGGGATTGCAAGATAACCAAACAAAACTTTTAGTGGATTTCTACTTATTTTATTAAATATCATCTCCACCAAACAGGACAAGCTTGCATCTGTTATAGTTTTGGAGAAAAATGTGTTCATTTCATGTATGCGCGAAATGCCTTAAAAATGGCTTTAAAATGGATTTGGAGCATGGAGACGATTATCTCGGGATTGCAAGATAACCAAACAAAACTTTTAGTGGATTTCTACTTATTTTATTAAATATCATCTCCACCAAACAGGACAAGCTTGCATCTGTTATAGTTTTGGAGAAAAATGTGTTCATTTCATGTATGCGCGAAATGCCTTAAAAATGGCTTTAAAATGGATTTGGAGCATGGAGACGATTATCTCGGGATTGCAATATAACCAAACAAAACTTTTAGTGGATTTCTACTTATTTTATTAAATATCATCTCCACCAAACAGGACAAGCTTGCATCTGTTATAGTTTTGGAGAAAAATGTGTTCATTTCATGTATGCGCGAAATGCCTTAAAAATGGCTTTAAAATGGATTTGGAGCATGGAGACGATTATCTCGGGATTGCAAGATAACCAAACAAAACTTTTAGTGGATTTCTACTTATTTTATTAAATATCATCTCCACCAAACAGGACAAGCTTGCATCTGTTATAGTTTTGGAGAAAAATGTGTTCATTTCATGTATGCGCGAAATGCCTTAAAAATGGCTTTAAAATGGATTTGGAGCATGGAGACGATTATCTCGGGATTGCAAGATAACCAAACAAAACTTTTAGTGGATTTCTACTTATTTTATTAAATATCATCTCCACCAAACAGGACAAGCTTGCATCTGTTATAGTTTTGGAGAAAAATGTGTTCATTTCATGTATGCGCGAAATGCCTTAAAAATGGCTTTAAAATGGATTTGGAGCATGGAGACGATTATCTCGGGATTGCAAGATAACCAAACAAAACTTTTAGTGGATTTCTACTTATTTTATTAAATATCATCTCCACCAAACAGGACAAGCTTGCATCTGTTATAGTTTTGGAGAAAAATGTGTTCATTTCATGTATGCGCGAAATGCCTTAAAAATGGCTTTAAAATGGATTTGGAGCATGGAGACGATTATCTCGGGATTGCAAGATAACCAAACAAAACTTTTAGTGGATTTCTACTTATTTTATTAAATATCATCTCCACCAAACAGGACAAGCTTGCATCTGTTATAGTTTTGGAGAAAAATGTGTTCATTTCATGTATGCGCGAAATGCCTTAAAAATGGCTTTAAAATGGATTTGGAGCATGGAGACGATTATCTCGGGATTGCAATATAACCAAACAAAACTTTTAGTGGATTTCTACTTATTTTATTAAATATCATCTCCACCAAACAGGACAAGCTTGCATCTGTTATAGTTTTGGAGAAAAATGTGTTCATTTCATGTATGCGCGAAATGCCTTAAATATGGCTTTAAAATGGATTTGGAGCATGGAGACGATTATCTCGGGATTGCAAGATAACCAAACAAAACTTTTAGTGGATTTCTACTTATTTTATTAAATATCATCTCCACCAAACAGGACAAGCTTGCATCTGTTATAGTTTTGGAGAAAAATTTGTTCATTTCATGTATGCACGAAATGCCTTAAAAATGGCTTTAAAATGGATTTGGAGCATGGAGACGATTATCTCGGGATTGCAAGATAACCAAACAAAGCTTTTAGTGGATTTCTACTTATTTTATTAAATATCATCTCCACCAAACAGGACAAGCTTGCATCTGTTATAGTTTTGGAGAAAAATGCGTTCATTTCATGTATGCGCGAAATGCCTTAAAAATGGCTTTAAAATGGATTTGGAGCATGGAGACGATTATCTCGGGATTGCAAGATAACCAAACAAAACTTTTAGTGGATTTCTACTTATTTTATTAAATATCATCTCCACCAAACAGGACAAGCTTGCATGTGTTATAGTTTTGGAGAAAAATGTGTTCATTTCATGTATGCGCAAAATGCCTTTGAAATGGCTTTAAAATGGATTTGGAGCATGGAGACGATTATCTCGGGATTGCAAGATAACCAAACAAAACTTTTAGTGGATTTCTACTTATTTTATTAAATATCATCTCCACCAAACAGGACAAGCTTGCATCTGTTATAGTTTTGGAGAAAAATGTGTTCATTTCATGTATGCGCGAAATGCCTTAAAAATGACTTTAAAATGGATTTGGAGCATGGAGACGATTATCTCGGGATTGCAAGATAACCAAACAAAACTTTTAGTGGATTTCTACTTATTTTATTAAATATCATCTCGACCAAACAGGACAAGCTTGCATCTGTTATAGTTTTGGAGAAAAATGTGTTCATTTCATGTATGCGCGAAATGCCTTAAAAATGGCTTTAAAATGGATTTGGAGCATGGAGACGATTATCTCGGGATTGCAAGATAACCAAACAAAACTTTTAGTGGATTTCTACTTATTTTATGAAATATCATCTCCACCAAACAGGACAAGCTTGCATCTGTTATAGTTTTGGAGAAAAATGTGTTCATTTCATGTATGCGCGAAATGCCTTAAAAATGGCTTTAAAATGGATTTGGAGCATGGAGACGATTATCTCGGGATTACAATATAACCAAACAAAACTTTTAGTGGATTTCTACTTATTTTATTAAATATCATCTCCACCAAACAGGACAAGCTTGCATCTGTTATAGTTTTGGAGAAAAATGTGTTCATTTCATGTATGCGCGAAATGCCTTAAAAATGGCTTTAAAATGGATTTGGAGCATGGAGACGATTATCTCGGGATTGCAAGATAACCAAACAAAACTTTTAGTGGATTTCTACTTATTTTATTAAATATCATCTCCACCAAACAGGACAAGCTTGCATCTGTTATAGTTTTGGAGAAAAATGTGTTCATTTCATGTATGCGCGAAATGCCTTAAAAATGGCTTTAAAATGGATTTGGAGCATGGAGACGATTATCTCGGGATTGCAAGATAACCAAACAAAACTTTTAGTGTATTTCTACTTATTTTATTAAATATCATCTCCACCAAACAGGACAAGCTTGCATCTGTTATAGTTTTGGAGAAAAATGTGTTCATTTCATGTATGCGCGAAATGCCTTAAAAATGGCTTTAAAATGGATTTGGAGCATGGAGACGATTATCTCAGGATTGCAAGATAACCAAACAAAACTTTTAGTGGATTTCTACTTATTTTATTAAATATCATCTCCACCAAACAGGACAAGCTTGCATGTGTTATAGTTTTGGAGAAAAATGTGTTCATTTTTTAATGTATGTGCAAAATGCCTTAAAAATGGCTTTAAAATGGATTTGGAGCATGGAGACGATTATCTCGGGATTGCAAGATAACCAAACAAAACTTTTAGTGGATTTCTACTTATTTTATTAAATATCATCTCCACCAAACAGGACAAGCTTGCATCTGTTATAGTTTTGGAGAAAAATGTGTTCATTTCATGTATGCGCGAAATGCCTTAAAAATGGCTTTAAAATGGATTTGGAGCATGGAGACGATTATCTCGGGATTGCAAGATAACCAAACAAAACTTTTAGTGGATTTCTACTTATTTTATTAAATATCATCTCCACCAAACAGGACAAGCTTGCATCTGTTATAGTTTTGGAGAAAAATGTGTTCATTTCATGTATGCGCGAAATGCCTTACAAATGGCTTTAAAATGGATTTGGAGCATGGAGACGATTATCTCGGGATTGCAAGATAACCAAACAAAACTTTTAGTAAATTTCTACTTATTTTATTAAATATCATCTCCACCAAACAGGACAAGCTTGCATCTGTTATAGTTTTGGAGAAAAATGTGTTCATTTCATGTATGCGCGAAATGCCTTACAAATGGCTTTAAAATGGATTTGGAGCATGGAGACGATTATCTCGGGATTGCAAGATAACCAAACAAAACTTTTAGTGGATTTCTACTTATTTTATTAAATATCATCTCCACCAAACAGGACAAGCTTGCATCTGTTATAGTTTTGGAGAAAAATGTGTTCATTTCATGTATGCGCGAAATGCCTTAAAAATGGCTTTAAAATGGATTTGGAGCATGGAGACGATTATCTCGGGATTGCAAGATAACCAAACAAAACTTTTAGTGGATTTCTACTTATTTTATTAAATATCATCTCCACCAAACAGGACAAGCTTGCATCTGTTATAGTTTTGGAGAAAAATGTGTTCATTTCATGTATGCGCGAAATGCCTTAAAAATGGCTTTAAAATGGATTTGGAGCATGGAGACGATTATCTCGGGATTGCAAGATAACCAAACAAAACTTTTAGTGGATTTCTACTTATTTTATTAAATATCATCTCCACCAAACAGGACAAGCTTGCATCTGTTAAAGTTTTGGAGAAAAATGTGTTCATTTCATGTATGCGCGAAATGCCTTAAAAATGGCTTTAAAATGGATTTGGAGCATGGAGACGATTATCTCGGGATTGGAATATAACCAAACAAAACTTTTAGTGGATTTCTACTTATTTTATTAAATATCATCTCCACCAAACAGGACAAGCTTGCATCTGTTATAGTTTTGGAGAAAAATGTGTTCATTTCATGTATGCGCGAAATGCCTTAAAAATGGCTTTAAAATGGATTTGGAGCATGGAGACGATTATCTCGGGATTGCAAGATAACCAAACAAAACTTTTAGTGGATTTCTACTTATTTTATTAAATATCATCTCCACCAAACAGGACAAGCTTGCATCTGTTATAGTTTTGGAGAAAAATGTGTTCATTTCATGTATGCGCGAAATGCCTTAAAAATGGCTTTAAAATGGATTTGGAGCATGGAGACGATTATCTCGGGATTGCAAGATAACCAAACAAAACTTTTAGTGGATTTCTACTTATTTTATTAAATATCATCTCCACCAAACAGGACAAGCTTGCATGTGTTATAGTTTTGGAGAAAAATGTGTTCATTTCATGTATGCGCGAAATGCCTTAAAAATGGCTTTAAAATGGATTTGGAGCATGGAGACGATTATCTCGGGATTGCAAGATAACCAAACAAAACTTTTAGTGGATTTCTACTTATTTTATTAAATATCATCTCCACCAAACAGGACAAGCTTGCATGTGTTATAGTTTTGGAGAAAAAAGTGTTCATTTCATGTATGTGCAAAATGCCTTAAAAATGGCTTTAAAATGGATTTGGAGCATGGAGACGATTATCTCGGGATTGCAAGATAACCAAACAAAACTTTTAGTGGATTTCTACTTATTTTATTAAATATCATCTCCACCAAACAGGACAAGCTTGCATCTGTTATAGTTTTGGAGAAAAATGTGTTCATTTCATGTATGCGCGAAATGCCTTAAAAATGGCTTTAAAATGGATTTGGAGCATGGAGACGATTATCTCGGGATTGGAATATAACCAAACAAAACTTTTAGTGGATTTCTACTTATTTTATTAAATATCATCTCCACCAAACAGGACAAGCTTGCATCTGTTATAATTTTGGAGAAAAATGTGTTCATTTCATGTATGCGCGAAATGCCTTAAAAATGGCTTTAAAATGGATTTGGAGCATGGAGACGATTATCTCGGGATTGCAAGATAACCAAACAAAACTTTTAGTGGATTTCTACTTATTTTATTAAATATCATCTCCACCAAACAGGACAAGCTTGCATCTGTTATAGTTTTGGAGAAAAATGTGTTCATTTCATGTATGCGCGAAATGCCTTAAAAATGGCTTTAAAATGGATTTGGAGCATGGAGACGATTATCTCGGGATTGCAAGATAACCAAACAAAACTTTTAGTGGATTTCTACTTATTTTATTAAATATCATCTCCACCAAACAGGACAAGCTTGCATGTGTTATAGTTTTGGAGAAAAATGTGTTCATTTCATGTATGCGCGAAATGCCTTAAAAATGGCTTTAAAATGGATTTGGAGCATGGAGACGATTATCTCGGGATTGCAAGATAACCAAACAAAACTTTTAGTGGATTTCTACTTATTTTATTAAATATCATCTCCACCAAACAGGACAAGCTTGCATCTGTTATAGTTTTGGAGAAAAATGTGTTCATTTCATGTATGCGCGAAATGCCTTAAAAATGGCTTTAAAATGGATTTGGAGCATGGAGACGATTATCTCGGGATTGCAATATAACCAAACAAAACTTTTAGTGGATTTCTACTTATTTTATTAAATATCATCTCCACCAAACAGGACAAGCTTGCATCTGTTATAGTTTTGGAGAAAAATGTGTTCATTTCATGTATGTGCAAAATGCCTTAAAAATGGCTTTAAAATGGATTTGGAGCATGGAGACGATTATCTCGGGATTGCAAGATAACCAAACAAAACTTTTAGTGGATTTCTACTTATTTTATTAAATATCATCTCCACCAAACAGGACAAGCTTGCATCTGTTATAGTTTTGGAGAAAAATGTGTTCATTTCATGTATGCGCGAAATGCCTTAAAAATGGCTTTAAAATGGATTTGGAGCATGGAGACGATTATCTCGGGATTGCAAGATAACCAAACAAAACTTTTAGTGGATTTCTACTTATTTTATTAAATATCATCTCCACCAAACAGGACAAGCTTGCATCTGTTAAAGTTTTGGAGAAAAATGTGTTCATTTCATGTATGCGCGAAATGCCTTAAAAATGGCTTTAAAATGGATTTGGAGCATGGAGACGATTATCTCGGGATTGCAAGATAACCAAACAAAACTTTTAGTAAATTTCTACTTATTTTATTAAATATCATCTCCACCAAACAGGACAAGCTTGCATCTGTTATAGTTTTGGAGAAAAATGTGTTCATTTCATGTATGCGCGAAATGCCTTAAAAATGGCTTTAAAATGGATTTGGAGCATGGAGACGATTATCTCGGGATTGCAAGATAACCAAACAAAACTTTTAGTGGATTTCTACTTATTTTATTAAATATCATCTCCACCAAACAGGACAAGCTTGCATCTGTTATAGTTTTGGAGAAAAATGTGTTCATTTCATGTATGCGCGAAATGCCTTAAAAATGGCTTTAAAATGGATTTGGAGCATGGAGACGATTATCTCGGGATTGCAAGATAACCAAACAAAACTTTTAGTGGATTTCTACTTATTTTATTAAATATCATCTCCACCAAACAGGACAAGCTTGCATCTGTTATAGTTTTGGAGAAAAATGTGTTCATTTCATGTATGCGCGAAATGCCTTAAAAATGGCTTTAAAATGGATTTGGAGCATGGAGACGATTATCTCGGGATTGCAAGATAACCAAACAAAACTTTTAGTGGATTTCTACTTATTTTATTAAATATCATCTCCACCAAACAGGACAAGCTTGCATCTGTTAAAGTTTTGGAGAAAAATGTGTTCATTTCATGTATGCGCGAAATGCCTTAAAAATGGCTTTAAAATGGATTTGGAGCATGGAGACGATTATCTCGGGATTGGAATATAACCAAACAAAACTTTTAGTGGATTTCTACTTTTTTTATTAAATATCATCTCCACCAAACAGGACAAGCTTGCATCTGTTATAGTTTTGGAGAAAAATGTGTTCATTTCATGTATGCGCGAAATGCCTTAAAAATGGCTTTAAAATGGATTTGGAGCATGGAGACGATTATCTCGGGATTGCAAGATAACCAAACAAAACTTTTAGTGGATTTCTACTTATTTTATTAAATATCATCTCCACCAAACAGGACAAGCTTGCATCTGTTATAGTTTTGGAGAAAAATGTGTTCATTTCATGTATGCGCGAAATGCCTTAAAAATGGCTTTAAAATGGATTTGGAGCATGGAGACGATTATCTCGGGATTGCAAGAGAACCAAACAAAACTTTTAGTGGATTTCTACTTATTTTATTAAATATCATCTCCACCAAACAGGACAAGCTTGCATGTGTTATAGTTTTGGAGAAAAATGTGTTCATTTCATGTATGCGCGAAATGCCTTAAAAATGGCTTTAAAATGGATTTGGAGCATGGAGACGATTATCTCGGGATTGCAAGATAACCAAACAAAACTTTTAGTGGATTTCTACTTATTTTATTAAATATCATCTCCACCAAACAGGACAAGCTTGCATGTGTTATAGTTTTGGAGAAAAAAGTTCATTTCATGTATGTGCAAAATGCCTTAAAAATGGCTTTAAAATGGATTTGGAGCATGGAGACGATTATCTCGGGATTGCAAGATAACCAAACAAAACTTTTAGTGGATTTCTACTTATTTTATTAAATATCATCTCCACCAAACAGGACAAGCTTGCATCTGTTATAGTTTTGGAGAAAAATGTGTTCATTTCATGTATGCGCGAAATGCCTTAAAAATGGCTTTAAAATGGATTTGGAGCATGGAGACGATTATCTCGGGATTGCAAGATAACCAAACAAAACTTTTAGTGGATTTCTACTTATTTTATTAAATATCATCTCCACCAAACAGGACAAGCTTGCATGTGTTATAGTTTTGGAGAAAAATGTGTTCATTTCATGTATGCGAGAAATGCCTTAAAAATGGCTTTAAAATGGATTTGGAGCATGGAGACGATTATCTCGGGATTGCAAGATAACCAAACAAAACTTTTAGTGGATTTCTACTTATTTTATTAAATATCATCTCCACCAAACAGGACAAGCTTGCATCTGTTATAGTTTTGGAGAAAAATGTGTTCATTTCATGTATGCGCGAAATGCCTTAAAAATGGCTTTAAAATGGATTTGGAGCATGGAGACGATTATCTCGGGATTGCAATATAACCAAACAAAACTTTTAGTGGATTTCTACTTATTTTATTAAATATCATCTCCACCAAACAGGACAAGCTTGCATCTGTTATAGTTTTGGAGAAAAATGTGTTCATTTCATGTATGTGCAAAATGCCTTAAAAATGGCTTTAAAATGGATTTGGAGCATGGAGACGATTATCTCGGGATTGCAAGATAACCAAACAAAACTTTTAGTGGATTTCTACTTATTTTATTAAATATCATCTCCACCAAACAGGACAAGCTTGCATCTGTTATAGTTTTGGAGAAAAATGTGTTCATTTCATGTATGCGCGAAATGCCTTAAAAATGGCTTTAAAATGGATTTGGAGCATGGAGACGATTATCTCGGGATTGCAAGATAACCAAACAAAACTTTTAGTGGATTTCTACTTATTTTATTAAATATCATCTCCACCAAACAGGACAAGCTTGCATCTGTTAAAGTTTTGGAGAAAAATGTGTTCATTTCATGTATGCGCGAAATGCCTTAAAAATGGCTTTAAAATGGATTTGGAGCATGGAGACGATTATCTCGGGATTGCAAGATAACCAAACAAAACTTTTAGTAAATTTCTACTTATTTTATTAAATATCATCTCCACCAAACAGGACAAGCTTGCATCTGTTATAGTTTTGGAGAAAAATGTGTTCATTTCATGTATGCGCGAAATGCCTTAAAAATGGCTTTAAAATGGATTTGGAGCATGGAGACGATTATCTCGGGATTGCAAGATAACCAAACAAAACTTTTAGTGGATTTCTACTTATTTTATTAAATATCATCTCCACCAAACAGGACAAGCTTGCATCTGTTATAGTTTTGGAGAAAAATGTGTTCATTTCATGTATGCGCGAAATGCCTTAAAAATGGCTTTAAAATGGATTTGGAGCATGGAGACGATTATCTCGGGATTGCAAGATAACCAAACAAAACTTTTAGTGGATTTCTACTTATTTTATTAAATATCATCTCCACCAAACAGGACAAGCTTGCATCTGTTATAGTTTTGGAGAAAAATGTGTTCATTTCATGTATGCGCGAAATGCCTTAAAAATGGCTTTAAAATGGATTTGGAGCATGGAGACGATTATCTCGGGATTGCAAGATAACCAAACAAAACTTTTAGTGGATTTCTACTTATTTTATTAAATATCATCTCCACCAAACAGGACAAGCTTGCATCTGTTAAAGTTTTGGAGAAAAATGTGTTCATTTCATGTATGCGCGAAATGCCTTAAAAATGGCTTTAAAATGGATTTGGAGCATGGAGACGATTATCTCGGGATTGGAATATAACCAAACAAAACTTTTAGTGGATTTCTACTTATTTTATTAAATATCATCTCCACCAAACAGGACAAGCTTGCATCTGTTATAGTTTTGGAGAAAAATGTGTTCATTTCATGTATGCGCGAAATGCCTTAAAAATGGCTTTAAAATGGATTTGGAGCATGGAGACGATTATCTCGGGATTGCAAGATAACCAAACAAAACTTTTAGTGGATTTCTACTTATTTTATTAAATATCATCTCCACCAAACAGGACAAGCTTGCATCTGTTATAGTTTTGGAGAAAAATGTGTTCATTTCATGTATGCGCGAAATGCCTTAAAAATGGCTTTAAAATGGATTTGGAGCATGGAGACGATTATCTCGGGATTGCAAGATAACCAAACAAAACTTTTAGTGGATTTCTACTTATTTTATTAAATATCATCTCCACCAAACAGGACAAGCTTGCATGTGTTATAGTTTTGGAGAAAAATGTGTTCATTTCATGTATGCGCGAAATGCCTTAAAAATGGCTTTAAAATGGATTTGGAGCATGGAGACGATTATCTCGGGATTGCAAGATAACCAAACAAAACTTTTAGTGGATTTCTACTTATTTTATTAAATATCATCTCCACCAAACAGGACAAGCTTGCATGTGTTATAGTTTTGGAGAAAAAAGTTCATT